>NW_022630995.1:120828232-120954241 GCF_010015895.1 Lontra canadensis | reverse complement strand
CCCGCCCCCCGCCGCCGCCGCCGCAGCCGCCGCCGCCGCTGCCGCCGCCGCCGCTGCTGCTGCTCTGGCCCCGCGCGCGCCGCTTGCTCTGCGCGCGTGTGCGCCACAGATAGGGAGGGACGGAACGCCGCGGGGCGCCGGGGGACGTGGACAATGCGAACGCGGCGGTCCAGGACGCCCCGCCCGGGCGCGGACCCCACGGCTGCGAGCCCGCCCCTCGGCAAGCGGCCGCGTCCTTCCCAGATCGGCGGTCCTCCGGCCCTGTCTGCGGCCGTGCCGGGGTCGCTGAAGAACTGTCGAGAGGCGCTAGCAGGCCACTGTCGCCAAGTGCGATCTGAGGAACTTTCGGGTGGTTTCCTCTTTGTTTGGGCACGCGGGCACAGTCGGGTTATTATCCACGAGCGAGAGGGTAGCGCTGGACGGTGGGAGCGGGGAGTCGCCCGGCCAGAGGCCTCAGACAGGATATTAGTGGAAATAATGCAGTGGTTGTCAGGAAACGCTAGTGCAGCCACATGGCTACTGCCAGTTATGCAGCGAGGATATCCGGTGGCTGCAAAGTCTGTAATTTAGAATAAAAAGAGCTCTCCCAAGACTCGAGAGGCTGACCTCAGCGAGGCGTGGCGGTGGTGTGCGCGGCAGCCTCCGTGGAGACGGTCCAGGTTGTGACAGGTGGGGAAGCCTCTTCCTAGAGCACTGAGAGCTTCAAAGACCCTGCAGATACTCCCCGGAAGATTCATATTGTAAAATTCAGCTAGCCTCTTCTGAAACACGGTTGAGATCGAGGACGTGGTCAGTTGCCTGTTTCTAACATTAACTGGTTGAAACACGGAACCCTTGAGAATGGATTTTCTAGCCCCAGTATTTTGATGCCAATAACCAAAAGTATGCCTAATGTCTGAGATCTCTTTTAAGTTTAAGATCATGCCTTTGCGAACGGTATCACAAAGGTTTATTCAGCAATCGCTTTGCATAACCTGGAAGTATTTGCAGTCTTAAGATTTTTTAACTAGATTGCTGCTTCCAGAGTGGTTTGTATGAAATGTAGAGAATATGAGCAGTGTAGAAGAAAGCGGGGAAGTGTCTGGGGCACACCTGTCCGCTTACACTGATTCTCTAATTGTTTCTGGTGCCTTACAGTCCAGACAATGGGAAAGCAGTGGTCAAAGAGCAGGACAGATACCAAAGAAGGACTAAATCAATCATGGGTCCTCTCTCTCCCAAGGAAAAAGTCACTTTGCATTATCCAACTTCAACACCTCCAATGTTCACTCTGTTCCCTGCCTTTTCCATGTGTTCCTGCTGGCATCTTCCTTTCTGTGGCAAGGATCTTCAATCCCATTCTAATGTATCTTTTTTTTCATTTTACTTCTTAGGTTTGTATTTGCCCCTTGAGCTCTGAAGGTTTTCCCACTGTGTTAAGGGGTCCTCTTCTGACAAAAAAAAAAAAAAAAAAAAAAAAAAAAAAAAAAAAATTTGCATAGCCAAAGTAGACATTAACTGCACCTTCCAAGTTTGTTTTTAAATGAAAGTTCTCTCATTGGCCTATTTATTTACAATATGTATTTTTAAGTCCTCTTAGGACTTAGGAAAGCAAGCAAACACTGATGACCTAACAGGTTTTATGAAACAGGTTTAATAAGCAGTCATGGTACAAAACTTTTTTTTACTATTTTTTTTTCTTTTTGACTGATTTTTAAACTGTCTTTTTTTTTTACTTAAAGTCTTGCCCACACTAACCAGTATCACAGAATCAATGAAAATACCTTAAAGATAGAGGAAAATTGCTGTGGACCATATATAAAAAGAGCTTTATTTTGTTCTCCCTCTGAAACTTTTTGAAGGCCAGCTTCATTTTCAGATTGTGGTCTTGTGTACTTTACAAAGTGGGTAATGCTCTTTGACTGTTGTTCAAAAAGCCAGCAGTACGTATCTACAGTGCCATGGGGCTGGAGAGGGATATGGAATTACACAGCTGTCTTCTTAGATAAATCTGACCTACTTAGCCTTCTCTGGAGGTAGTTTTCATGCTGACTCATGAACAACAGAAAAGTTATGGCATCCATGTTTTGAAGTAAACTTGTTTTCCAAAGAAGACTCTTTTGTCATTTACTCCATTATTTGCCTGTAGGAAATAAATATTCAATTGTCACAGAATATTAGAGCTGGAAAAATTTTGGCCATGAAATAATAGCCCAACTGCCTAATTTTATAGAAGGAGAAACTGAAGCCCAGTCAGGCTGGAAATATCCAAGTTTTAGTGGCAAAGTTGTGGAGAACTATGTAGAAATAAGTTTAATTGAAAAAAACAATTATTATAAACACGAATTAACTCAATATGCAAATTATTTACACAAAACTAAAGCATGGAAGAGGCACTAAGGAGATAGCTTACTAGAGTTAATCAATTTTAAATTAGATCCACATAAGTTAAAAAAAAAAATACACCTGGGGCATCTGGCTGGTTCAGTTGGAAGAGCACGTGACTCTTGATCTTGGTGTTCTCAGCTGGAGCCCCACACTTGGTGTAGAGATTATTGTAAAATAAACTTCTTTCTCTGTTTCTCTCTCCCAAAGTAAATAAATAAAAATCTTAAAGGAAAAAAAAAGAACAAAAGGGACACCTGGGTGGCTCAGTCAGTTAAGGGTCTGACTCTCAGTTTTGGCTCAGATAGTGACCTCAGGGTCATGAGATCAAGCCCCAACTTGGACTCAGCGCTCAGTATAGAGTCTGTTTGAAGATTCTCTCCCTTTGCCCCTCCCTCCATGCTCTCTCTTTCTCAAATAAATAAAAAAAAAAAAACTTTGAAAAAAAAATAAACTTAAAACACACGCACACCTAAAACTCACTAAATCTACTCTTATTTTGAAATATACAGGATATTGACATGCTTTTGACTTCATTCACCCTTGTTTGTTTTTTCTTAATGAGTATTAATGAAAACCAAGCAAGTCTATAAATGTGAGTTACATCTCAACACATTCTACATAAAATTGACAGTGAAGTGTCAAGTCCAAATCATCTGTCTCTAGTCCAGAAAAGATTCAATACACCAGGTCACATAGTGGTTGTGAAGACTGAATGAGATACTATATGGTAAGCATCTAGTATAGGTGCTCAATAAATGCTAGTAATGATATTATTATGTATTCACATTGTGGGGACATGCCTGACCTTTCCTTCATAGGGTAAGGTTTATACAGATATTCAATTATTTGAATTACTTATTCATCATCACTGATCATTTATCACTTAGACATACTGGAAATGGGAATGCTTAATGAAAATGTACATAAACAACTATTTGCTATACATCCATTTTGGGCTTCATCCAATCATGACAATAAAACCAAGTGTTTCGTCAAACAACCACCACCTTCATTGCTGGGATCCTAACCTCATCTTCGCTGGGAGAAAAGGCCCAGAAGGGATGGCTCTTAGGAATACAGAAACCTAGTGTTTATGATCAAGGACTCCTAAGAGGCAAATTGTCCCCTTGACCTAAGGGGACCAATTGTTCACTAACTTTATTCCATTTCATCTCATCTCAGGAAACTTTGATTAGGTGCATTAATAAGGGTTCTCGCCTTGCTCAAATGACTCCGTTGTGTTAAGTAATGGTCCTTTTCCATTATGAAAACACCAACCAGCGGTATTCACAGTTAAAAACCGTCATTTTCTGATTTGTTTTCCAAACTTGTAAGGCTGTACAATGAAAAGGATAAATTTTGTGCAAAAATTAAAGTTAAAAATAATAAAAGTTTTTACCTAAAAAATACATTTTGGAGGCACCTGGGTGGCTCAATTTGTGAAGTGTCTGCCTTTGGCTCAGATCACGATCCCAGGGTCCTGGGATCGAGCCCCACATCAGGTTCTCTGCTCAGTGGGGAGTCTGCTAATTCCTCTGCCCCTACCCCTGCTCATACTCTCTCTCCCCCCAATTCAAATGAGTGAATGAATGAATGAATAAATAAATAATACATTTTTAAGAAATTAAAGATAAAATATTTTAAAGGTAGATTAAAATGTGATTTATACAGGATACCCTGAATGTGGTCATGCTAAAGGCTTAAATATGATTAAATAAATGATGCATGAGTGAAAAACAAAGAAGTGAACAAAATAAAACATAACAAAAAAAAAAATTGTCATCTTCCCAGTCTCCTTTGTAACATGGCATGGCTGTTTGCCTTGTTTCTGGTCAATGAGATATAAGCAGACCTCTACTGGCATGGCTTCAAAGAAAGCTCTTGTTTTCATGATGAAAAGTGATAGGCTCAGCTAGGACAAGTCTTCTACTCTGTGTCCTTCTTCCTGCTGGAATATAGATGTGATGCGCAGAGGTCTGCAGCCATCAGGCAAGATTGAGAAAGAAAACTACACATCGAGGACAATGGATTGGAAACCCAGAAGTATGGAGCCTTGTTGGAATCATGAAATTGCTAGATCACCTGCTTTTAGATAACTTGTTTGGGCAAGCAGAAGTAACCCCTTCTCACTGTACTCAATTTTTCTTTTATTAGTAGCTAAAAACAATCCCAAGTGAAAAAAAAAAAAGTCAACCAAAACCAAAATGAAAGTAAGCAATCATCACTAACAATAGCCAGCTGCAAAGATATTAACAGAGTGCTCATATAACAAGGGGAAAAATAGCAAACAAGCAGGTGGTTTATTTTACAAGTGCATTAAAATATGATGCATCATTTTATATCAGTTAAATTAGCAAAATAAATAAAAGCAACAAAAGTAAAAAAAAAAAAACCAGCAAACTGGTTCATTCTCCAATGGACAGTGTCATCACCAGGTATGTCATGTTAGGTCATTGGAAATGGCCCTCATGATCCGTGTGACATACAGCTGTGAGTGCCCATCTATCCCTCTTCAAGTGGCTTTGCAGTCCCTTCTTTCAATGCTCAACTTCTAAAAGTAGGAGTACCATCTAATGAGTCCCAAGTTACAATTTTAGCCTTAACCTGAAGTTCACACTCATATTCCCAACTGCCTACTTTCCATCTCCACCAGAAGGTCTAATAAACATCTCAAACCTAATGTCCCAAACTCTTGCTTCTACCTAACCAGACCTGCACATCCCCCATCTTCCTAACTTCTAGCCCACTGCGGTACCATTTCCCCATTTTCTCAAGGCAAAATTCAAGAGGTCATCTTTAATCCTTCTTTCCTTTATACTCTTTAGATCGATCAAGTCCTAGGGTGCTCACCTCCAGAATATTCCCCATACTCAGCCTTTCTCAACCACTACCCTGATGTAAGAGTAGCTCATCCGTCAGGTAGACTTTGACAGTTGCCTTCTACCTGTCTTTCTGCTTCCATTCTTGCCCCTTACATCTGGTGGTACAATAGCCAAAATGATCTTTTTAAAGCAGAATTCATCGGGCAGCATTCCCTTTAGCAAATAGAGGAATACTCTCTCTCTCTCACACACACACACACACACACACACACACACACACACACAAATAAATCAGAATTCATGTGCAAAACACTCTAGTGGTTTCCTCTAAAATTAGACTAAAATCCCAGCTCCTATCCCTGTCCTGCAGGGAAGTGAGATCTAGCTCCTCCTCAACATTCTGACTTCCATCTTCTACCTGTCTTCCCCTTGGTAACTGTTCTTCAGCTCAGGAGCCTTGATGTTCCCTAAGCTCATCAGGCTTGACCCCCTTCTCCAGGTCTTCACACTTGCTGTTTCCTCCACATGGGAAGCTCTTTGTCTGATTGGCACACCTCTGGCTCCTTCCCATCATCTACTTAGGGCTGCTGAGTAGGCTGTGTGTGAAGAGTGTGAGGAGTAGGGCCTAACTTCAGCTCTGTAAGTCACCAAGACGGGCTCTGGCTCCAGGGTGCCTGGAGTAAGAAGAGCTGCCTTCTGATGCCACAAAAACACTGACCATGGCCAAACCACATGCCTATGCTGTGTCCTCCCAGAGGGAGGGAGGGAGGAACATTTTCTAATAAAAATATTATTTCTTATGTCTAAGAAGAAGGGAGAACTAGCTATCACTGGACACTGATTTTACTTGCATGTCTTATGTAAAAACACAACAAGGATTTATCTTACTGTCACCATTTTACATGTTAGACACTGAGATTGAGAAGAGTACGTTGTTAATCCAGACTTAAAATTGGACTCTAATTCCAACGTACCAAACTATCTCTAAAGATGAAGAAGTGAGAACTCACTTGGAAACTTCCATTTCTTTCATGTTTTAATTCTACTTCTTACTTAAGGATGCTTGTAGGAAAGTTAGAACAATCTACAAAGGCCCAACTATAGTTATTAAGTATAAATTACTATTACTACATAGAGCTACAAAACATACCCACCTAGACACCCTCAAGGTAATAAATTAAGGTCAATATGAAATCCAGTAAAACCTGTCATTTTTCTTTTGAGTCTCTACACTTTTGGAGATTCAGTTCTTATCCTTCTGACTTCTGTACATACTTTTACTCTATTTGGGAAAGTTATGTGTTTAAACTTCTAAAATAGTGGCTTCATTAACCTATTTGTTTACACTTATAAGGAAGATCTACAAGGGAAGTCAAAAAGCAGACCAATGAGTAGGATTGATTTTTCTCTTCTTTTCTGGCTTTTTTTCTTCCTTGTTTTTAAAAGACAGAGAAGTAGATTTCAGAAGGTTGGCAGGAATCATAGTTCTGTAAATTGAGTCAATTTCTCCATGGATGATCTTGGGAAAATATTTTGTAAGGTCCCACTTACGCTATAAAAGCAGGCCTAGCCTTAGTCTGGGAAGCAGAAATAGTGAGTACTTTTTCAGTTGCATTTCATGGTCCAAAGTGATTCCTTGTAACTCAACTTCCTTTTCTAGAAATAATAATATAGTGCTTAGAGCGTGCCAAGCCCTATCCTAAGTACTTTGCATATAGTAAGTCACTTAGTCCTTCCAACAACCCTTGGAGGGGGGTATTATTATGATCCCTATTTTACAGATGGAGAAATTGAGGCACAGATAGGTTAAGGTATAGCAGCCCAATGTCACAAACCAGTAAATTGCAGAGCTAAAATTTAAGCCCACTAAGTCTGTCTCTGGAATCCATGCTCTTGACCACCAGAGCAATACCAGCTTTATAACTTCAAGTGATTGGGAGGTTAGTTATGAGCACTCTGTACCATTGGTGATCATTAGAAACGTCTGTAGAATACACTGAAAATAAAGGCCTTTATGGCACAAAAAATCTAAAAAATTGTTAAAAGGACATCAATGCTGAATAACCAATTTCTAGTCATTGAATGTGTCATTGTTCCAGAAACAATGGCATTCCTAGTAGTGGAAATGGGTCTGTCTAGGTGAGGTAAACTTGACAGATGAACTAAGATATATGAACCCATGTTGGCTATAGAAGCTTCACAAACTAATCCCATCTGCCAATTTCCATAACCAGATAGAACCTCAACAGTAGTATTTCAATAAAACTTACCTGACCCACCCACCTAAACAATCTAACTGCAATTTTAGAAAATATGCTCCATGACCTTGAACAAAGCACTTCACCTCCCTGCACTTGCTTTCTTACCAGTAAAATGAAGCCATAAAACAATATGATCTTTAAGGTCCTTTCCATGTCTAACATTATATGATTTTCTGTCCAGACCTGATAGCTTGGAAGCAAGAAGCTGGAACTTTTTTGGTCATTGTTTATTTTTACTTCAAAACCCACTGAATAAAGCAACTTCACAGCTTCCTGAACTTGCATGCTTTGAGATCACAATCATGTTAAGTTTGGACCTTGTAGTTCAAATAAAAAGCTGCCAGGTCAGCAGCAGGGAGCCAGATGTTATGGAGAAGAGGTAGGAAGGGGTGACCTACCCTTTCCTTAGGTGCACGCCTGTTTTGCCAGTGTAGGGCCACTTAGCGAAGTGTACTGTTGGTAGAATCTAGTGTTCTATCTGTGGGGTCTTGGGCAAGTTACTTAACCTCTCTGTGCCTTACTTTCTCATTTATAAACTGGCGATGATCATCATCAACCTCACGAGCTGTGGCCGGGAGACGAGTCTATAGAAGAGTGCCTGGCACCTAGTAAATGCTACAGAATGTTGTTTCATTCCTGTTTCCTGTATTAAGGGAACCTTGATGAGAACCCGAAGAAGGCAAAGTCCAAGAGTTTATATGGCCATGCAAGAGAGAAGCTCACACAATGGCCTCTAGAAGGCTTCTACCACATTACCTTGAATGCCAGGCCAACGTGAAACTAGAGCCCTCATATTGTGAAAACGCCCCCACTTCAGTTCTTCCTTTAAGACACGTGGTTAGATTCCAGCTCCCAAGCCGATACAGGGCTGCCTTACTTTTTCCCCAATGGCAAAGCAAAGCAGACCACCAATTAAAAAAGGAATATCTGGGGTAAATTCTGATCTGTTTGCTCCTGTATGATCTCCCTCCCTTTTCAAGAAACAATAATGGGCAAAAACCCTGACCTATGGGGCGCCTGGGTGGCTCAATTTGTTAAATGGCTGTCATTGGCTCACGTCATGATCCCAGGGTCCTGGGATCAAGCCCCCGTTGGGCTCTCTGCTCAGCAGTGAGGCTGTTTATCCCTCTCTCTGCCTGCCTCTCTGCCTACTTGTGTTCTGTCAAATAAATAAATACAGTCTTAAAAAAAAAAAAGGGCAAAAGTTCAAAATTTATAAAAAAACAAAACACCACCAACAAAAAAACCCTGACCTAGGTAGAGGTGAAGTAACTTCCCAAGGTCCCAGAGCTAGGTGGTGGGGACAGAATTAGAACCCAGACTGTCTGGTTCCAGAGTGGGCCCCCATGGGCTAGTAACCACAGCATTTTGCTGCATCACAGACTATATTCAGTGTGCGTGTGTGTGTGTTTGAAGAAGAAAGCAATGTACACCCTAAAGGGCTTGAGAGGAAGGCCTGCTGGATCATTGAAAAATATACTGGCATGGAGCACCAAACATGACATCTGCCTGCCTTGTGCTGACTCTAGGCCCCTATGCACCTCCCTCAAGAAAAAAGCAGCAGACCCCTGAACAGGGAGGGCCTCCACCAGCGGAGGGAGTCCGTTCCATGCAACTCACAAGCCCCCCTGGAGTGCTGGCTGGTCATGATGGCCACACAGGGCAGCAGGTCCCATGGCTTGGGAAGAGAAACCGGGCGGGGGACAAACCGAAGGCATGGAACACAACCTGAGGCAAGTCAGCGGCCAACAATAGCTCAGAGGTAACAGCAGGAACAGCTCAAACTGCAGTGCAGCCAGCATGCCCTAGGACTCTGGGCCGGCAGGAGGCAAAGGGGCAGAATCACAAACAGCGGGTGTGTGAACCTCGAGTAGTGGCTGCTACTGCCGCAGGCAGAAAGCTGTACAGACAGCCTCCGACCTCAGCCAGCAGCTCTTCAAGATACCTAGAGTCCCAGAAAAAAGTGACAGGGGCAAGATGGAGGTGAAAGGGCAATGTCTGGGACTCGGGAGACAGAGGGTCCAGTCCTAGCTGGCTCTGTGCCCTCATCACCCTCCCCTATGTCCTCTGTAAGCAGCACATTAAACTGGAAGTTGTGGGTAAATAACTTGGAGAGTTGGAGGTTACTAAATTGGTTAAAAGACTTTGGCAATCATCATCATCTGTGTGTGAGGAAAGAAGTATCTAGACTATAGCTATTTTGTTAAATAGCAGTCAAGAGTTTCTCCTCTGCCAACATGCAAGCAAATGCTCAGTAGATATTTTTTTAAAAGATTTTTTTTATTGATTTGAGTGAGAGAGGGAAAGGGAGCCTGAGCGAGGTTAGGGGCTGAGGGAGAAGGAGAAGTCGACTCCCTGCTGAGCAGGGAGCCTGACATGGGGCTTGATCCCAGGATCCTGGAATCATGATCTGAGCCAAAGGCAGACGCTTAACTGACTGAACCACCCAGGTGCCCCAAATGCCCAATAGATTTGAAGGAATGATCAATCCCACTCCTTTGGAAATTGGTTTTGCTTTCTATTAAAAGTTATCTCAGTCCTGAAATTTTATACTGATAGATCAGCCTCACTTAGACATGCAAATTAAGATAACTGCAGTATCATTTTCTAATGATTACATTAACAACAATAACAACAAAAAACCCAAAATCATTATAAAACCCAGTTTGGGAAGGATTCAAAGAAACCAGCCGTTACAGTGCTAGGGACGGGATGAGTTGGGACTTCTTCCTAAAGACAAGCTGAACACAGACTATGAGCCATGAAAATGACCATAATCTTTGACACACTAATATTCTTAAAATTTATTTTGAGAAAATAATTTTAAATAAAAGCTATTTTGCAAGATATTTACAGCCATGTTATTTAATAGCTCTAAACTGGAAACAGTCCAAATAAATCCATGAATGTGGAAATGGCAAAAATAACGATGATAGTTATACCTATAGATAGGCTTTTTAAATGCTGTAAAGAGAAAAAAGCACACATAATGCTGGAAAGAAGGGATTTCTAGGCAATGAGATTAGGATGCGGTGGAGGATTGTGTTGTACTTGGGCAGAATGTGCGGCCCACGAAAGGATAAGATAGACCCAGCTCCACTTGGAAGGGGTGTAAGTGTCAGGATCAAGGATGGGCTGGGTCAATTCAAACACAAACCAACAGCCCTTGGGAAGCCATGGTCATAAACAATTAGTTTATGCCTTCTCCTATCAAATGATTAAAAAAAACCCACTAACTTCCAGTTAGTACTGGAAGAGCACAGCACAGGTCTTTGGGCCAGTCGGTGCTGGTTACTTAAATGGGAAAGGGGAATCAATGACTGAATTTTCATCTGTTCTTTGAGTGAGCGGATAACTAAACATATCCCTAAAGCAGGAAACTGGTACGCAGGCCAGTGGCTCAAAAGGAGCAGGGCTCTGGGCAGGAAATGGCTAAGACAGTCTTTCAGGTTGTCAGAGGAAGTTGATGCAATGAAGACAAGACTCTGGGAAAATGTTGCTCAAATAATAAGACCAAATACTTCAGGTCACCTCTGAAGAAGCCCAGATGTCTTCTTAGAACAAAAAGGTAAGAGGCCAAGAAGATTTGTTGAAATAATGTGTACAGAAGTGCTTTGCCAACTGAGAAATGCTTTTTAAGTACTATAAAGCCGTGGAGACTGGGGCTTCACGCTAAAAAACAAAACAAAGCAAAACAGAAGACAAAAAAAGATTGCAAAATGAGCCACTGTGTTCTTTAACTATAACTCTAAATCAATAAATGATTTTATAAATTCTTAGAGCTCTAATTTTGAAGAAGGGTTGGTAAAATCATTATCTTTTTTTCTACTCAAGCTATGATTTTATCTTGGCCATTTAACCATGTTGGCTCTTTTCAGATCTTTGGTAACCTATAAGCCAGCCCTAATTAAATGGATCCTGTTGTGAATTAGTGAATCAGTCTAAAAACACCAATTTGGTCATGATTCGCTCACGGATTTTTGTAGTCTTATATTTTAAATAAAATGACCACTTCATTCATTCATTCATTCATTCAGGAAAGTTCCAAGAGAATCTATGTGTCTATGTAGGTAGGGTGAACATAGTAGGTCAATAAAAAGGTACAGAACACTACAGATTTTAAGAAAAGAAAAATATGAAAGTAGGGTTACAGTATATAAATTGTTCTTTCTGCTGATCTCTACGAGCAAATTACTTACACCATTTCAAAGAACACCATTTGCTCTTTCTTGCCCAGTCTTAGCATTTGGCTTCATAAAGCCTGCTAAATTGTGCTAGCTAAATGCTTGCTCTCACATGCACTTACATGTCTCTGTGATGTTTGGTTCACGTGGGCCAAGAGTCAGCGTCTACCTCAAGCCTCAGGGAGATCAGGCTTCAACTCCTGCTGTTTGAATATAATATATCTCCCCTCATGTCTTATTAAAACAAAGCCTTTCGATTTGATTTTCTTCTTGAGACTACTGGGCCCACAGTGGTTTTCTTTCTCTACTGTTGCTAACCATCTCCTGTATCATTAAGACCAGATATGGAAAGGTGTACACTTTATACACTTCTGGCTGAGAAAGGCAGTCATCTTCACTAGATACCAGTTTGTCCACACGATGAAAGTAGCATTTCATTTCTGATGGCCTTAATTATCCTTGGGGCTGGGTTTTGTGTTGTCTTTATAAACACACACATACACTCATACACAAAGAGCCTAGTTCTCTTTAGGCATTTATCCAGCTGTGAGTTTAGCAAGGCTTCTTGCTAATGGGGAGACAGAATTACAGCTCCAAACATTCCCCTGCCACTGATCCAGAACATGTGTTATCATCTCACACACTGTAAATTTATTCCAAATCCCTGCCAACAGGGCACAGTCTGCATTCCAAATATCTAAGCCCCTGGGACAGGGAATCATAAGTCATGAATATGCCATGCTTTCTCCTTTCATGTGTAAACAAAGTTTGTTAAACATTTTTGATTCTTAGGACTATATTTGGGGGTTTTCTGAAAACAGAGAACAGCCTACAAAATCTCTGTACCTTTGTAACAACAGATTTCATTTTGAGGATACCCAGTTTCCTCGATGTCACTTCCAATCTCCTGGTAAGGGTTGGTTAACAGAAAATGGGGCAAGATGGAGGGGAGCTCACATTTAAGATAATAAAGTGACTCTCGTTCAACTGACGAGACACATAAACAGTCTGACTATGATGGTCTCATGGGAATAGAAGGCTAGGATTTCAAATGCTATATAAACAGTTGCAAATCTCTGCAATTACTCCAGAAATGGACTCCCAG
This sequence comes from Lontra canadensis, assembly GCF_010015895.1. Lineage (NCBI taxonomy): Eukaryota > Metazoa > Chordata > Mammalia > Carnivora > Mustelidae > Lontra > Lontra canadensis. The sequence goes on along the minus strand of NW_022630995.1, from coordinate 120,941,502 downwards.
CACACATGGCCATGTCAGGAATAAACAGAGCTTCAGTTCTGTGCTATCCCATATTGACGACTTGAGTTCCTATTGACTTATTCCTTATTCGAAATAAGCACAGAGAACAATTCAAAATAAATGTTGTGAACAAACACAGTTAAAACTTTTCTTTATTTTTGTGACCGTTGGTGACTGGAGAGCAGTAGCTGGGAGAAGAGAGAGTAAGTGTCAGCAGCAGCCTGGCTTTGGGAACATCTTGAGGAGAAGCAGGAAAGTTGGTTAATCTCCTCAGAAGTCCTCAGCCCCAGAGTGTCTGGAGAGCGCCAGCTTGGTTACCATGGTGATACCAGCCATTCCATCATTTCACCTTACAAGGTCTCTATTATCTCTTCACTCTTGAACATTAGCCCACCCCACTCTGCTTTGACCCAGCTGTTCCTCGTTAGATCCTAAGAAATAACCACATATGCACACATAGGGAGAGCCAATTAATATTTTGTGACACATGGGTTCATGCCAGAGGGTGAAATTGCCAATGTAACTACTCAAGTACTTATAAGAAGAGGATTCTGCCCAGGTTCAAATCCTATTTCATCATGCACATAAGGGTACTAGGGTGATGGTGGCATATGTGGATGAGTGAGTGCTAACAACAACAACAAAAAAACATCTGGTAGGCTGCATAATTAGCCCAAATTATTTTTGAGTTGGTATCGGATAATGAAGACAGAAGTCCTCTAGCTTTTAAGAGGGCTGGCCTCCAGGGTAGACTTTTGGTCAACCAGCCGAATGAGCTCAGGCAAGCCTTTTCTCCTCCCATGCCTGTGGGTTTCAAACAACAGAGTAGAGGTGTCGAAGATGGTCCCTACGTCTCAAATCCAAGGATTCACTTTTTTATTGGTCTTTCCTTCTCTGAGATAAAAGATTTTACTGCACATTTCCAAGTTTATGTCTTTGATCTTGCTACTTTAAACCTTTAGGGAACAAAAACAATAATGTTTGAAATAGGAGTGTACATTATCAAAATAAAGGAAATTTAACCTTTTATACTTTTTTAAAAGATGAAACTATGTCTCTGGGAAAGGCAATACATAAGATTATAATAGGAAAGAATGATTCAAATCTATTTAAGTATACTAGGTGTTTTCATTTCCTGAAAAACCAAACTATGAACAATGGGAATAAAAACTAGATTTGAATTCTATAACAATAAAAGTGGATCCTTCTCAAATATGAAGATGGAAGTCTACATATTAAAAGTGCCTCTTGAGAAATGTTCTCCTAGGTTTATTTCTACTTATTCCAGTACAACAGATATCATGGTCAGCATTTTGCCGTAAATGCCACTGACTATAAGCGCTTGGCTTCGTTGACCCGAGTCCAAAGCCAGAATGTTGGAATTCTCTGGAAGGAAGAAGGTCTGTTCTAATTGGCTGTAAGATGAGAGTAGAAATGAACCAGTGGTAGCAGGGCTCCAGAAATTTCTCCTGCATAACTCAAGGAGGGGCAGGGGTGGTGGGACTATAAGACATGACTTTAAGTGGGAAGCTCAAGCTGGGCTTCATTAAAAAGAGGATGATTTGAGAGGAGTCAACCTTGCAGCCATCAAGGGGCAGAGCCTTCCAGGCAGAGCTCAGCCAAGACCCTGTGGCAGAGCTGTGCCTGCAAGAGGCCAGTGAGGCTGGAGAGGGAGAGAGTGCAAGAAGAGATCTGAGAGCGAAGAGCGGAGTGGGTGTCACGCAGATTAGCCAGGACCTCTGCGACCACCATCCCTCTGCAACCACCCTCAGTGCTGCAAAGTATACTTCTACTTCCCAGAAAGATGGAGAGTTGCAAAGGGTTTTAAGCACACTGACCTGATCTGATGTACATTTCAGGGGGGATTCCTTTGCGCCCGTGTTGAGAATAGACTGCCTGAGAGTAAGGATGAGACAAACCAGTTTGGAGGCTAAGATGGTAATTTGGTCTAAAAATGATGATGACTTGGACTGGACATTGGCAAATGGAGGGACTGAGAAATAGTCAAATTCCAGATAGGTTCTGAAAGTAGAGTTAATAAGATTTCCCAACAGAGATTGGATGTGGGATTTGCAGGGGGAAAAGGAGCCAAGAATGACTTCAAACTTCTTGGCCTGAGCATCCAGAAAAGTGGAGTTGTCATCAACCAAGATGGCAATAAAATGAAATGGCCAGCTTACCCACAAATCTGCATTTTTTTCTTTAGAAAAAAAATTACTGAGCTCTTATTTGCCAGGCACTGTGCTAAGCATTTGATTTTATTTAAACATAGCAATGGTGCTGCAGGGTATATACTACTAGTATGAACTATCATTTGCAGATAGAGAAACCGAGGTTTAGAAAGATTCAGATAGGTAAGTCAGACAGTCAATGGATGGAGGGTTGAAATTTGAACCCCAAAAGAGCCCTCACTCATACTGCTCTACCTGGTCAGGTCATACTCTGTTTACCTGCCAGTATTAATAGTATCCTCTTCTAAAGTACAGGAATACAGCACAGTTATCTGGGTAAGACACTGCGCAACATTTAGAACCCATCTTCACTTTGTGAAAGGTCAACCCAGGACCCATTATCTCAGCTAGGAGCAAGAGGACTCACATCAGGGAAATGCAAATGAAAAACCACAGTAAGATATCACCTCATGGGGCACCTGGGTGGCTCAGATGGTTAGGTGTCTGCCTTCAGCTTGGGTCGTGGTCCTGGGATCAAGTCCTGTGTCGGGTTCCTGGCTCAGTGGGGGAGTCTGCTTCCTCCCTCTCCCTCTGCCTCTGCCTCTCCCCTTGCTTGTACTCTCTATGTCTCTCCCTCAAATAAATAAATAAATCTTAAAAAAAAAAAAAACCCACCTCAACCCTGTCAGCATGGCTATTATCAAAAAGACAAGAAATAACAAGTGATGGCAAGGACACAGAGAGAAGGGAACTCTTGTGCACTGTTGGTGAGAATGGAAACTGGTGCAGCCACTGTGGAAAACAGTATGGGGTTTTCTCAAAAAATTAAAAACAGAACTACCGTATGATCCAGTAATTCCACTTCTAGGTATTGATCTCAAGAAAATGAAAACGTAGACCCCATGTTCATAGCAATATTATTTCCAAGAGCCAGGATACAGAAACAACCTAAGTATTCATTTTTTTTAAAAAAGGATTCTATGTTTTTTTTAAAGATTTTATTTATTTTTGAAAGAGAGGAAGAGCAGGGGGGAAGGGCAGAGGGAGAGGAAGAAACAGATTCCTCACTGAGCAAGGAACCGGATGTGGGGCTTGACTCCAGAACCCTGGGATCATGACCCAAGCTTAAGGCAGACACTTAACTGACGGAGCCACCTAGGTGCTCTAAGATTTTATTTTTTTTAACTAATTTCTACACTCAGCATTGGACTTAAACTTACAACCCCGAGATCAAGAAGTCTTATGCTCCACTGACTGAACCAGCCAGGCATCCCCTAAGTGTTCACTGATAGATGAGTGGATAAAGAAGTTGTTACATGTGCGTGCGCGCACACACACACACACACACACACACACACAAGAATAATATTCAGCTATGAAAAAGAATGAAATCTTGCTATTTGTAAAAACAGGAATAGACCTCAAGGACATTATGTTAAGTGAAATAAGTCAAAGAAAGATGTATGATCTCCCTTATACCCGGATTCCAAAAACCGAAACATAACAAAACCCAGCTCATAGACAGAACAGACTGTTGGTTGCTAGGGGCCTGGGTAGGGGAGAGCACAAAATGGGGTCAAGAGATACAGATTTCCAGTTATAAAATTAGTAAGCAATGCGGATGTGGCATACAGCAAGGAGACTATAGTTAATAATACTGTATTGCATCTTTTAAAGTTGTTAAGAGAATAAATCTTAAAAATCTTCATCACAAGGAAAAACAATTTTGTAACTGTATGGTTATGAATGGTAATTCGACTTACCATGGTGATCATTTCACAATGTATGCAAATATCGAATCATTGTGTTGTATACATGAAAATGATATAATGTTAAATGTCAATTATACCACAACTAAAAGAAAAGGAACAGAGGCCATCAACTACTTGTAAATAGATTGGCACATTTGAGTTAGCCTCATCACCCCTTGATGTCAAGATAAGGTGGATATTGATCTTCAAGCCAGTATAAAGGAGACACATGGCATAGAATCCTCGTCTCCACAAGACTATGGTTTCCCATGAAAGGGAGATTGTTTGGGGGAAGGCAATGTGTGTTGCCGGATTACTGGTCAAGAAAAGGTTTTCAGGACTCCTTTGAGGTAAGAAGACAGTAAGCAGGACAGAGTTCATCATATATCACGTGATACATTTGTAGACACTCAGTAATTACGAAATGAACTGAAAAATAGGTCATCCAATAGTTTTTTCTCAGAGGTACCTTACCCCAAATAGGAAAAATTGAATAAACAAATACAAAAAGTAAACCAGTCATCAGGAAAGTTGCCCTGGATGTTAAGGTGACAGGTACGGGGGCAAAAAAATGAACAACTCTAACACCATATGTAATGTGAACCCCAAATGAAAGGTGGTGAGAAAGACACAAGGAGCAGAATTGCTCGGGATTTAAGGCAAAGCCCTGGAGTTCTTAATGAATTCTGTAGACTCATATCTCCAAGCAGTAAGAACTATGTTATCATGACGTTGAGAAGATCAAGGGGAATGAAAGGAGGAGGGTCTTTTTCTCTCATTTATTTCCAAGGGCGGAGGTGTTAGTCCCACTCCCGGACTCTACATTTCTCAGAAAATGGGGAGCCAGAGAAGGGGAAGGTGAATACAGGCATAGATGTCACGCTGACCTTTTCATGACAGCCATACCAGCTTCACAGTAAGGAGATTTATTCAGAGTCTAAAGATATTATTGAGCCCGACTCAGGGGTACTCTCTCAGAGGCAGTAGGACTCTGAAGTCTGGGTTTCATCCTCATTCTTCCACTCTGCATGACTTTGGGTAAGCATCTTTTTAAACTCTTTGTGTCTCAGTGTCTTCATCTGTAAAATGGGAATAATAATGGTTCTTATTATCATTGTGTTGTAGGGAAGATTAAATGAGATAATTCACTTATTAGTTTAGAACAGTGACAGATACATCAGAGGTACTGAGATATTAAATTAAATTTAATATCTAATATTTAAATTAAAAATTAACAAATATTGTTAGTATTATTGCTTAGTAGTAGAATACAATCTTGGCAGTCGGTAAAACTTTTTAGGTAATTACTAGAAAAAACCTGGAAGGCTCTTGCTAGGATAGTCTCTTGAAACTTGTTATTTATGCCCCATAGAGAGGCAGACCACCCTGCTGGGTCTTCCCTTACTTTCTACATATATCCCTTCTAGTTCACTTGAAATCCCCCAAAATCTACATCCTTTGGTCTTCTTGCTTGCTGTTCTTGCTGCTACCATTTACTATACACCTAGCAATAAAATAAAATAAAATAAAATAAAATAAAATAAAATAAAATTTAATTTAAAAAAAGTTAAAATAGCCACTGTGTCTCCCAATTACCATTCCAGTATACATGCAAGCTTGTTCTTTTGCGCTCCCACCATCTTTCCTGCCTATAATAACCTCCCTCCCACTTTCTGCTCATTTGAATCTTGCCTGTCACTAAAGGGCTACTTCCAGTTCCACATTCTCCAGCAAACCTAACCTGACCATGTTCCCAGCCTAAATCTTCTGCTATATTGTCTTTAATGTGCTATCTGTAACACCTTTCTCTTTTTCCTTCCTTCCTTCCTTCCTTCCTTCCTTCCTTCCTTCCTCTCTCTCTCTCTTTCTCTTTCTTTCTTTCTTTCTTTCTTTCTTTCTTTCTTTCTTTCTTTCTTTCTTTCTTTCTTTCTTTCTTTCTTTTCTTTCACAAAGAGAGAGACAGAGAGAGGGAGAGCGCACAAGCAGGGGAGGTGGCAGGCAGAGGGAAAGGCAGAGGGGGAAGCAGACTTCCTGGTGAGCAGGGAGTCCCAACTCGGGACTTGATCACAGAATCCAGGGATCATGACCTGGACCAAAGGCAGATGCTTAACCGACTGAGCCACCCAGATGTTCCATCATGACTTATTTTAATCAAATGATATTACTCATGGGATCACTGTTGATTTTAATCCCCCAGTAACTATTTCTACTTACGTTCTTACATTCTTCAGCTTCTTTTTTCTAGGTTTTTTTTTTTTTTTAAATTTCCTTAAGTGATTGCTACACCCAATGTGAGGCTCCAACCCACGACCCTGAGATCAAGAGCCACATGCTCTACCCACTGAGGCAGGCAGGCACCTCTTCACTTCCAGTTTTATTGAGCTATAATGGACATATGACATTTTAGTTTCAGGTGGATGACATAATGACTTGGGTAGATACAATGAAATGATGACCACAGCAAGTGTAGTTAATATCCATCATCACACTTAGTCATAGATTTTTTTTTCTTGTGATGAGAAATTTTAAGATCTACTTTCTCAGCAACTTTTGAATCTATAATGCAGTATGTTAACTAAACTCAACATGCAGTACATTATATTTCCACGACTTAGTCCTCTCATGACTGTGGTTCATCTTACCCACTGCCCCTGCCCCTTGTCTCTGGCCCCCACCCATCTGTTCTCTATATAATCTTCAACTTCTAATTTTTTTACTCATTTCCTTCACCAAGAACTCATGCAAAAATAGCTCTCCAGCTTGAATTACCACAGATTCTATCGCCGTCACGTTCCAGGCCTGCGTTGTGCCTGTGGTTCCCTCCCTTGGTCACTACCAGAAGTTGCTTTGACGGCTCACCATCACAGAACCTGCAGATGTCTCAAGATAGTTAACAATAAGAGGCATTTTGAAAGCTCCATTGTTCTTTCGCTCTGAGTCAAACTTTCCCCTCCGTGCTGGGCTGGCTCTTACACAGTGCTTTCGTGTGCAGACAACTCAGGGGCTGTGGGTCAACTCTGAATGAGCTGACTCCACGAAAATGCTTGCTTTACCTAAAACTACATAGCAGTCAACTCCCGGGGTAGTAGTCCCACCTCTAAAAAGGCCAGCTCACCTCTTCCAGTGCCAGAAATTAGAAAACTTCTAAGAAAAACAAAAAAAATCAGGGGCCCCTGGGTGGCTCAGTGTGTTAAAGCCTCTGCCTTCAGCTCGGGTCATGATCCCGGGGTCCTGCGATTGAGCCCCACATTGGGCTCTCTGCTCCGTGGGGAGCCTGCTTCCTCCTCTCTCTCTCTCTCTCTGCCTGCCTCTCTGCCTACTTGTGATCTCTTTCTGTCAAATAAATAAATCTTTAAAAAAAAAAAATCAGTGTCATTTCCATTGACCTGGGCCTGTTGTTGGTTTTCAGATATGTTTATAACAGGAAGAAAGAACTTTCAAAAGCAGGGAAGAATATCTCAATCCCCCACTGGGCTTCATTGTTTCTCTTCTCTCTCCATGGGCTTGTTCTGGGTTTCTCATCCAATCAAATGGCTCCAAAAACCACACCCCAGACTCCATCTCTGGCTCCAGCTTCTCTTCTGGGTTTCACATTACTGACTGCATACAGAGTGACTCTCCCTGGAAATTCATTGGCTCCTCAGACTCCAAATATTCCATGTGGAGTTAATAATCTCTCCTTCCACCTACCTCCTTCCTGTCTGATATTACCTGTCTTGCTTTCTTGCACATTGTTCCTACCAAACTAGAAGTTTGATGTTGGCTTCGACTCTTTCAACTCTCTCCACAGTAAAACACTGCTACTCTGAATGTTCTCTTCAGTGGCCGTTGCTCTCCTCCCCGCTGACAGGAGGGCTGATGTAGTTGCTACATCTAACCTCCCTTTCCTCAAGTTCATCCTGATGTTGCTGCTGGTGATTCTTCTGAAACCCAGATTTGATCTAATTATTTCCCTGCTGGAAAATGTTGGATGGGTTCCTACTGCCTACAGAATAAAGTCCAAATCCTAGCAGGGCCTACAGGGTACTCTACACTCTGAATCTTGGCCACACTCCTGGCATTCCTTCTCCAATTCCTTTCCCCAAATCACCCCAAGCTCCAGGAATGAATGAATGGTGTTTCCTGAAAATCCCACTGAATTTCCCAATCCCATTTTTGCTCTGCTCTTCTCTCTCCATATGTAATACTTAACCCTTTTCTTTCTTTTCCATTTCTGTTTCTTCACATCCATCAACTTATTCTTTCAAAAAAGAATTATAGCAATGATCATACTATGCCAAGCAGCGCATGAAACTATCCTTATATCTGTAACAGACCAGCCCTGCCCTCAAGGAGTAGCGGAATGGTGAAGCCAGGTGTATAAATGGTAGCTTTTATAATCATACAGGATGATAAATAATGTAGGGCCCAGTCTCTTTTCCTTAATGAAGCGTTCTCCCACCTCCCTCAGGTAGAGTCAGTGAATTGGTGACCTTCTTATCTATATCCCCCCAGGCTGAGTTGGTCACCACCTGGTCAGTGTTTGCCTCAAGTAGACTTGACCACCCTTTCCTGAACCTTAGTGGTCTTTATGTCCCTAGCACATGATGCATCTTACATACTTGGTACATGTTTCTAAACCAGGGGCCACTCCTCAGGAATACTGAGCTTAGAGCCTCCCTGTGTTTCTCCACTGAATTCAGTGTACGTGGCTATGAGTACCAGGAACAGCAGTAGCAGAGATCATCTCCTGGAGTCCTCATATAAATCTACAATAAACATTACTTCTTTAGTCAACTTTCTAAACGTAGTTTTATTACGAATTTTCTCCCTGCAGAAGCTGCCTTGGCTTCTAGTGGCTAACAACAAGAACATAACTAGGATACCAAGTTGCTGATTCCTCTATTTCTGGCCTGATGGTATGGAGAGAAGAAGGAGGTTGCCCAGAATAGGCACAGAAAGGTATGGAATTATTCTGTCAGTTTCACTTAGTTAATAAGACTCTCTTTTGAAACACAAATGTTCTCTTGGGGATTGAACCTATTGGCCACTTGAACTTGGAGTACGGTGTGTTAAAGTAATCTGAAGCGTGTATTGCCTACTAATTCCTTGGTGACTGTGGCTTCCATATGCATATGACAGGGTCATCTGATGGTTTTCCAACTCTGAGAAATTGGAAACTTTACATGAAGTGCATTTTATTTCATTTTTTAAAAAGATTTTATTTATTTGAGAGAGGAGAATTAGAGAGAGAGAGAGCATGAGAGAGGGGAGGGTCAGAGGGAGAAGCAGACTCTCCACTGAACAGGGAGCCTGATGTGGGCTTGATCCTAGGATTGCAGGATTATGACCTGAGCGGAAGGCTGTTGCTTAACCAACTGAGCCACCCAGGTGCCCCATGAAGTGCATTTTAAAAAGGAATAATTTTAGGACAAAGTATAGTTTTAAGGACACAGCCTTGTTCTGGGAATTGCTATACCCATGATTAATCCATGATTCATGGATTAAGAAGACACCGAACGATTAAGATTGTGCCCATGAGTGTGACAAACATGCAAAAATGGCAGGTGAGAGCAGGCAAAAGAGCTTGCTTGCTTGCTTTCTCTCATTTTCCTTTAATTAATTACTTCATTGATTTCTGTCTAGGATTATGATGACATACCTTCTTTCCAAGCTATTTGTAAATCACTTGGGATTGTCACAACCTAGACGATATGGTCAAATTCAAACTCACTCAGGCTTTCATCTTCACTTGGCCCATGTCCTCACCTTAGATCAAATGTTACTTTCCCTCTGACTTACCCTACCCACCCCTGCTTCCACTTCTGGGTTCCTTGGCTTACTAGGGGCTAGAATGTCACCTTCTCTCAAACCTACCTATCCTTCCTTCATTTATTTAGCCAACAACAATCCCCTGAGAACTCACATTCACAGGACCATGCTAGCAGGGAGCACAAATACCAGTAAACACTGAGATATCACCAACCTTGCTCTTGTTTGGGTGACTTTTCCCCCATTAAGGTGTTATTCATAGTTTGGCCAACACTTTCTTTTCCTTTTTTTTAAATTTAAATTCAATTAGCCAACATATAGTTTCATCATTAGTATAGCCATCATTAGTTTCAGATGCAGTGTCCAGCAAGGCCAACACTTTCTGAACAAAAAACCAAATCAACCACCTGACATGAGATATGAAAGCAGCTCAGGAAAGTTTCAATCCAGTTACTCTGGAAAATGTAGTTTAACACTCCCATTTTCTGTACCATACTGCCATATTGTTTCAACCATGAGGAATTAAGGAAAGAAGAGTTTTTCTCAGTCGGGATGGAATTTTAAGATAAGACTGGATCTAAAGTGGCAGAGGGACAGACGGGCTGAGAAAGAGTGATCACAGGAAGAGAAAGGGTGAAACTCAACAGCCCTATTGGAACAGTAACTCCTTCTCGCACTAGTGATCCCAGTCCAGAAGCCTATTCTGGTAAACCCCTCAGTGAGTTTTGTTTGATTTTATTTTAAGTTGAGTTTATAGCTATTACTACTAGATTTCAAAACTTAAGAGATATAAATAACATTGGATAGGGTTCAGGGAAGAACCACTGTGAGAACCACCATGACTAAAGTGAGGGCAATGATACCTATTAATAGATAAAGAAATTGAAATCACTTAGCTTGAGGGAGAGCAAGTTTAAGATCAACCCAAATGCTATCTTTAGTGGATAAAAAGGTCAGAAGAGCAATGGACCAGTAAGAAAAAGACATACTCTTTTAGGCACTCCTTTTTAGAATCTCTCTTTTTAAGAGGAATGATAAACTACTCATAATTTTGTTAAAGTGAAGTTGAGAAATAAAGGCTTTCTTAATACTATCCATAAGATTTGGCTTATATAAAAAGTATGTAGGAGCCTCTGCATGGAGAGCAGGGGAAGACTATTTATTTATTTATTTATTTGACAGAAAGACATAGCAAGAAAGGGAACAAAAGCAGTGGGAGAGGAGAAGCCACCTTCCCACTGAGCAGGGAGCCCTATTCATGGCTTGATCCCAGGACCCTAGGATCATGACCTGAGCCAAAGGCAGACACATAACGACTAAGCCACACAGGCACCCCTAACTTCTAAAATAACCATTAAGTGTCCTTAATGCCACCGTTTCTACATCTAGAAATGGTCAAAATGGTCATAGATTTATATTACTATATTTTAAACACACACACAAAATCTGTGGAAGAAAGCTGGAGTTAACATGATGCTAAATAATGTCATTTTTAGGAAAATTCATACTCACGTGCCTGCTTTTCTAAGACTCAGATAATAGTCTTAGTTTTCCTGCAAAAACAAAGCATTCTTATAATGCAGAAATGGATGCTGTAAGGAGATAGACCTTGGCCTTGAATTCAGATGCAGAGTGATAGGATGTAATGGACAATCCATGCCCTCTTGGCTGCTTCTATATGGAATTCCAGTTAAGTCTGGGGAGGAGCACAGCAGTAATGTTGGTTGGGTGGGACAATGTTTCTTTATATCAGGCAATAATGTCCCAAAGTACGGAGTCCTGAAATAGAAGTTCTTGGGGCTTCTTCATTCTTGGTTTTTCCCCTTCCAGGTCCTCTTTACTCTACTCCCAAAGTTAGATCTTCCCTCCAGCTTTATTCATGGAAGCATCAGTGGGCAACTAACTTGTGAACTGAAACTGCAGGGAGCCATACTGTTCCTTTCCTTGACTATCCTAAAGAGGTAGATGAAGCACTGATTTGATTGTCCCACCTGAAAATAGATATCTTCTCTTACTTTCAACTTTTAGAAAATAAATTTAGATCAAAGCAACTCATAATGACTTCTAAGAAACATGAAAAGGTTCCCTTAAAAGAAAATATATCTAAAAAAAAAATTTTTTTTTTAAGTAGTCTCCACGGTCAGCATGGAACCCAGCATGGCTTGAACTCATGACCCTGAGCTGAGATCAATACCTGAGCTGAGATCAAGAGTCAGCTGCTTAACCGGCTGAGTCACGCGGGCATCCCTACATTGAAAACCTTTAAAACTTTTTAAAGGCCTAAAAAAGCATCTACCATTTCCTTCTGGTAGTTCTCTTGTGATATTTTCATGGAAATCGTATCTGTGCATTGCCTTTAAGGAAATGTTCATATTTTCTTAGGATCCCACTCTGGGCATGGCTAGATGGGTCAATGAGTTTTGTTGATCGTTCCTAGTTCTGCCTAGGTACTGGTACTGTGTTTAACAACAGAAAGTTCAGAGCCTGATCTGTTTGGGAGATTATTTTCTCTGAAATGACCAGCTGGTCATTTCAAAATGCCAGGTGAGACTGATCCTGCCCTCCCATCAGCCATTACGTAGACACCCTGCAGTGAATTAAGGAAGGAGGACATTTTGCTTTTGGGGAATAAGGTCAAAAGTCACCCCTATGGCAATTTTAGAGCAGAAAAGGAGATTCTCATTTCAGTAAAAGGCATAGACTTTTGAAAATAAGGTTAGAGCTGAAAGGAGACAGTTATTAATTTATTTAATCCACTTTGTCTAAAAACTGGAACCCCACTCAACACTTATCATAAAAGTGTCCAAAATTTGGATTCAGGTATGGTATTTCTGTATAAGGAATGCTAATCAAAAGGGTGGAAACAGGCCTCTTCCTATTTTTGCCCCCATATATTCTACCCAGAAAACCATTATGGGGATGGAAGGCCAAAGAGAGGTAGAAGGGAAGAAATGCTCAAAGGGATTGAAGACTGGTTGAGTGCTCACTTTCATTCACTAATGGAGATAAAAAGTCTGGATTTGGGCTCTTGTCTCTGAGATTAAAAAGAGCCCATCCCATGGGGCACCTCGGTGGCTCAGTCAGTTAAGTGGCTGCCTTTGGCTTGGGTCGTGATCCTGGAGTCCTGGGATTGAGCCCCAACATCAAGCCCTGCATTGGGCTCCCTGCTCAGTGGGGAGCCTGCTTCTCCTTCTCCCTCTGCTTGTTGCTCCCCCTACTTGTGTGCTCTGTCAAATGAATAAATAAAATCTTAAAAAAAAAAACAAAAACCCATCCCAAAAACAAGAGGACCTTAACCAATGCCACCTTGAAATCTACCTCCAGTCTTCTTTTGCAAACCAATAAATACTATAAAAAATCCTAGTCACAACTGTGACAACTGTGGCAGGTTTTAAAAAGTGATATGGATATATACATTTTTCTTTTCTTTTAGAAAGAGGAGATCCTTTGTATCCCCCTTAAGAAGGGTAGGTCCATTTTGGTTTATAAAGGAAGGAAATCCTGACACAGGCTACAACAGGGATGAATATTATACTATATCAAATACACCAGTCATGAAAGGACACTATGATTCTATTTTCATGTGGCACCTCGAAGAGCTGATTCATAGACACAGAGAGTGAGAGAGTGCAGTTGCCGTGGGCTACCAGAGAGGCCATGGGAGTTATTGTTTAATACCTGATATACAGAGTCTCAGTTTGGGATAATGTAAAAAGAGTTCTGGAAATGGGTGGTGGTGAGGCTTGCACAACCACGTGAGTGTACTCAATGCCAGAGGCTGTCCCCTTAAAAATGGCTCAAATGATAAATGTAATGTTACCTCTATTTCACCACAATTTAAAACATTAAAATTATTTAATGACAGTTCTGCATGTTGGCTCTTTTCTAGATGTCTGGACATAGTGCAATCTACATCTGCTTCCCAAAACATAGTGTGAAATTCATAGAGTTGATTTAGCTCACAGTAAATATCTTCTGAATCACAATGGGGACTTTGACAGTAATGTCCCCCAGCTCACCTGTGGGTTGCAAGCTGCCTGCCACATGATTTATTTTTACAATTAGCCTGGAGCAAGAACTGAGTAAACGCTTGATAAAATAAATTCTTAGAAGGTATTGCTTTTCTCCTACTTTCCTACCCTCATCCCTCCCTCATGAACACCACATAAAAAGCAACAGTTTGTAATCTTTTTTTCTTCTTTTTTAAGTGTTAGCATTAACATTGGATGGGAATTTCATTCTTCTTTGAATGCAAACAGGCTACATTCCACTCTGGGAACATCCCTCATTTCAACCTAGAAGGTACCCTATTATGGAGCTGGTTATCTTATCCAGCCGGAGTCAGAGACTAGGGTGCAAAGGGACATTTCCTGTCTATCTTTCCCCTAATATGGTTTCTTCTTTGTGGGGAGAGGAGTCAGGGAGTGCTCTGGGAAATACAGCTTTCTGGTCCCCAAGTTCCTCTTTCGATTTCTATAATTTTCACTTCCTGTCCCATCAGAAATCCCCACGCAGTGGTGCTTTCTCCTCTCTCTCTCTCTCCCTTCCCTGTCATTTGCCTTTCATATCTCCCCTGATAGTACTTCTGGGTTTGTGCCCCGCCTCCCTGCTACTGCAACCTTCTCTGTCTTCACATTTTGGGGTCCATTTCCCCGAAAGTACTGGCAGGCCATTTCTATACCAAATGTAATGCTCTGCTTTCAGTAACACCGTTTATACTTGCAAGCCTGGATGGCTCTTCCTGGTGCTTTTTCCCAGTATAAACATTGGCTAATGGGAGTCAGGGTCTGCCTTCTGAGTGCTTCCATTTTCTAGCTCCTGCCAGACATCTGGGCTGACAGGGAAGATACCCACCCTCTGCATGTGATATTGCCTGCTGCTCTCTGACTAGTCAAAGAGGAATTTCATAGGGAAGGATTTACCTCCCACTCTTTCTCAGAAACACACGTCCCCATTTCACATCAATGGTGTCTTCTGGAAGGATAGAAATGTGAGAGTTTTCATTGGGTAAGCCAGCTCTGAAACCTCAAGTGTCATCAGGCCCTTTGCTCCCTTTCAGAAATTCTAACCTATATAAATGTCTAAGTCCTGTGTCCGTTGACCCTGTGTAAATGACTTGGACTTGGCACTGAGAATCCTTTCCATAAAGTTCCATTTTGGAGTGCTGGCATGGTTAAGCCTCATTTATTCACGTCCTCCTATTCCAGAATGAGTACAGTTACCTAGACATGCTACACCGACGTGTCTTTCTGCACTTTATATAGAAAAGAAGTTGGCCCTTTGTAATGTTCCTAAATCTCAGCCCATAAACCCATTTTTGTAAGGAAAACATGTCGGTGTACTTTACTTTCTATATCAAATTGTTTCCCATTTTAAGGTCCCATCCTGCAGGATGAGAGATTGAACCTGAGTCCCTTTTGAGGCTCTCTCCTCATTTCCTAAGATTTTGCCACAGCCCTGGGATCTTACATAGTATCAAGGGCTTGTGCCTCTGATCTTCTGTTCATAGACGTCACCTGCTGCAAAGAGGTCCACTCAGATCCAAGGGCTCTTGGCAACTTCAGGGCCATATTTGGGACGTGGAATTCTTGCCCACCTATGTACTTCAGGGCCATATCTCTCTGGAGCTTGCCTTGTCCTTAGCAGTGCAGCTAAGAAGCAGTGCAAGGGTCCCATGCATTTTTAGGACCCCCAACTTTCCCTCTCTTTCCTCTTCCACCTGACCTGGAGTAATTTTTTTCTAATAGCAAGGAAATCTTCCCTTCGTGTTTTTGGCGGAGACATTTTGACTCTGCCCACTCACCATCACTGCTTCCCCTTGCCTTTAGACCAACAGTCTACCTACAAGCAGGAATCCACAACCCTCTCTGGGGCTTAGGCCTTTGAAGAGAATCCAGGATTTCTGCTCTCTGGGACTATCACTGAAATGGCGAGCACCCATCACGCCTGCAAAGTAAGATAAAGAAGAGCCCGACTCTAACTTTAGGTCCCATTTCCACCAGCAGTTTTTGAACACAATGATTGTGATAGCTACAAATGACTTTTAGATATCTGACTGATTAAAGAAAACCCTTGTCTCCCCAAAGTAGTTGTCAAGTCTTTATATAAACTTGTACCTGTAGAGTACAAAACTGCATGTCTCAAAATTAGTTCAAGAGTTATGCAAATTCTCTCTTGTGGAGAAAATTAGCAAGTTATTTCTAAATTTATAGATAACATTTCCCCTTAGACGTTAGGATCACTGAACAGGCTCAGATGTGTGTTTTACTTACTAGTCTTTCTAACTAAGAGAGTGAAGCAGAAGTAATTACAAGCATTCAACAGGACATTTAAAAAACCATTTTTGCTCAGTATGCATGTAAGAGAAACATCTTGCTTTCTTCTATGTTCCAAACTCCAAGTCACTCAAATTCATTCCGAATTCAAAATCATTCAAGCAGACTTTTGATTATGGAACAGGACTGTGGGTCTGACATCTTCTCACATTTCATTGATTGATTGATTGATTCAATTTCTATGTAGGTTGCTACTCCAGGAGCACTTAAAAATGATTTTGTTTTAAAGATAGTAACACACATTCGTATATGAACTTAAGAGTTTCCATAATGTTTCCATTATGTTCATTATCATTATCATTATCTTTTTGGATCCTCAGAATCACTCAAAGTGGCTGTGCCATTGAAAGGATTTTTTTTAACAGTAGTTGTAGCTGATATTTGCCTACAGATAAGTACTAAGCCCAAGGGCTCCCTTAATGAGGGGGTTCCCAGCCAGAGCTCTGGAGTTGTGCAAAAGATGCCTGCTGCCCACGTATGGAATAATCATAAATCCTTCAACTTCTTTATTTTTGTAGACACCTGTGAATAGCATTACTTCTAGTGTATGTGTATGCTGAGAAAGTCTCAAGTGTTTCTGAAAATGTACTAAGAAGTCATAAAATGGATCAATGGGAAAAGGTTATAATTTATATGTATTTTATATATAATTTATATATATATATACATATATATATATCACAATCAAAATTGCAAGTAATAAAGGTATTCCTATAACTTTTACAACCTAGAATGTATTTAGTATCTGAGAGAGGAAGCAACAGAAAATTGGGGCCTTAGGTGTCTTGGCTTTCTATGGGAATTTCCTTCCCTTAGAGAAAGAGAAGACAAGAACAGAAAATATGAGGGCTAGAGGTAATCCCTGTCACAACAGGAAACCACAAACACACACACAGACAGCTGAAATGACCGTAAGAGTTCTTCCTGTCTTTTTTTTTTTCCCCTCCAAAATTTAAATGGCAGAGTTTTTCACCAGGCTACATTTAAAGGGTAAATTGCCACTCTCATTTGAGAAGTTACTCAGACCAGAAACTGGGTGGTGCCTTTAACATTGTCTTCTTCCTCACCCTCACCCCCTCCTCTGTGCCATCCAACCACTCAACAAGTCTTCTCTATTCAACCTGTAAAATATGTTTGAAATCTGGGGCACCTGGATGGCTCAGCGGGTTAAGGCCTCTGCCTTCGGCTTGGGTCATGATCCCAGGATCCTGGGATCGAGCCCCGAGTCAGGCTTTCTGCTGAGCGGAAAGCCTGCTTCCCTTCCTCTCTCTGCCTGCCTCTCTGCCTAATTGTGATCTCTGTCTGTCAGATAAATAAAATCTTAAAAAAAAAAAATGTTTAAAATCTGTCCACATCTCACCTTCCTTGCACTAACCCAGCTCCCACCACTTCTTACCTGGATTATCATGGTAACCATATACGTATCCCCTCTCCCAGTCTTGCTATCCCTCCACACACCACACCAGTATCTCCCAAAAGGGTTCTGCACCTACAGAAGGCATAGGATGAGCTATGGGGTCTGGAAAGAAAATCCTAGGACTTTGGGGGGTGGGGGGCACCTGGGTGGTTCAGTGGGTTGAGCCTCTGCCTTCAGCTCAGCTCATGATCTCAGGGTCCTGGGATGGAGCCCCGCATCAGCTCTCTGCTCAGCAGGGAGCCTGCTTCCCCCTCTCTCTGCCTGACTCTCTGCCTACTTGTGATCTCTCTCTCTGTTAAATAAATAATAAAATCTTAAAAAAAAAATAAAGTGCAAATTGTGAGAATTTAAAAACAAAATCCTAGGACTTCTATTTATCTTATCCTTTAAAATGACTGTCTCTGCATTTTATAATAGACATAATATTATGTAATAATAAACATCACCTCACAGAACCTCTGGCCTTTCTTGCATTCATCTGCCCCGCTCCAAAATACCTTATCTTTAAGACTCGGCCCTGATTAACCATTTGTTTTTCTATCAGGACTTTTGAGATGCCCCTGGACAATTATTCTTTTACCCGGACTCCCCAGCACCCTCTGAAAAGCTTTATTAAAGCACTCAGTGTGTACCTATTTCTACCTATTTCCTTTTCTGTGCCAGGATTACCTTCAGGACTTGGACCTCGTCATTCCTCTTTGTCATAGGTGTGAAGGAGGCATTTCATAAGTGACTGGAGATCTCAGGTGTTCAGAGAACTTACTCTGTAGAAAAAAAGTTTCAGCTGGCTTCATTTCCTAATTCTCGAAAAGTTACAACCATCCCTTAGATCAAGCCAAACACTCTAGGTATCTCCACAACTTTTATTAAGACACATTTAATGTTTCTATCTTACCCATCTTGAGAACTGGCTTTGTTAAAGGGTTGGGAAGAGAACTAACATTCTGCCTACTGCTGATTTTTTCTTCTCCCTCTTAGAGAAACTAAATTAAAAGAGAGGGTGAGTAACTCAGAGACTGAGTATAAACCTGGGATTGTAGCGAAGAGTACATGGAAATTGCTATTGTATGTAGACACGAAGATAAAAGAAAGAAGAAAAAGGTAAGAAAAGACACACCTGATGCTCTTTGAGGATGGAAAAATAAGAGAGTTAGAAAAATATTTTCTTGGGACTTAGGACAGGATGAATTCAAAACAGGACAAGAATTGGTTTTTTGTTAGAATAACAACCTCATAGAGATCATTTCTACTCATGCCTGTTCCTCCCCCAACAACTTTATTCCAAAGTCAGTTTAGTTGCTCCACACAGTATCTACCAGCTTCTACACACAGGGGATTCTTAATCTTAGTCCCTGGGCTGTTTAATTTGTAAGCTTGGATCCTAATAAGGGTTCAGCTTGCTCCCCTGAGTCCCATGAACTGCTCTGAGACAGTTACCATACATGGGCAGAGAAGCCTCCCAGGAGGGAAAGGGGGAGGGAGCCCTCCCTTCAGCGCGGTGCTTATACAACCACAAGGGGAGCGCTGCAAAAGGAAAGGTTCTCTCTGCCTTCCTTTAAAATATTAAATTCTAAAAATGTCTGAGAGTTACCTAACAAGCACATCTGAGTTGCCAGAATTAGTAGATTAAATATAATTAAGACCTAGAATATCAATTCAATCTGATGGGTTTCTGTGACTGCTGTTTTAAATACATTAGATACTTGGTATCCTCAAGAAACAGTCATAGAAACATATGTACATTGTGTTTCAGTAATAGCAGAATAAATGTCATTTCCTTTTTCATTGACAATGAGTTATGAATGTTGACCTACAGACAGTCCCCAAACAAGTTGCATTCCAATAGCTCATTTCTAAGTCAGTTGTTAGGCACGTGGAACATAGTTTCCCATAGAAACAATTTTAGATGGGGTGGTTTGGATTTCCAGATATGGCCAAAGAAGTCCATTTGCCCATAAGTAATTTTACTCAAGACCCTAACCACTACGTATAACAATGCTTTTTTATAAGAAAATGTTTTCTGGTTTTCTACTTGGGATTTCCTGTAACTCATCTTCCCTTGTCCTGGAAGGGGTGGGGAATGCCCTGATTGTAGAGCTGGTTGAGAGTTGGTGGTGGTGTGAAGTCAGGGAGGGAGAATGCCAGGAAACGTAGGCTTCTCCAGCACCAACAGTAAGGACTCCAAGGAGAGAGTGAGGTCTGGTGGGGTCTGGGCACTGGAAGACGGTGCACCTGTGACAATGACCTCTGTCATTATATTTGCATTGAGGGGTATTTTATTTTCTCCTAGCAAGAACTTCCTAAATACTCAGAATGATATAAATACGTTTGACTGAACACAGTGTTGATTTCTGTGTCTACATTATTTCACACAATTCTCCAAACTCAACATCTATGAGGTCAGTTGTTTTTACCACATTTAAGAAAGAGGGCACAAAGGCTCAGGGACTTTAAATAACTTCCTAAATTCATCCAGTTGGAGCCAGCCCTTGAACCCAAGTTTGTCTGACTCCAAATCCACTATTCTGTATTCCAAGGACTTAGGGAATAATTCCAACAGCTTATCATTAAGTTTTCCGTGTAGCAGTTTAATTAAGTCAGTAACTATACCCCTCGAGGAATTGACTGAGTTAATGGCTCAAAAAATATGAAGTGCTTTTTATGCGGAGGATGTCGCTAGACATCCAAACATGAACATTTAGATAACTTTGCATAACAACAGAAGACCAGTGCCACAAGAATGGACATACCTGAATTCGTTATATGGAGACTTATGAGAGGTCACCTGGAGCTGGCAGTCTCAGAAGACTCATGAAAGATGTTTGACTTGGACTAGACCTTAGAAAAATGGCTTTAGATAGAGAGTATGCCTGATGAGGGGCTCAGCTGAGCAAAGTTTGCATACTAATGATTGAGACAAAACTAGCTAGATTTACCTCTTGCTACTAAGTGGAAAATAAGATTGAAAAAGTTGGGGCTAGACAGTGTGGAGACATCTAGGTTTTTTCTGTTATAATTTAACTTTTTGAACAAGCAATAGATAGTTCAAATCTATAAAAAGGAACAGAGGAAAAATCTCTACCTCTCACAGAATTAACCACAAGTATCCTGTGAATTCTTCCAGATATTTTTGTGCATATACAAGCAATTACAAATATATATTATAAAAATATTGGGGTGCCAGTGGGTTAAAGCCTCTGCCTTTGGCTCAGGTCATGATTCCAGGGTCCTGGAATTGAGCCCCACATCGGCTCTCTGCTCAGCGGGGAGACTGCTTCCTCCTCTCTCTCTGCCTACTTGTGATCTCTGTCAAATAAATAAATAAAATCTTTAAAAAAATATTATATATTATTATACATATAGTATATCGACAATACATATATAGATATATCCTCACATAACACAGGAATGTGTATGTGTATATATATTAAAAGGTAGCATATGACCTGTAAATTTTGATAAGCCATTACATTATTTACATTGATATATTCTTATTATTTGATTCTGTTTACTTATTAAAATATGATGCTATTTCCTGGTGTGGATTTATCAAACAAATATCAAGAACTGGGATGCAGAATAGGGACAATGATATCCAGAGGTAGACTCAGAGTCAACTTTGTATCTATGGATCTAAATGCAAAAAGTGTGGGTTTAGGTAACACCATGTATACTCCTCTCCTTAAGCTTTCTTCATAGCTTTATAATTGACTGTTTATGTGTTTACCTCACTCGATTAGAATTCTTTGAGGCAAATAAACTATAGGACTCATTTATCTTTATATCATCATCTAATACAATGCCTGGCAAATAAGAGTACTTAAAATAAATGTTCAAATGATTTAATGAGTGGAGAAAAGGTATGTTGGATGAATGTGAATAATATGATCAAGGAATGCCTTGAACAACATAGCTAAATCCTAGGGCATCAGAATATAAGAAGGAACAGTAATACAGGAATATAGTTTGATGAAACTCTGGAGAGATGTGTTAGGAAATATCAGCCAGTAGAGAAAAAGAGGGAATAGATTCACGGGAAGAGGAAGAGAGAAAATGAAGGTAGGTCTTTGAACCACCAGGAAGGAGTTGGATCATGGGCAACAACAGAGATGATGGCTTACATAGGAAGTATGGGCGTGAAAATAACCGGAGGTAGGATGGTCAGAGAGCTGAAATTATGCTTAAAGGGCTCAAATTTGGGGCACCTGGGTAGCTCAGTGGGTTAAGCCTCTGCCTTCGGCTCAGGTCATGATCCCAGGGTCCTGGGATCGAGCCCTGCATCGGGCTCTCTGCTCAGCAGAGCCTGCTTCCCCCTTCTCTCTGCCTGCCTCTCCTCCTACTTGTGATCTCTGTCAAATAAATAAATAAAATCTTAAAAAAAAAAAAAGGGCTCAAATTTAAGTTTGTTTGTTGATTGTTTTTAAATTTTATTTATTTGAGAGAGAGAGAGAGAGAGAGAGTGAGAGAGCATGAGAGGGGAGAAGGTCAGAGGGAGAAGCAGACTCCCCATGGAGCTGGGAGCCCAATGCAGGACTCAATGCTCATCCTCCTGTATCATGACCTGAGCCGAAGGCAGTCTCTTAACCAACTGAGCCACTGAGGCACCCTATTTTTGTTTTTTTTTTAAATGGGTAAAATTAAGTAAAGTGAGGTTGAGCAGAGAGGCCAGGGTGGCAAATGTCTAAAATAGTTGTAGGGACTGAGAGGAAGGACTGACTGAAAGCAACAGGTGCCTTCTGGAATAAGGCCAATTATAACTTTGAGTAAAAGCATTGATAAGCAATACTCTGTGTCTATTTGGGGCAAGAGATGATGAAGTTGCAAGTCTTTTGTGCCAAATTCTGTGTGAGTGCTCTGGGCCTATAGAAAGGAAAAATCAACATGCTATCTTGGAGCTTTTGTCTAGTACCAGAGAAGGTCGTCCAATACCTCCAAATATATTTGGTTCCAACATTACACCTTACTCTTTTTTTTTTTTAAATATTTTATTTATTTATTTGACAGACAGAGATCACAAGTCAGGACCCTGAGATCATGACCTGAGCCGAAGGCAGAGGCTTTAACCCACTGAGCCACCCAGATGCCCCTACACTTACTCTTAAAATGATCTTATTATAACATTGCCCTATAACGTGGCTGTCACTGCTGCTATTCTGTTCATACGTGAGAAAACTTAAACAACCTTAGATACTTTCAGTTATGGTTATGCAAAATAATTTTGATATCGTGGTACTTTATTCCCTGAAGTTGTGCTATTGTCAAATGCTGACACTGTTCTAAAAAAGAAGTTATCCTTCTGGATCCACGAATGGAATTGTTAGAGAGTACATTTTTATCTGTTAAAAACAAACAAATAAGCAAACAGACCATTTCAATCCCATAACAAACTGATTTTATTAGGGGACTTATGGCAAAATATTTGTTCCCCTTAACCTAAGAATCAAACTAAATCTGCTCAGATAGAAATTGCTAAGCAAGTTAAACTCAGTCACGTGTGGGTCCCCAGAGCTCATATAACACAGGAAACACATGTAAGCAAGAAATACACTTACTTAAGCGTGGTGACAACAACAACTGGACAGAAAAAAAATTACACATCTGTTCAATTTAAATGTGTAAAAAGTTCCCATAGTAAAAATAAATAAATAAATAAATAAAAAGTTCCCATAGTGACTTTTCCAAATGTTATGAGAAACATGATGCCTTCCAAGTTCAGGCTTGCAAAACAACTCACCCTTTCTGCAGCAAATCCAGTCTCCAAATTGGTAAGTTGTATTTTAGAGATGTTGTTTAGAAAGCATTTAGGCTTTGCCTTTCGAAAGCCAATCTTTAACCTAAAGACATGTGAACAGTAATTACAAACTTTCTTTTTATTAATAGGTTCTAACAGATTTTACAAATCTGTTTTTGATAATAGATTCCCAGCTCATTTTATACAGATCTTTTTAATAAAAAATTACATAGAGTTCATTTCTAAAAACCCATGGAAAAGGCAGTTAAAAAAGTCCTCAAAGCTATTACCCTTCCTCTTCTTTTCTATAAAATTCAACTGTCTTATATTTTTCATTCTTTTTTAGAGGATCAGTTCTTCATGAGTAGGGAGTTTTCCCTTCTTTCTTTCCTTTCCTCCCTCCCTTCCTTCCACCCTCCCTCCCTTTCTTTCTTTCTTCACAAGGGATTTATCCTCAAAACTCCCACAAATGTGCAAATAGATATGTTTGGAAATGTTTTCTGAAAATATTGTTGGAAACAGCATGAAACAGAAAAATTGAGAAATATATGTCAGTTTCAGCATATCTTTTTTTTTTTTTAAAGATTTTATTTATTTATTTGACACAGAGAGATAGAACAAGCAGGGGGAGTGGAAGGCAGAGGGAGAGGGAGAAACAGACTCCCCAGTGAGCAATGAGCCTAATGTGGGACTTGATCCCAGGATCCTGGGACCTTGACTAAGCTGAAGGCAGACACTTAACCGACTGAGCCACCCAAGTGTCCCTCAATTTCAGTATAGCTTAATAAAGAAATACTACATAGCAAGTAAAACAAACTTTTTGAAAAAAAAACTCACAAACTTTTAAATGAAAAACAAAATATTGTTGATCTATATGTACTGAACGGTCTAATTTTTGTTTTTGCTCATTTAAAATTTTAATTGAGTAAGGGCATCAGGGTGGCTCAGTTGTTAAGCATCTGACTCGATTTTGGCTCAGGTCATAATCTCATGGGTTGTGGGATGGAGTCCTGGGTCAGGTTCCACACTCAGCAGGGAATCTTCCTGAAGATTCTCTCCCTCGACCTTCCCCCGACTCACATGCACATGTTCTCTAAAATAAATAAATAAATCTTTAAAAAAGTTATAATTGACTATCTTTAGAGACCAGAGAGTCCCAATGTTACAAACATAAATTGTTTCAGAGCAAATAGAATGAAGGAAAACATCCACACCTTTTATCCAAATCTGTAAAGATAGCACATAAAGAAAAAATTAAAGATCAGTTTCACATAAACAGTGATAAAAAAATTCTAAAGGAAATGTTAACAAATAGATTTTAACATCACATTAAGAAAATAGTTCAGCATAACCAAGTAGGTTTTATGCCAAGAGGGTTGAGCATTAGAAAATGTATTAATATCATTCACCTTATTAATAATCTTAAAGAGAAATATCATATACTTATCTCTATAGATGGGGGAAAAGACTTTGACAAATTCAACAACCTTTCCTTATACAAATATTTGAGAAAACAGGACTAGATGAATACTTAACATTATAAATTATATACTACAAAATTATAAAAAGCCAGCATTTTAATTATATAGAAATACAAATGGCATTCCTGCTAAGGTCAAAAACAAAAAAACAAAAAAGATGTCAACAATCTCCACCACAGTTTTATGAATGGTATTAGCCAATGCAATTAGATAAGAGAAAACGAATAGAAGCATAAGAAGCAGAAAAAAAGAATCAAAACTATGTCTATTTGAACATGATGTGATAGGATACCTGGAAAACTTCAGAGAATTAATCATAAACAAATTCAAAAAACGAAGACAGCAGGATGTAAATTATAGTTGACCTTTGTCAACACAGGTTTGAACTGCGCAGGTCCCCTTATATGTGGATATTTTTCAACAAATACAGTATAATACTATAAATGTGTTTTCACTTCTTTATATTTTTTTAAAGATTTATTTATTTGACAGATCACAAGTAGGCAGAGAGGCAGGCAGAGAGAGAGAGGAGGAAGCAGGCTCCCCACGGAGCAGAGAGCCCGATGTGGGGCTCAATCCCAGGACCCTGAGATCATTACCAGAGCTGAAGGCAGAGGCTTTAACCCACTGAGCCATCCAGTGGGTGATTTTTTTTTTTAAATATTTTTATGATATTCTTTATGATATTCTTAATGATTTTATGATACTCTTTATGATATTCTTAATAACATTTTTATGATATTCTTAATAATATTTTTTATGTTTTTTATGATTTCTTTAATGATATTTTATGATCTTTATGATATTCTTAATAACATTTTCTTTTCTCTAGCTTACTTTATTGTAAGGATGCAGTATATAATATGTATGGCATAGAAAATGTGTTAATTGGGGCGCCTGGGTGGCTCAGTGGGTTAAGCCG
The DNA here is from genome assembly GCF_010015895.1 of Lontra canadensis. Lineage (NCBI taxonomy): Eukaryota > Metazoa > Chordata > Mammalia > Carnivora > Mustelidae > Lontra > Lontra canadensis. The sequence goes on along the minus strand of NW_022630995.1, from coordinate 120,915,943 downwards.
CTGCCTTCGGCTCGGGTCATGATCTCAGGGTCCTGGGATCGAGCCCCGCATCAGGCTCTCTGCTCAGCAGGGAGCCTGCTTCCTCCTCTCTCTCTGCCTGCCTCTCTGCCTGCTTTGTGATCTCTCTCTGTCAAATAAATAAATAAAAAATCTTTAAAAAAAAAAAAAAAAAAAAAAAAAAAGAAAATGTGTTAATTGACTATTTGTGTTATCAGTGTTTTCCAGGCAACTGGAAGCTATTAGTAGCTAAGTTTTTGTAGAGTCAAAAGTTGTATGTGGATTTTTGACTGTGTGGGGGTTGGCATCTCTAACTTCTGTGTTGTTTAAGGACCAACTGTAATATGCGAAACCAATAGCCTTTGGATACATAATAACCAGTTAGAAAATAAGATGGAAGGGAAGACTCCATTTGCAATGACAACAAAAAGGATAAAATACTTAGGAATACACTTAAAAACTTCAACAAAGAGATAGAAAATATCTTTAAAATCTAAGAGCTGTAAGAATACAATAACCGAAATGAAAAATATGCTAGAGGAAATCAACAGCAAATTAGAAGATGTAGAATAGATCAGTGATCTGGAAGACAGGGTACTAGAAAGCACCCAAGTTGAAGAGCAAAAAGAAAAAAAGAATAATACAAAATGAGAATATGTTAAGGGAACTCTACAACATGATCAACCATAATAACATTTGCATGATAGGGATCCCAGAAGGAGAAAAGAGAGAGAAGGGGGCAGAAACTTTATCTGAAGAAATAATAGCTGAAAACTCCCCTAATCTGGGGAAGGAAACAGACATCTAGGAAGCACAGAGAGAGCACAAGTTGAATTCAAGGACACAAGACGTGTAATAATTAAAATGGCAAAAAGTAATGATAAAGAGAGTGTCTCAAAAGCAGCAAGAAAAAAGAAAACAGTTACAAAGGAAATCCAAAAAAGCTATCAACTGATTTTTCAGCAAAAATTTCTGGGCAAAAGGGAATGGCATGGTGTATTAAACTGCTGAAAGGAAAAAAATCTACAACCAAGTATACTCCACCTAGCAAGATTATCATACAGAATTCAAGGAGAGCTAGTCTTACAAACAAAATTTTAAGGAGTTTACTGCCACTAAACAAGCCTTATAAGAAACATTAAAGCAGGGAGGCCTGGGTGGCTCAGTCGGTTAAGCATCCAACTCTTGATTTTGGCTCAGGTCATAGGCTCAGAGCTGTGGGATCATGCCCCAGGTAGAGCTCGGTGCTCAACAGGGAGTCTGCTTGAGATCCTTTCCCTCTGCCCCTACCTCTAGCTTTCACACATACTCTCTCTCTCAAAATATATAAATAAATCTTAAAAAAAAAAAAAAGAAATGTTAAGGGGAATTCTTTAAGGGAAAAGAAAAGACAATAACTAGGGGAAAATTATGAAAAGAAAAAAATTTATAGTTAAAAGCAAATATATAGCAAGATAATAGATTTTATAAAGCCAGTATGGAGGTCAAAATACAAAAGGAGGAAAACATATTTACAAAAATTAGTGAAGGGTTACACAAAATAAAAATATGTGAACTATGACATCATATACATAAAACACACAGGAAGGAGTAAAAATTTAGTACTTTTAGAATGTATTTGAACTTAAGTGACCATCAACTTAATATCGACTGCTATACATATAGGACATTATCTATGAATCTAATTGTAACTACAAATAAAAAACCTATAATACTTACACACAAAATAAAGAGAGAGGAGACTAAGCATTACACTGAAGAAATCCATCACATCACAAGGGAAATAGTAAGAGAAAAAGGAACAGAGAAAAACTACAACCAGAAAACAATGAACAAAATGGCAGAGTACACACCTATCATTTAAATATAAATGGATTAAATGTTCTAATCAAAAGACATAGGGTGACTAAATGGATAAAAAAAGAAGACCCTCACATATGCTGCCTACAAGAGACTTCTTTCAGATCTAAATATATATACAGACTGAAAATGAAAGGATGGAAAGATATTCCCTGCAAGCAAAAGCAAAACAAAACAAAAGAAAACCCAAAAAACAAAGAGCAAGGGTAGAAGTACTTTTATCAGACAAAATGGACTTTAAAAGAAAGACTACAGAAAGAAACAAAGAAGGGAATTACATAATGACATAATGATCAATCCAACAAAAGGATATAACAATTTTAAATATCTATGGTTCCAACATAGGACCACCTAAATACACAAAGTAAATATTAACAGACATAAAGGGAAAAATTGACGGTATTACAATTGTAGGTGACTTTAACATCCAACTTACATCAATGACTAGATTATCTAACTAGAAATCCAACAAAGAAACAATGGCTTTGAATGACAGGTAAGACCACATGAACCTAACAAGTATATACAGAACACTTCACCCTAAAGAGTAGAATACACATTCTTTTCAAATTCACATGAAACATTCTCCAGGAGAGATCAGATCTTAGGCCATAAAACAAGTCTCAATAAATTTAAGAAGATTGAAATTACACCAAGCATTTTTTCTGAACACAACCGTATGGAACTAAAAATCAATTACAAGAAAAATAAAATAAAAAAAAAACAAAACTACAAACACATGGAGGTTAAACAGTGCTACAGACAAGATAACCAATGGGTCAACAAAGAAATCAAAGAGACAATAAAAAATACATGGTGACAAATGAAAACAAAAAACACAACAATACAAAATCTTTGAGACACACCTAGAGCAGTTCTAAAAGAGAAGTTTATAGTGATAGAGGCCTACCTCAAGAAACAAGAAATATCTCAAGAAATCTAACCCTATGCCTAAAGGAATTAGAAAAAGAACAAAGTTGAAAATTAGTGGAATAAAATGAAAAATAAAGATTGGAACAGAAACACATGAAACTTAAAATGAAAAAAAAAAAAAAGAAAAGGAATCAAAGAAACTAAGAGCTGGTTCTTTGTTTTTTTTTTTTTTTTTAAAGATTTTATTTATTTATTTGATAGAGAGATCACAAGTAGGCAGAGAGGCAGGCAGAGAGAGGAGGAAGCAGGCTCCCTGCTGAGCAGAGAGCCCGATGTGGGGCTCGATCGCAGGACCTTGAGATCATGACCTGAGCAGAAGGCAGAGGCTTAACCCACTGAGCCACCCAGGAGCCCCAGAGCTAGTTCTTTGAAAACATAAACAAAATGGATAAGCCTTTCGCCAGACTCATCAAGAAAAAAAGAGGACTCAAACATAATCAGAAATGAAGAAGAAATAACAACTGGCACCAAGAAATATAAGAGAATATTATGAGAAATTATATGCCAACAAACTGGACAACCTAGAAGTAATGGATAAATTCCTAGAAACATATAATCTTCCAGAAATGAATCAAGAAGAAATAGACAATTTGAACAGACCAGTTACTGGTAACGAAAGTAAACTGGTAATCAAAAACTCCCAACAAACAAAAGTCCTGGACCAGATGGTTTCACAGGACATTTAAAGAAGAGTTAATACTATTCTCCTCAAACTATTCCAAAACAATAGAAGAGGAAGCAACACTTCCAAATTCATTCTACAAGGCCAGAATTACCCTAATACCAAAACCAGACAAAAGCAATACAGAACCAAAACCAAATCAAACCAAATCAAACCAAAACTGCAGGTCAATATCCCTGATGAACACATGTAAAAATCCTCAACAAAATATTAGCAATTAGCTAATTAACAAACCAAATTAAAACTATCAATTACCAAGATCAGGTGGGACTTATTCCTAGGATACAACGGCAGTTCAATGTTCACAAATCAATCAATGTGATACCTTACATTATAAGAGAAAGGATAAAAACTATGACAATCTCAATAGATGCAGAAAAAGCATTTGATAAAATAAAACATCCATTCATGATAAAACACTCTCAACAAAGTGATTTTATAAGGAACATATCTCAATAGAATAAAGGCCATAAAGGAAAAACCCACAATGGTAGAAAGAGAAAATCTTTTCCTCTAAAATCAGGAATAAGATGAACACATCCACTGTCACCAATTTTATTCAACACAGTTTTGGAAGTCCTAGCTGCAGCAATCAGACTAGAGAAAGAAATAAAAGCCATCAAAGATGAAGTACAACATTTACTATTTGCAGATGACATGATACTACATACAGAAAACACACACACACACACACACACACACACACACACACACACACACAAACTATAAGAATAAATGAATTCAGTAAAACTGCAAAATACAAAACTAATACACAGAAATCTGTTGCTTTTCTATAAATAATGAAATAGCAGAAAAAGAAATTAAGAAAACAATCCTATTTACAATTGTACCAAAAAGAATAGAGTATTTAGGAATAAATTTAACCAAGGAGGTGAAAGGCTTATCCCCTGAAAACTATAAAACACTGATAAAAGAAACTGAAGGTGATACAAATAAATGGAAAAATACACCATGTTTATAGACTGCGAGAGCCACACATTGTTAAAACATCCATAATATCCAAAGCAATGTACAGATGCAATGTAATCCCTATCAAAATACCGATAGCATTTTTCACAGAACAAGAATAAATAATCCTAAAATTTCTATGGAACCACAAGAGGCCTTAACTGGCCAAAGCCATCTTGAGAAAGAACAAAGTTGGAGGTATCGTAATCTTAGATTTCAAGATATACCACAAAGCTATGGTAATCAAAACAGTAAGATACTGGCACAAAAATATAAACACATAGTTAAATGGAACAAGACAAGGAACTCAGAAACAAACCTTGTGTTGTATAGTCTATTAATCTATGACAAAGGAGGCAAGACTATACAACAGGGAAAAGACAGTCTCTTTAGTAAGTGGTATAGAGAAAAATGGACAGCTACAAGCAAAGAAGTGAAACTGACCACTTTCTTACAGCATATACAAAAATAAACCAAAATGGATTAAAGGCCTAAATGTGAGACCTCAAACCCTAAAACTCCTAAAAGAAAACACAGGCAGTAATCTCTTGAACATTAACTTTAGCAGCATATTTATGTATACCTATCCTCAAGCAAGAGAAATAAAAGCAAAAATAAACTACTGGGGATACATCAAAATACAAAGTTTTAGCATGGTAAAGGAAACCATCAACAAAAAAGAAAAAGCAAGCCACTGAATGGGAGAAGATATTTGCAAAAGATATATCTAATAAAGGGTTAGTATTCAAAAATTAACCCCAAAAGGATTCATATCCAAAAGAACTTGTATGACTCAACACCAAAAAACCAAACACTCCAATTAAAAGATGGGCTGAGGACCTGAACATTTTTCTAAAAAGGATATACAGATGGCCAGCAGACACATGAAAAGATGCTCAACATCACTAATCATTAGGAGAAATGCAAACCAAAACCACAATTAAATATCACCAATCAAAACAGCTAGTATCAAAAAGATAAGAAATAAAAAATATTGGCAAGGATGTGGAGAAGAGAGACCACTTGTGCACTGTTGATGGGAATGTAGATAGCTACTGTAGAAAACAGTGTGGAGGGGCACCTGGGTGGTTCAGTGTGTTAAGCCTCTGCCTTCGGCTCAGGTCATGATCTCAGGGTCCTGGGATTGAGGTCCGCATCGGGCTTTCTGCTCAGCAGGGTGCCTGCTTCCCCCTCTCTTTTTGCCTACTTGTGATCTCTCTCTCTGTCAAATAAATAAATAGAATCTTAAAAAGAAAAGAAAACAGTGTGGAGGTTCCTCAGTCAGAAGAGCATGAAACCCCTCTTCTTCCATATTTTTTAAAGAGCATTCAACTCTAAGGGCCCCTGGGTGGCTCAGTTGTTAAGCGTCTGCCTTTGGCTCAGGTCATGATCCCAGGGTCCTGGGATCAAGACCCATGTTGGGCTCCCTGCTTGGCGGGAAGACTGCTTCTCCCTCTCCCACTTCCCCTTGCTTGTGTCCCTCTCTCTCTGTCAAATAAATAAATAAAATCTTAAAAAAAAAAAGAGAGAGAGAGAGAGCATGCAACTCTTGATCTTAGGGCTGCGAGTTCAAGCTCCACATTGGGTATAGAGATTACTTAAATAAATAAAACTCTAAAAAAAATAGAAATAGCATATGATCCAGGAATTCCATTGCTGGGTATTTACCCAAAAAGAATGAAACACTAATTTGAAAAGTTATTGCTGTCCTGTTTTACTGCAGCATTACTTACTATAGCCAAAATATGGAAGCAACCCGATGTCCACTGATGAATGGATAAAGATGTATATAAACACACCATGAAATATTACTCAGCCACAAAAAAGAATGAAATTTTGCCATTTCCTATAACATGGATAGACCTAGAGGGCATTATTCCAAGGGAAGTAAGTTAGATAGAAAAAGGCAGAAACCATATGATTTCACTTATATGTGGAATTTCAAAAACAAAGCAAATGAACAAACAAAAAAACAGGCTCCTAAATACAGACAGTAAACTGGTGATTGCCAGAACAATCTGGCAAAGTCAGTGGTGGACAAAGTCAGTGAAAGGGATTAAGAGGTACAAACTTCCAGTTATAAAATATACAAGTCATGGAGATGAAAAGTACAGCATAAGGAATATAGTCAATAATATTGTAATAATGTTACATGGTGACAGATGATGACTTTGCTTATGCTCAACATCACTAATCAGCAGGGGAAATGCAAACCAAAACCACAATTAAATATCCTCATACCAATCAAAAGGGATAGTATCAAAAAGACAAAAAATTAAAAAAATGTTGGCACTGAACACTAATGTATAAAATTGCTGAATCACTATGTTGTATACCTGAAATTAATATAACATTGTATGTCAACGCTATTCCAATTAAAAAAAAAATAGGGGTGCCTGGGTGGCTCAGTTGGTTGGGTGTCTGACTTTAGCTCGGGTTGTGAACCCAAGGTCCTGGGATCAAGTCCCACATCGGGCTCCCTGCTCAGTGGGGAGTCTGCTTCTACCACTCCCTCTGCCCCTCCTCCCACTCATGTTCTTTCTCTTTCTCTCAAAAAAAAAAAAAAAAAAGAAGAAGAAAAAGAAAAAAACTGGAAAACTGAAACTGGGGGAAAAAAGAATACACTTAAGAAATGTGAAAAATCCACGTGAAGAAAATTATGCAATCTTTAGAAAAACACAAAGGTATGCTTGAGCAAGTGGAAAGGTATTACCTGCTCTTGGTTCTTGAATAGGATGCTTCATCATCATGAAGATATCAAATCTCTCTATGTTAATTTATAAACTAATACAATACAATTTTAAAAAATAGCACCAGGATTTTTGTTCTGCAGTTTGAAAAGTTGAAACTAAAGTTTGATCTCAGGTCAGTTTGTCAAACTGATATAAAACTGTGACTTAAAGAAGAAAGCTGCGGGGCGCCTGGATGGCTCAGTCAGATAAGCATCTGATTCTTGATTTCAGCTCACTCAGGTCATGATCTTAGGGTCCTGGATCCAGACCTGCCTCAGGTTCCTTACTCAGTGGGGAGTGTGCTTAAGATTCTCTCCCTCGGCCTCTGCTGCTCCCCCTGCTTGTGTGTGCACATGCATGTGCTTTCTCTTTCCCTAATAAATAAAAAAGTCTTAATGAAAAAAAAAAAAAAAAAAAGCAAGCAAGCAAGCTATATGCTGGCATTCCTCCAAGAAAAGAACTCATTACCATTGAGTTAGTTAGTCCTACTACCTCTAGTTGATTTGTTGCCATGTATAACGAGGATTTAAGATTACTAAGTCATCCAGTTTCCAAAAGAAGCTCAAAAATATCAATTTGCAAGTGACATCTTCCATGGGGATATGTTGGCAAGTATTCTAAGTTAAAAAATAAAATACAGTTTAGGCAAAATAAAACATACCTTGCAGGTCATATGCAGCCCACAGGCTGTCAGTTTTTGACCTTTTTGATCAAATTTTTCTGTAAAGGGTCAGACAGTTAATAATTTTAGGCTTTGCAGGCCATAAACACCCTCTGTTGCATATTCCTGTCCATTTTTACATCATTAAAAAATGTAAAAGGACATCCTTAGCTCAAGGGCTGTAAAAATCAGGCCTTGGATTTGGCTCTAGGGGTTGTAAGTTGCCTATCTTGGTTAATAGAAATCATTGCCTTTGAGATTCAACGAATGCTTCTAAAGGCAGCCATGTTATCTGACTTCCATCTCTCACAAATATATATATATATTTAATTAAGCTGAGATAAGTATATTTAAATTCAATGCTGTGGGACATTTCATAATGCAGTACATTTTTCTCTTGGTATAGGGAAAATATTCAGAAAGCATATCCTGAAAATGAGTTTATGTGTGATTTTAAGATACAGTCCTACCATCTGTCACATTTTAACTGCTCTTACAAATGATGCCATATTGGCTGAAAATGTTTCCTATTTTATTCCAATCAGGTTCTTAAAAAAAAAAAAAAACAGTTTTATCAGGTTTACAATTTAGACTTTTGTGTTCAAGAATTATAAGGGTTGTTTCTTGTTTCTTGGCTGGCCAACTGTATTCATTTCCTTTTTTAATCCCTTAAAAAGAAGCACGTTTGATAAAGTTGGATAATAGCATCTATTTCGGAGACAGGCAAAGAAATTTGTAATCCCATTAGACTAATGATATGGCAAACATCAGGGGAAAAGTCATATCCAATTCATCCTTACAGATCGTTTTGGTCCTGGACCAACCTCAGAAGGGACATCAGTGATACGATCTGGCCCTGAACAACTGTGAAACTTATTAGGAGACTATAAAATCTTTCTCCTAGTATTCTTTAAAAACAGGATAGTGAGATTTAAAAATAACTACAGGGGCGCCTGGGTGGCTCAGTGGGTTAAAGCCTCTGCCTTCAGCTCAGGTCACGATCCCAGGATCCTGGGATTGAGCCCCGCATCAGGCTCTCTGCTCGGCAGGGAGCCTGCTTCCTCCTCTCTCTCTGCCTGCCTCTCTGCCTACTTGTGATCTCTGTCTGTCAAATAAATAAATAAATAAAATCTTTAAAAAATAAATAAATAAAAATAACTACATGTGAAGAAGACTAATTAGAGATGGATGTCAGCTCTCAAATACCTTTTAAACTTCATAATTCATTTGGAAAGATACTGGGAGTATCAGTTATAGTATTATTTACCAAACCAAATTTGATCTTGGATCACTAGTAATTTGACTCTTGTTCTACCCCAGTTGTACTCAGTCTTCACATCAATAAAAAAACCAGCCTGGGATGAAGGATTTCCTAGAGATTGGCTGGACCAATGCCCTGTGCTTCTTTGTCAGTATCTCTATTTCCGGGGAAAAGCAAGCTTAAAAGAAGCTTTTTTTTTTTTTTTTAAAGATTTTATTTATTTATTTGACAGACAGATCACAAGTAGGCAGAGAGGCAGGCAGAGAGAGAGAGAGGAGGAAGCAGGCTCCCTGCTATGCAGAAAGCCTGATGCGGGGCTCGATCTCAGACCCTGGGATCATGACCTGAGCCAAAGGCAGAGGTTTTAACTCACTGAGCCACCCAAGCACTCCTTAAAAGCAGCTCTTAAAGATGAAGAACAATGATGTGCTAGGGTAGGCAAGCCAAGTGTTAAGTAGCAGTGAACCACCTGTTAAACACAGCCATCACTAAAGATTAAATTACATGAACTATAATGAACCCTTATATATTAAAAACAATAATATTGAAGGTAATAACTCATCACTCCCTAATTATTTTACATTTTATCCTTCTTTGTATTCTTGACATTATTTGCATCTATTATATCTGTATGGTAGAAATATTTATACCACGCAGATGGACAAATAATATAAATCAGGTCCCATCTTACCACCTATAGAGTTAGTTTAAACACTTAAAACCAAATTACTGTATGTTGGTTAACTGACCATAATAAATAAATAAATAAATAACCCAGAAAGAAAGAAATAACCATATTCCTGGGGGGGTACCTAGGTGGTACAATTCATTAAGCATCCACAGTTTTGGCTCAGGTTGTGATCTCATGGTCATGGGATTGAGACCTGCATCTGGCTTCACACTCAGCATGATATGCTTGAGACTCTCTCCCTCTATCCTGCTGTGCCTTTCCCACCCCCCACTAGTGCTGTCTCTTTCAAAAAACTAAATGAAATCTTAAGAAAAAAAAGCACATTACTGGCTTGGGAGGGTAGCCTAGTCTCTGGTTGGCTCATATACAGACCCCATCTCAATCATTCTTGTTAGCCCCATAATATGGACTTAAAAGAAAAAAGAAGGTGCCAAGCAGCAGAATACACATTTTTCTCAAATATCATAGAGCATTCTCCAGAATAGATATGCTGGCCACAAAATAAGTCTCAGTAAGTTTAAAAAGCTTGAAATCTCATCAATTCTTTTTTTTTTTTTTTAAGATTTTATTTATCTATTAGAGAGAGAGAGCCAGAGAGAAAGCACAAGCATGGGGAGCAGCAGAGGGAAAGAGAGAAGTAGGCTTCCCGCTGAGCAGGGAGCCCAATGTAGGGCTCGATCCCAGGATTCTGGGATCATGACCTGAGCTAATGGCAGATGCTTACCTAAGTGACCCAGGTGCCCCAGAAATTGCATCGATTTGAACCATAATGGTTTAAATCTAGAAATCAATTATAAGAAGAAAACTGGAAAAACCACAAATATATGGAGATTAAACATGTTATTTAACAACCAAAGGACAACAAAGAAATCAAGAAATAAAAAAACACATGGAGACAAATGAAAATGGAAATCAACATACTAAAATCTATGGGATGCAGCAAAAGCAGCTCTAACAGGGAAGTTTATAACCAACCATACAGGCCTACCTCCAGAAACAAGAATAATCGCAAATAAATATCTAACTTTACCTAAAGGAACTAGAAGAAGAATAAAGGCCAAAGTGGCACCTGGGTGGCTCTGACGGCTAAGCGTCTGCCTTCGGCTCGGGTCATGATCTCAGGGTCCCGAGATCAAGCCTCATATCGGGCTCCTTGCTCAGTGGGAAGCCTGGTTTCCCCCTCTCTCTGCCTGCCTCTCTGCCTATTTGTGATCTCTGTCAAATAAATAAATAAACAAACAAACAAATAAATAAATAGGCCAAAGTTAGTAGAAGGAAATAATATAGATCACAGCAAAAATAAATGAAATAGAGACTAGAAAATACAATAGAAAAGATCGGTGAAACTAAGAGCTGGTTCTTTGAAAAGATAAAATTGATAAACCCTTAAGAGAGGGCTGGGGCATCTGGCTGGCTCATTTGATAGAGCATGTGACTCTTGATATTGAGGTTGTAAGTTTGAGCCTCAGAGTGAATGTAGAGATTACTTAAAAATAAAATCTTTAAAAAAAAAAAATAAGAGAGGGCTCAGAAAATCAGAAATGAAAGAGGAGAAATTACTATTGATGTCACCAAAATACAAAGGATCATAAGAGACTATTATGAATAATTATATACCAACAAACTGGACAACTTAGAAGACCTGGAAAATTTCCTAGAAATATACAATCTTCAAAGATGGAATCAGGAAGAAATAAAAAATCTGAATAGACTGATTACTAGTACTAGTAAGAACAGAGAATCAGTAGTAAAAAACTCCCAATGAACAAAAGCCCAGGACTAGACATCTTCACCAGTGAATTCTACCAAACATTCAAAGAAGATTTGATACTTACCCTTTTCAAACTCTTCCTAAAAAACTGAAGAGAAGGAAATGCTCCTAAATTCATTTTATGAAGCCAGCATCACCCTGCTAACAAAACCAGAGAAGGACATCACACACGCACACACATTACAGACCAAATCAGTGTGATACACTACATTAACAAAATGAAGGATAAAAATCATATGATCATTTCAACAGATGTAAAAAAGGCATTTGACAAAATTCAACATCAATTTAGGATACGAACTCTTAACAAAGTGGATATAAACAGAACATAACGTATCATAATAAATGCCATATGTGACAAGCCCATAGCTAACATCACACTCAACAGCAAAAAAGCTGAAAGGTTTTCCTTTAAGATCAAAAGCAAGACAAAGATGCCCACTCTCACCACTTTTATTCAACACAGTACTGGAGTCCTAACAAGACCAATTAAGCAGGGAAAATAAACAAAAGCCACTTGAATTTAGAAAGGAAGAAGTAAAACTATCACTATTTGTGGACATGATTTTATATATAGAAAGTTCTAAACACTCCACAAAAAAACATTATAATAAACCAATTCTGTGAAGCTGGAGGGTACAAAACTAATATATAAAAATCTTTTACATCTTTATAAACTAACTAACAGAAAAATCCTAAATAGGCAAAGTAATCCTGAGAAAGAACAAAATTGAAGGTATTACATTTCCTAATTTCAAACTATATTAATCAAAACAGAATGGTAAATGGCATAAAAACAGACACATAAATCAATGGAACAGGTAGAGAGCTCAGAAATAAACCCAAGTATATATGGCCAATCAGTTTATGATGACGGAGGCAAGAATATACAATGGGGGTAAGGAAGGCTTTTTAATAAATGGTGATGGGAAAACTGGACAACCACATGCAAAAGAATGAAACTGGACCACTATCATACCATATACAAAAATTAACTCAAAATGGACTAAAGACTTGAATGTAAGATCAGAAACCATAAAAATCCTATAAAAAAATACAGGCAGTGAGCCCTGTGACACTGCTCTTGGTGATATTTTTTTGGATTGGACTCCAAAGACAATGGCAACAAAACCAAAAATAAACAAATGGAAATACATCAAACTACAAATTTCTATACAGAAAAAAAAAGTTAAAAAAAGACAATCTACTGAATGGGAGAAGATATTTGCAAATCACATATTTAATAGAGGTTAGTATCCAAAATATAAAGAACTCATATGCCTCAATAACAATATAAAAATAATCCAATTAGAAAATGGACAGAGGATCTGAATATACATTTTTCTGAAGACGACATACAGATGGCCAATAGACACATGAACAGATGCTCAACATCACTACCCATAATGAGATATAACTTCACACCTGTCAGATTGGCTATTATCAAAAACAAAAAATAGTAAGTGTTGGTGAAAATGTGGAGAAAAATGAATTCTCATGTACTATTAATAGAAATGTAAATTTCTGCAGCCACCATGGAAAACAGTATGGGGTTCTCTAAAAAAGGTAAAAATGAACGAAAATCCAGTAATTCCACTTCTGGATATTAATCCAAAGAAAATGAAAACACTAATTTGAAAAGATAGGTGCGTCCTATGGTCAATGTAGCATTATTTATAATAGTGAAGAAATGGAAACAACCTAAGTATCCATCAATGGATGAATGGATAAAGATGTGGTACAAAATACTACTACTCAGCCATAAAAATGAATGAAACCTTGCCATTTGCAACAATGTAGATGGACCTAGATGGTATTATGTTAAGTGAAATAAGTCTGACAGAAAGACAAATGCATGGAATTTGTATGTGGAGTCTAAAAAAATTAGCAAACAGAACAAAACCAAACTAAACTCATAAATACAGAGACCACACTGGTAGTTGCCAGAGGGGAGGCTGTGGAGAGTAGGCGAAATGTGCGATGGGGATCAAGGGGTACAAACTCCCAGTTATATAAATAGTAAGTCATGGAGATGTAATGTATGTAATGCACAGCATGGTAACTATAGCCAATAACATCATTGCAAATTTAAAAGTTGCCAAGAGTAAATTTTAAAAGTTTTGATCATAAGAAAAATTTTTCTATATCTTTATATGGTAACTAGACTTACTGTGGTGATCATTTTGCTAAGTATACAAATGTCCAATTGTTACCCTGTACACCTGAAACTAATATAATACTATACGCTAATTATACTTCATGTTTTACAAAGGTACCTAAAATCTTTTAAGGATCATTAGAAATGGCTTCCTTTTGGAAGATACATACACTCTCTTTAAACAAAGAAGTATATTTTCTAATAAATAGCAAACTGTATCTGAGAAATTTTGGAATTTCCACAATTGGTGTTTCTGGGAAAGGCTTATGATTAGTTATTTTTATTTTTTGTCCTTTTGTCTCTCACTTCAAATACTTTCTCCTGTGAAAAGAGCTGTTGCCCTAAGGCAACATAAAATAGCCTTGAGAACAAAGAACAAAGATGGACCAATTTGCTCCCCCCAACCTCCAGGAAGTAATTAAGAAGGCGCAGAGCGACTCCATGCAATACAAAGGCCAGATTCACCAACAAATGGTTTGGATGGTGTTTGGTCATTTCAGACATATGGGGTATCTTATTCAAGTTACTTAAAAGAACATCAAAATTAGTATGAGACAAAATTAAGGCATGTGAGTAAAGAGCATTACACACATTAGTTTTAGTTTTTTTAAAGTTTTTCTTAGAGTGCCTGCCCATACTCTAAATACCCAAGCTGAACTGGAAAAAAAGTTATACACACAAAACAAACTATTTTTCATTTGCTTTTTAAAAATGTAGTTGAAAAAAAGAAAATCCCTGAACTCTAGTAGGTGATGTGTGGCAGGCTAATGCCACTGTATCTTATAAAAAGTGCATAAAATGGGACAAAGGGTCCCATGCATGTTCTTTACAGTAAAAGGGCATCAAAAAGTCAAAAGAAGTTTTCATGACTGAGAAATTACTACCTAACTCTAAACTTGAGTACACCAACATTTTGTATTTTTTTCTATAGTAAATTCACAAACATGATGCAGTATAGTGAAAATCAACCACATACATTTTCCACTAAATAATGAAAAATAGTAGAGAATCCATTAAAGTTTTAAAGGTTTTTTTCCAAGTATTTATGTGTGGGTATATGTCTGTAATAGGACCTTCAAAGGTACCCTTAGTTCTCAATGTTTAATATTTGAGTGAAACTAAAAAAATGTTATCATGTCATGATGTCTGTGATCCCTAAAAAATTATTTGTAAAGTAGATGATTTTATTTGCATTATCCTACTTTGATGACCACCTGGGAATATGGTCATAATCCTGCTTTTGATAGATCAAAAAAAGAGAAAACCATGTTCACTTTGTACTTTATTTAAAATTAATTAGTATATGTGCTGCCGAAGCGAGCACTTAAAATTAATTAAATGATAAACACAATTACAGGTAAATGGCAATTCGGTACATTTGAATAACATTTTAAAAATTACATATTCACAAGTACATAGATCCTTTACCAACATTGAACATTTTAGTCTATGTAGTCAAAGTCTTCTGGAATTCCAAAGTTTTTATCAATTTTATTTTCTTCGAAACCAAATTTTCTTTTGGCCCAAGATTTTATTGCAAATATATTATCTATAAAGAAAATTGAGAAATATTTTTAAGAATTAAAAACACAATCATACAACATGTTAAATATAATTCTTTTTTGTTATTTCTATTACCTTCAGAAGTGTCAACATAGGAAATGTGCTTTATTTTCAAAAGTAATGGCAATTCATTTCCGAAGAAAGAATATTCTTTAATTAGTATTTTGAGCAATGAGATTGCATATTTAAAAATGCAGGAGATTAGCTGCCATTAAAGAATACTCAATTTAGGAATAATCCAAAAACAGGGAAAGATAACAATGGTGTCTCTTCCACCATTTCCACAGCAGAGGCTCAGGAATTAAATTGCTCCTACCCAAAGGGTACACATTCTCTCTAGACTTTTTCACAGATAATGATGGTTCCCAGATAATCAGGTCAGTGTGAGGAGAAGGGGAGAGTAGAATAGAAGGTAGTTCTCCTATCTTAAGACTAAGATAGGAGCAGAGGTATCTTTCGTGTCCTCTGAGGGGAATTTAAAATGCGTTTTGCCACAGAAGAGGTATTGTATCTACCTACAAGGATTTATCCCAAGGAAACAAAGTAAATTGTGTACAAAGATTTATGGTTAAATCTTTATTCCAATATAATAAAAGAAAAAGTAAAAAGAATATAACTATCTAATCTCATCTATTGTACTTCACTTTATTGTACTTCAAAGATAGTGCAGTTTTTACGTATTGAAGGTTTGTGGCAACCATGTATAGAGGAATTCTATTAGCACCATTTTTCTAATAGCAGTTGCTCACTTCATGTATTTATGTCACATTTTGGTAATTTTTCACATACTTGAAACTCTTTCATTAATATTATTATATTTGTTCTGGTGATCTATGAGCATTGATCTTTGATGTTACTATTGCAATTATTTTGGGGCACCACAAACTGCACCTATATAAGATAGCATACTTAATCAATCAATATTTTGTGTGCCTGTCCCACCAACTGGCTGTTCTCCCATCTCTGTACCTCTCCTCAGGCCTCCCTATTTCTTGAGACACAACAATATTGAGATTAGGCCAATGAATAAACCCGACATCGGCCTCTAAGTATTCAAGGGATAGGAAGCATTGCATATCCTTCACTTTAAATCAACAGCTAAAAATGATTAAGCTTGGTGAGGAAGGCATGTCAAAAGCCAAACAGGCTGAAAACTAGGCCCCTAGTGCCAGGCAGTCAAGTTGTACATGCAAAGAAAGAGTTCATGACAGAAATGACAAGTGCTACTCCAGTGAACACACAAATGATAAGAAAGTGAAACAGCCTCATTGCTGATATGGAAAAATTGGAGTAGTCTGGATAGAAGATCAAACCAGCCACAAAATTCCCTTAAACCAAAGCCTAATCCAGAGGAAGGCCCTAAGTCTCCTCAGTACTCTTTAGGTTGAGAAGTGAGAGTTGGAGAAGTTGCAGAAAGAAGAGTTGGAAGCCAGCAGAGGCTGGGTCATGAGGTTTAAGGAAAGAAGCCATCTTCATAACATCAAAATGCAGGAAGAGGCAGCACGTGCTGATGGAGAGGCTGCAGCAAGTTCTCCAGAAGATCTAGCTAAGATCATACACTGAACAACAGATTTTCAATATAGATGAAACAGCTTTCTACTGAAAGATGACACCATCTAGGACTTTCATAGCTAAAGAGGAGAAGTCAGTGCTGGGCTTCAAAGCTTCAAAGAGCAGGCTGACTCTCTTGTTAGGGGCAAACACAGCTGGTGACTTTTACTTGAAACCAATGCTCATTTACCATTCTGAAAATCCTAGAGCCCTGAAGGACTCTGTTCAAATTAAGCCCTGAAGGATTGACTCTGCCTGTGCTCTCACACAACATCCATTCTGTGGCCCATGGATCAAAGAGTATTTTTGACTTTCAAATCTTCTTAAGAAATACACTGCATAGAGCTATAGTTGCCATAGATAGTGAGTGATTCCTCTGATGAATGTGAGCAAAGTAAATTAAGAACTTTCTGGAAAGCATTCACCATTCTAGATGCTATTAGGAACATTCATGATTTATGAGAAGAGGTCTGAATATCAACATTAACAAGTGCGGTGGAAGTGGGTTCCAACTCTCAAGGAGGACTTTGAGAAGTTCAAGACTTCAGTGGAGGAAGTAACTGCAGATGTGGTGGGAACAAAAAGAGAACTAAAATTCGAGGTGGAGCCTGAATGGGACTGAAATGCTGCAATCTCAGGTTAAAAGTTGAAGGTATAAGGAGGTGCTTCTCATGGATGAGCAAAGCAAGTGATTTCTTGAGATGAAATCTCCTCCTGGTGAAGATGCTGTGAAGACTGTTGAAATGACCAACAAAGAATTTACAGTGTTACATAAACTTAGTTGTTAAAGCAGGGGCAGGGTTTGGGAGAACGGACTCCAATTTTGAAAGTTCAACTGTGGATAAAATGCTAACAAACAGCATCACACGCTACAGAGAAATTGTTTGTGAAGGGAAGAGTCAATCAATGTGGCAAACTTTTTTATTGTCTTATTTTAAGAAATTGCTACAGCCATCGTGACCTTCAGCAGCCACCACCCTGGTCAGTCAGCAGCCATCAGCCTGGAAGCAAGACCCTCCACCAGCAAAAAGATTACAACTCACTGAAAGCTCAGATAGTTAACGCTTTTTGGCAATAAATTATTTTTAAATTAAGGTATGTGCCTTACTTATTTAGACATAATGCTATTGTATACTTAATAGACTACAGTATAGTAAAAACATAACTTTTACCTGTACTGGGAAGCAAAAAATTGATTTGACTCACTTTATTGCAGTATTCACTTTACTGCAGTGGTCTGGAACTGAACCTGTAATATCTCTGAGCTATGTCTATATTTTGTTATGTTACCCTTAACAAATTAAGGGTAATTTGTTACCTTTAACAGATTTAAGTTTGATCACCTTTAAATATATCATTTTAGGAAATTTAATTCCAAGTACCGAATAATAATTACATGTTTGGGATGAAGTTTGTTTCTCACCTGACTACTACTCCATCAAATAGAGTGTTAACAAAACATCCCCAGTTTTTTAAATTAAACTGTAATGGAGTATCAGCAGATGTTAAAAAATGAATCTTTATGTAACAGATTAAAGCAAATCTTTAGTTTTCCTGGGGACCTATGAGAGACCACTACTAACATGAGACACTCCAGAATGATTTGTTTCGTTTTCCTAGAGTCTACATAACCATACATTCTTGTCAGTCACAGTTAAATACTTAACACGGGGCCCACTGCTGCGTGAGACGGGTATGAAGTTATTACAGGTACCTATAAGGTAGACAGCTTACACCTTCAAGCTGACACAAGAGTTGAGAGAGAAATATTAACTTATTACTAGATAATTCCAAAGGGTTATGTATGTTAAAGAGAAAAGAGAAAGTATTATGTGTATAGCTTCCAGAACAGACTCCAAGAGCACAGAAAGACTGCCAGCAAATGAGAGAACAGATGCAACACTGTAGGAAGCATGAAGGAACAGACTTCAAACCTGGATTGGGAGAGAGAAAACTAAGGCAGCACAGTAAGGTTACAGGCTTAGCAGGAAGGAGTTGCTGGTTCACATGAATGCAAGGAACCATTTTATTATAAACATCCAGAGATTACATTCGATTTTTGCCAAAAGGCTGAGAAGCGATTAAATCTCCAAAGATTAAAACGAACAGAAGACCAAACAAAAGCCTATCCACAACAACGCTTCATGGACCAACTCCAAAAGACTGACTAAACCTGTCTCGGCCTGCTGGATGTCTGCCTTCAAGACAATGTTACCTGCGATCTTGATAATTTATTCCCTGTCAAATAAAATTTTCCTATTATGTGGAAATTTTTATAAATGGATAAAAAATAGTTTTTTTTTTTTTTCCCTTTAAAGAAACAGCCTTACGAGTAGTAGGATTTCTGTTTATTTCCATGGTGGCATCCCCAGGATATATGCAGAGATAAAGATGGGCAAAATCATAAACGTGAAATCTGTGTTTAGGACCTCACAACACCTATCCCCCTCCTCACTCACGGAGATGCCTCTCACACAAAGTCATAAAAACTCCACTATCTTAATTATTATGCAAGATTTTATATAAGTTGTTAACTGACATTTAAGGTGTATTTAAGGGGCGCTTGGGTGGCTCAGTGAGTTAAGGCCTCTGCCTTCGGCTCAGGTCATGAACCCAGCATCCTGGGATCAAGCCGCATCTGGCTCTCTGCTCGGCAGGGAGCCTGCTTCCCTTCCTCTCTCTCTGCCTGCCTCTCTGCCTACTTGTGGTCTCTGTCAGATGAATAAATAAAATCTTTAAAAAAAAAATAAGGTGTATTTAATGCCATAAATCATTTAGATGTGATATTTCCAGTTATATTTATACCCTAAGGTCATCTCTCATTTTATAAAACTGAAATAATGAATTACTGAACAGTAACTATCTTCCATTCTAGACACATTTTAAGAAATTTTTTAGATAAAAAGAAAGCAAAACCTTAACTAATAAGTAGGTAACAATCTCTGGTTACAAGTATTACCGATGTTTTCTTTTTGTTTTGAAGACAGGTTGGTTTTCTAAGGTGTAATTTGTTTTAAACTCCATGCTTTTCTTAACACTTTTAAATTGGAAGGATCAAGTTGTAACTTCAAATGGAAATATGGCTCCCAACAGCTGTTTCTGCTGTGCTAAAAACATCTTCCTTCCTACATGATTTTAACAGTTTCAGGTTCTTTCTCAACTAATAACATAAGGGGAAAAAGTTCAAATTATTCCTTTTTTCATAACTGGACGTTTATGATCAAGTGGAAAACATGAAAGGATTTTTTGTTTTCATGAAAGGATTTTTTAAGAGAATAACGGGAAAGGGGAGTATTTGTTTATCTATGTATCTAACATTGCGTGAAAGGGCTTACAAACTGTTTTATTTAATTCTCCCAAAACGTAAGGTAGATATAATCTACACAGAGGAAGCAGGTTCAGAGAAGTTCAGTAAGTGATACAGCAGCTAAAGCACACAATCCACATTCCTTTCAAAGTGAAGTTCTTCTCACCATATACAAAGGCTGCTTGTTCCTACTGCTTACTGAGCTGCTTTCCCGAGAGCTATTGCAGGAAATCACTTTGTCTTATTTTTAACCTATGAGTCCACTTGTCTTCCTTGCTCAAAGTTTTGTATTTCTCAAATTTTCTATTGATATCAATGTATTTATTATTTAATTATAGTTATTGGACACACATCTCATTTTTCTCTTTTAGTCAATGTTAGCTTGCTGTTTTTACCCTCGTCAGTTCTCATCACTAAAACATTACAATATTTATGAAATGTATTACTTTGTAATAAATAAGATTGCAAATTTATCAGAACAAAAGGACAATTACAATTATTTTATCAACCTACTTAATTCTAAAATAGACAAGGACACGTGATTCGTGAATGTTGTGTGACATACAGAAGCCTCGACACAGAGTCAGGAAACCTGGCTCAAACCTTTGTACATCCAGTGACTAACCACCTTTGACTGAAGGCGTCACTTTAAATTTTCTGCGTCTCTGTGTCAATATAATTTTACCCATACTCTCCCAGTCAAACAGAACGATGATGAGTGGTACATGTGAAGGTATTACAGACTCTTACCAGGATGGTAAAAGTTCAATTACCATTACTTTAGAACACTAGAAAAATGTCAGTGTAATTTGTAGACATATTTTAACAATACCGATCACACCTGTATATATTTGATAATAATCCTTATTAATTGTCATCTACACTTTAAGACACAGCGGAAAATACCTTATTAATTCTCATTTCTTAGAACATCTCTGGTGTAGACCAGAGTGTATATCCATTGGCAAATGGATTAATGAAGTATTTATATGAAAGCAGGTATACAAAGAAGACAATATCATGTAGTGGTAAGAGCTTGGACTCTGGGATCAGAAAAGCTGGATTCTAATTCCTGTTCATTGCCTAGCCCATGTGTCGCCATGGGCTCCCAAAGGCCTCAGTTCCATTGCTAAAATTAGGGATGATAATCCTATTTAACTCACAAGATTGTTGCAGAGATAAAATGAGAATGCACCACAGGTACTCTTTGTGATGCCTGACTTATAGTCCAGCCCTCAACAAATGTTAGCTATTATTATCATGAACAAGAAGACAAATCTTTAGGATTCATAAAATTCCTGAAGTTTTATCTTGTACTAAAATCATAAAGCTTAAGTAATTAGCCCAAGTGACTTATCTAGGAAAAATTACACAGAAGTTAAACTGTAAGCAGTCGTTGGTTTTACAAAAATACATTGTATTTTACATACAAAATGACTCACAGTATGATTTTTTAAAAAATAAACTTAAGTAGGGGTGCTTGGGTGGCTCAGTGGGTTAAAGCCTCTGCCTTCGGCTCAGGTCATGATCTCAGGGTCCTGGGATCGAGCCCCACATCAGGCTCTCTGCTCAGCGGGGAGCCTGCTTCTTCCCTTCTCTCTCTGTGTCTGCCTCTCTGCCTACTTGTGACATGTCTGTCAAATAAATAAAGTCTTAAAAAAAAAAACTTAAGTAACTAAAATGATTTAATATAATGATTTAATAAAAACTCAATACAGGGATGCCTGAATGGCTCACTCAGTTAAATGTATAACTCAGTATTGGCTAAGGTCATGAACCCAGCATCATGGGATTGAACCCTACATCAGGCTCAGTGCAGAGTCTGCTCGAGATTCTCTCTCTCTCCCTTTGTCCCTCCCCCTGCTAACACTTGTGTGCACTCTTTCTCTAAAAATAAACAAACAAAGTTTTTATTTTTTTATTTTTCTAAAGATTTTATTTATTTATTTGACACACACAGAGAGAGAGAGAGAGAGAGAGACAGCAAGAGAGGGAATACAAGCAGGGGGAGTGGGAGAGGGAGAAGCAGGCTTGCTGCTGAGCAGGACCCTGGGATCATGACCTGAGCCAAACGCAGATGTTTAACTGACTGAGCCATCTAGGAGCCCCAACAAACAAAATCTTAAAAAAACAAAAAACAAAACTTAATACATACACTTCTGGAAAGGTATTTTCTTGAACAAAACTAGGTACAATAGCTTCTGCATTTCATATCACAGTAAGTGTGGAAAAAGCTTAACTATAGCTTGTGAGTACCATTATAATACATACCAGTCCATCTGTTAGCAGCTTCTTTGGCTATTTTATTTGCTTGTCCTGAAAAAAAAATTTTATAAATAGTCATATTCATCTATTTATACATTTTTTAAAACATGAACAAAATGTTATACAAATAAGAGTTTATGTAAAAAGTTCAAATAGTGACATATTGCATCTGACAATCCTACTTAACTTCTCAGATTTTAGTTTCTATTAGTCATGAATAGTCAATGTAAAGAATTTCCCTTAAATGTCCATTATTATTGTACTTGTTCCTTTAAAGGTAAGTGTGAGATGTGTTTCTCAAATAATTATAACATCAAGAGAATAAAATAATTTAAATTTAATGATAAGAATTTTAGAGTATATGTATTAGATTATAATGAATCTGACTTTAAAAAATATATTATACATCTTACTATTAAATTATCTATGTCTATGTCTCTCAAGTTAATCTACATAGCACATAACAGTGCCATGATCAGCTGAGCACAAATACTACTTATTATGATGGCATTTATTTATTGAAAGATAATTTATATACTACATAATTCACCATATTAAAGTGCATAATTTGGTGGGTTTTAGAACAGGGTTGTAAAACCATCACCACTACCTAATTCCAAAACATTCTCATCACCCAAAAGAAAATCTGATACCCATGAGTAGTTATTCCACATTCTCTTTCCCCACAGCCCCTGGAGACTATTAATCTACTTCCCATCTCAATGAGTTTCCCTATTCTGGACATTTCATATAAATGAAACAATACAATATGTGACTAGCCTCTTTTACTTAGCATCATGTTGTAGCATGTATCAATACTTCAATCCTTTTTATTATCAAATAATATTCAATTGCATGGATATACCACATTTTGTTTAGTCATTCATCAGGTGATGGACATTTGGGTTGTTTATTGCTAATATGAATAATTTAATAATTTTTATGTGAACATGTTTTCAATTCTCTTGAATTGGATATATATATCTAGGAGTGGAATTGCTGGCTCAAATTGTAACTCTACTATAACATTTTGGGGGAATAGATAAATTGTCTTCCAAAGTGGCTATATCATTTTAACAATACCACCGGCAAACTAAGAGTTCCGATTTCACCACATCCTCACCAACAATTATTTTCCATTATTTTTATTATAGCCATCCTATGCATTGTGAAATAGTTTCTCATTTTGGTTTTGATTTGCATTTCCCTAATAATTAATAACGCTGAGCATCTTTTCCTATACTTATTGACCATTTGTATATTTTCTTTGGAAAAATTAATGATTTGCCAATGTTTAAATTGGGTTTTTAAATATTGTTCAGCTGTAATTTTTAAAAATATACACCTTTTGGATATTGGACACTTGTCAGGTACAGATTGGTACATATTTTCTCCTATTCTGTGGGTTTTCTTTTCACTTTCTCGGTAAGGTAACTTGATACACAAAAGTTGTTAATATTGACGAAGTCAAATTGATCTGTTTTTTCCTTCAGTTGTTTGAGCTTTTGGTGTTCTAACCAAGAAACTGCTGCCTCATCCAAGGAGACAGAGATTCATTTTAACAATATTTTCTTTTAACAATTATTTTAGTTTTTCTATAAACACAGAATGTCTTTTTAACTAATTAATTAGTTAATTTTTTTGAGAGAGAGAGATTAAGAGAGAGAGAGAGAGCACATGAAAAGGGAGAGGTCAGATTGAGAAGCAGGCTCGATCCAGGGACTCCAGGATCATGACCTGAGCCGAAGGCAGTTGCTTAACCAACTGAGCCATGGAGGCACCCCACAGAAGGTCTTTCTGTTTATATGTCTTTAGTTTCATTCAGTGTTTTGTAGTTTTCCATATAAGTTTTGCACTTCCTTGACTAATTTTTTGTTCATCTGTAAATACATTTTTTCTTAATTTCATTTTCAGATTGGTCATTGTTAATATATAAGATACATGTGATATTTATATATTGATTTTTGTACCCTACAACCTGCTGACCTCACTTACTATTCAACATGGATGACTTTTAGTTCTCTTTTTTGCCTAATTACCCTGGCTTGAGCTTCTAGTACAATGCTGAATAGAAGTGTTAGGGAGGCCAGACTTGAGGAAAGCATATGGCCTTTTACCATTCAATATGATATCAGCTTCAAATTTATTATGAATGCCCTTTTAAAAATTGAAGAAGTTTGGGGCACCTGGGTGGCTCAGTGGGTTAAGCCTCTGTCTTGGGCTCAGGTCATGATCTCAGGGTCTTGGGATTGAGCCCCGCATCAGGCTTTCTGCTCAGCGGGGAGTCTGCTTCCCCCTCTCTCTCTGCCTGCCTCTCTGTCTACTTGTGATCTCTCTCTCTCTCTCTCTCTCTCTGTGTCAAATAAATAAATAAATAAATCTTAAAAAATAAAAAAAAAGAAAACTCACTTTGAAAAAAAATTGAGGAAATTCACTTCTTTTCCTAGTTTGTTGAGTGTTTGTATCATGAAAGGGCATTGGATTTTGTCAAATATTTTACTTTGTCTAATGAGACAATCATGTTGTTAGTGTCACAAATTAATTTTTATATATTGTGTGTCCAACAAAATAGCTTATTATATTTTTATGCAGCTGTATTTTAAATCAAATAAGAGAACGCTAAGGAGATAAAAACAAAAATACATATATATTGTCTTTTATATTTACCTATGAAGCAGACTTTACCAGTATGCTTTATTTTTTTGTGTCACTATCTAGTGTCCTTCAATGAGAAAGACTCCCATATTTTTTTAGGGCAGGTCAGCTAGTGACAAACTCTCCCAGTTGTTGTTTACCTGGGACTATCTTACTTTGTCCTTCTCTTTCGAAGAAAAATATGTCTGGATATAGAAATCGTGGTAGACAGTTATTCTACCCCTCCTCACTTTGAATATGTCATCTCAATGCCTTTGGCCTCTCTGGCTTCAAATAAGAAACAACTTGTTAATATGATTGAAAATTCCTGGGGCACCTGGGTGGCTCAGTGGGTTAAAGCCTCTGCCTTCATTTAAGGTCATGATCCCAGGGTCCTGGGATCAAGCCCCACATCGGGCTCTCTGCTCTGCAGGGACCTTGCTTCCTCCTCTCTCTCTCTGCCTGCCTCTCTGCCTACTTGTGATCTCTGTCTGTCAAATAAATAAATAAATAAAATCTTTAAAAAAAAAAAAGAAAAAAATTTCTTCTGTATGATGAGTCACCTTCTTGCTGCTTTCTAGAGTCTCTGTTTACCTTTTGACAAGTTGATTATGATGAGCCTTTCTGTGGATTCTTTAAGATTGTCCTAAATTAGAGTTTGTTAAGTTTTTTTGATGTATAGAATGTTTTTAATCAAATTTGAGAAGGGTTCAGCTCTTATTTATTTATTTTTTATTTTTATTTTTTTAAGATTTTATTTATTTATTTGACAGACAGAGATCACAAGTAGGCAGAGAGGCAGGCAGAGAGAGAGGAGGAAGCAGGCTCCCTGCTGAGCAGAGAGCCCTACGTGGGGCTTGATCCCAGGACTCTGAGATCATGACCTGAGCCGAAGGCAGAGGCTTTAACCCACTGAGCCACCCAGGCACCCCTTATTTATTTTTTAAAAACTATTCTTTCAGTCCCATTCTCTCCCCTCTCCTTCTGGGACTTCTTTAACCTGCTGAGCCACCCAGGCGCCCCTTCTGGGACTTCTTTTATGTATATGTTGGTACTCTTGATAGTGTGCCACAGGTCTCTTGAGACTCTGTCAGTATTTCTTCATTCTTTTTTCTTTCTGTTCCTCAGATTGTATTACCTCTATTGAACTATCTCCAAGTTACTAATTATTTCCTTTGCCTGCTTAAATTGGCTGTTAATCCCGAGTGAAATTTTCATTTCAGTTATTATGGTTTTCAACTCCAGCATTTCATCTGATTTCTTTTTTATTTCTGTATCTTTGCTGATATTTTCTACCTGGTGAGTTTTCATTCTCAGACTTTCCTTCAGTTCTTCAGACATGTTTTTCTTTAGCTCTTGTAACATATTTAAAATAGCTGACTGAAATTCTCGGTCTAGCAAGTCCAACATCATGCATTGTGCATGAACCATGCTTCCTTTGTACATTTCGCAAATTTTTGTTGAAAGTTGGACATTTTAAATAATATAATGTGGCAACTCTGGAAATCAGATACTTCCCTCCCCCCTTCCCAGGGTTGTTGTTTTTGTTACTTGTTATTCTTGTTTGTTCAGTGATTTCTCTGAACTAATTCTGTAAAGTCTGTATTCTTTGCTATGTATGGCCACTAAAGTCTCTAATTTGCTTACCAGGCAGCTAATTGAATAGAGGTTTCCTTAAACACCTGAACTAAAACTCGAAGTGTTTGCTGAGAGGCTTTGTATGTGGTTGGGGCAGGATTCAAGACTCAGCTAGGCAATTTATAACTTTGCTTTGGCCTTTGCTTCTTGTATGCAGAGTGCTATAGTCTGCTAGAGGGGGGAGTTTAGGAACTTCCCAGGACTTTCCTGAGAAGGTGCACAGCCCTATGGATGCATATGGCCTTCTATATTTCAAAAAACATGTTGTTTTTCAAGGCACATATGAACATCTCTTCCAGCCTCTCCTTCTAAGCTCTTTGATTAGTCTACTGTTTGGCTTAACTGTTAAGCCAGCTAAAATAGCTATGAAGTTAAAACTCTTCCCTGTAATTGTTTTAGACTAATGCTCCCCAAAAAGAGGCTGTTAGCACTGGTCAAACTATAAGCCAGATCAAATAAGGACAATCCTTCCTATTGGTGGCTTTCAGAAAATCACCGAAGATGTCAAATAGTAACAATTTGGGGGAAATGAGGGTCTTAAAGAACTCCAGTTCCATTTTACTCCCTCTGATACCAGGAATGCATGGCTGTTATTTTTTAAGGTTAGTGCTGAGCTAGAGAGTAGGGGATGACAATAGGACAAGTTAAAACACCATAAGACTTATTATTCTTGCTGAGATACAGCCATTTTTTCTTGAATAGGCAAACCATTGGTGAATTTCTAGAATTCTGGAAAAGTTGCGACATTTTTTGCCAGCTTTCATGGAAGGAAAATTTTCAGAGGTCCTTACATCATTTTCACTGTCATCCTGGCATTTCTAAGAAAATTTCTTAAGTACTTCTAAGATTTACTTTCAAGTATTTTTGTAGGATTCAATTTTTACCACAACTTACTTTGACCTTAAATAATGGTCAAAGTAGTTAAAATTAAATTTCATTTTTTATATATTATTGCTTGACTTCTCATTTCTTAGATACTAGCAACCAATCTTGCTAAAACTTATTTAATGTAGATATCAATAAGTCAACTTGTCTGATGAAATATGTTTCCTGCAAGAATAAGTGAGAAATAAGTAAAAGATTATACATAGCTATGTCTACATGAATATAAATGTTACAGCTCTTCTCTGCAGAAAAACTGTTTCAAAATAAATCATGATAGATTTAGAGATTAGCCTGATTATTGTGACATGGGTGCTATAACCACACTATTAAGAAACAAATGTTATTAAAATCATTTGTGAAACTCATAATCCTTTAATCCACTGTAATCTGTTCTGCAAGAACATGACAACCAAAATCCTATGAAACCCTTCATTATCAAAAAGCATGTTTTAAAAACAATAATCTCTTTGGGAAAAGGAAATAATCTCATTTGGGGGAATAGGGGTTAAAATCTAAAAAAATTCTCTAGCTTTAGTAATATAGAGATCGTTGCCATTTACTACTTAAATGTTTAAATTTCTTGAATCTGTGGGTTTATAGTTTATATCAAATTTGAAAAAAAATAGTCTTTATTTCTTCTGATATTTTTCAGGCCTGGATGCACACACACACATACACACTCCCAAGATACACACACACATATACACCCTCCCCACCCCCAGCATACACTCCTTTTGGGACTTTGATTATAAATATATTAGGTCACTTGAAGTTGTCCTACATGTCATGGATGCTATTTTCGTTTAAAAATTTTATTTTTCCTCTCTGGTTTCATTTTGGATAGTTTCTACTGCTATGTCTTCAAATACTCTAATCCTTTCTCCTGCAAAGTTTAATCTATTAAACCCAATCCAGTGTATTTTTCATTTCAGACATTGTAGTGTTCAACTCCAGAAGTTTAACATGGATCTTTTTTATATCTTCCATGTTTCTACTTAACTTTTTGAACATATACATTTTTTTTTAAAGACTTCATCATCTATTTTCGAGATAGGGAAAGAACGTAAGCAGGGAGAACGGGAAAGGGCAGAGGGAGAGACTCCCCAAGTAGAATACCCACTGAGCACAGAGCCCTGATGAAGGGCTCCATCTCATAACCCATGAGATCACAATCTGAGCCAAAATCAAGAATCAGGTGCCCAACTGACTGGGTCACCCAGGTGCCCCTGTATGATACATTTATAACAGTTTTTAATGTTGTTGTCTTCTAATTCTACTATCTGTGTCAGTTCTGGGTCAGTTTTGATTGAAGAATTATTCTTTTCATTAAGGAACATATTTTCCTATCTCTTTGCATGCCTGATAATCTCTCATTATATGCTAGACATTATGAATTTTATTTTGTTGGGTGCTGGGTATGTTTGTATTCATATAAATATTCCTTAGTTTTATTCTGCGGTGCATTTAAGTTACTTTGCAATAGTTGGATGTTTTCAAGACTTGGCTGTTATGGTCTATGAGCTGAATGGAGAACAAAGTTCAGTCTAGGGGTAATTAATGCTTGCTAACGGAGGCAAGATGTTCTGGAGTGCTCCACCTAATGCCTTGTGAACTGTAAATTTTTCCAATTTGCCTGGTGAGAATAGGCATTATTCTTGGTCCCATGTGAGTGTCAGGCACTTGTTCCCTCTAATTCTCTGAAATTGTTCTTTCCCCAGCTTTGCGTAGTTATTTCACTAGCATTCACTGCATAATTGAGGGGAACCCTCTGTGGATACCCAGGGATCTCTTTCTTTGAAACTTCTCTCTAGTATGCTGTCCTGGGAACTCTAGCCACACTGGTCTCCCTGATTCTCAGTACCCTTTGCAGGGCTCTGCCTAGGTTCTCCTTTCTTGTGCCACAGCCTAGAAATGCAATAAAACAAGTTGACACAATTTTAAGACTTATTTTGTCTGCTTCCCTTTCTCTAAGAATCATTGTCTTTTATTGTCTGATATCACGTATCTTAAAAACCCATTTCATATATTTTACGTGTTGTTTTTCAGGTGGGCAGATAAATCTCATTGATTACTACTCTATTTTGTCTGGAAGTAGAAGTGTCACATTTGAATAAAATTTTATTTGTTAGCTGCTCTGAATTTTAAAACAGAGGAAATAGACATTTCTCTCTAAAAGTATGAACGGAAGTTAGTCTAAAGTTAGGTGTACAGGTTTTGATAAGATTTTTTTTTCTTCTGATAATAGTTTGGTAGCTTTCCACAGGAAAAAATATCCTACCTTCACATCTAAAATATACTTAGGGAATAAGAAAATTATCCTACATAACTCTATCTACTAAATAAGTTGAAATTATCTATAATTAATGTATTTTATTAAAATAGATAAATTTTTAATGGAGTGAAATAAAATACAAAGCCAGGAAGGACCCTTATTCTCTCATTCCCCTATAAATATCAGACATGCACAATGTAAAAATGTCAAAAATTAATACACATGAATTCATCATTACAAAATTCTACAGGATCCAAATACAGACCCATTTTATGTGACTACATAATCAAATAGAAAAAGATAACCTAGGTCTGATATTGATGAAAACTGGTAAAGTTTCTTAACTCACTGTTATCCAGAAAACATTTTCTTCTCACTGACTTAGACCTCATAGCCTGCTTAATACTCATACACACTGACATGTTTTCCTTAGGTTGAGAAATAAAATTACCAACCATAAGGGTTAAGATGGAGAATAGAGGTCAAGCAACCAGTATAAATTACAGCTGGCACTTCCTACTCAACTATGCTATGCTACTCTCCACAAAATTCATCATCCTTTATATAACCTGAAACTTCTTCCATCAAATTTCATCAGCTCTCTAAGAGG
Source organism: Lontra canadensis (assembly GCF_010015895.1). Taxonomy (NCBI): domain Eukaryota; kingdom Metazoa; phylum Chordata; class Mammalia; order Carnivora; family Mustelidae; genus Lontra; species Lontra canadensis. The sequence goes on along the minus strand of NW_022630995.1, from coordinate 120,885,503 downwards.
TGAGGCAAATGCCAAAATTGCTGCTTGATTCAGAGATACAAGGAATGGCAACATCTGAAATCACATGCCTGAAATAAATATCTTCCCTCTCAGTGAATCAGTCTGGCACAGTTCTCTGCTCTTGTGGATTTCCTGCACCTCAAGATGATCCACTGGCTGAGCATCACCATCGGGGCAGGTCAGAGGAGTTTTGTAAGACTAAGTAAGTTTTAGCGATTCCTCAGGGATCAGAAGTAACCAAAGTTATGAAAAGGACTGTAAAAATAGGAGGTCATAAGGAGAGGTAATGTCAGTCATGGTCATGTGCCCAGGGAAAGAGCAATGGCAATATAATGGGGGTCACAAAGTAGAAAAGCAGAGCCTTGACTGGGTATGGCTGTGAGTTTTAAGTCCTTGAAAGAAAAGAGAATGAAACTGGGTAAGCAAAGAATTGGAATCATCAAGGAAAAAGTCCCCTAACTACACAATACTGAAATCACAAAGGAAGGTAGAACCAAGTTAGAGTAATATACATAGGATCAGATTTGATAACTGTGAAAACAGAATTTTCATGATGAACTGCTAGAGGGCACAGACACACTGATCCTAAAACTAAATTACCTGAAGGCATTCAGTCTGGGAAAGAAAACTGTTCTCAAAGTTTTCTTTCATGACACAGTTGATGTCCTCTTTAACAAGCAGTATGCACTTCCTTTTAAAGATGATTCATGAGCAGACCAGCTTTCTCATAGTAAACTCCTAATTGCCTCTTGCTGCTTTGAAGTACTTATGTTTGCGGAAGGTCATTTGATATTAATTAAAACTTCAAGACTGATTAAACTGGTTAATTTTGTAGCAGATTTGGTTAGCACCTTTTTCTGAAGGATGCTGATAAATGATAAATGAATTAATCTATGGGCAGCATGAAAGAGCTAACATGTCTCTCTAAATAGTAAATACTTGATTTACAGAAAATGATTGGCTCAGGGGTGGAGAGGTTCTTCTGACTCTACCTCTCAGTCACCCTGGCTGAACCAGGGCCAATACATACCACATCTAGACTGGGGACTGCATGTACAGGATTAATGCCTCATGGAGATGTGCAAACCGGTGACCTGTCTCTGAGTTTAACTTCAGATTACACGAACTAAACTGCTTAAATATTTTTTAATCGCAAAGATGACCATCAGGAACAACTTAATTGTAATCCAATTATTCTCAAGCTAATTTTAAAGTACCAAATATTTTAGATTTCTCTCAAAGCCTTCAATCACATACTATTAGTTTTTCACTAGGTAGAGTTCCCTAAATGAAAATCAGGCTAAGATAGAAAAATGTGATGAAAGTTATACATATTTTCCTAAGCAACTAGATGAAGTATCCTTATAATATACTCTTTTACTTTCTTAAATGTTCAAATGTATATCTTTACATAAATATATTAAAATCATTCAAAATAAAGCTTTGGAGATTGGTTTTAAAGTAGGGGAAAACATCACTGGTATGTTCAAAAGACAAGTCAATGCACAGACTGATTTTCTGTAACTTGCAACATCATATTTTTGGTATTATCTCGCCTAGAAGATAATGGTGGGTTTTGTTCTCAAGTCAATATACTTGGGGGCAACTTAAACTCCTCTGACTTCTCAGTTTCCTAAACTCAGTTTTTGTCTTTATCCTCCTACCCTCTCTACCGTTCTTCTTAAAATGCTTATAATTTCAGAGTTATCACTATTCAATGCCTTAAGACTCTGATGGAAACACTAATGCAATATTAAAACTGTTCATGGCTTGATTTTCTCATATACATGGAGGAGGGTTACCAGGTAACTAGAAGTACGAAGTCTCATTGACAAAGTCAAAAACTTTCAAGGTGTGAGTCTGCTTGAGATTCTCTTTGCTTCTCCCCTCAGGTGTGCCCTATCAAAAAATAAATAAATGAATAATATAAAATAAAATAAAATAAAATTTTTTTAAAAAAGGAAGTGCCTGGGTAGCTCAGACAGTTTGGCATTCGACCCTTGGTTTTGGCTTGGGTCGTGATCTCAGGGTTGTGAGATCAAGCCCCCTGATTGGCTCCACACTGGGCATGGAGCCTGCTTGGGATTCTCCCTCTGCTCCTCCCCTCACTCTGAAACTTTAAAAAAGAATTTTAAAAAACCTTCTAGGTGTGATATAAACTTACGTATTTCTTCCACAACTTGTGGGTCACATTCCTTGTATTTTTCTACTTCTGCCTTTAGCTGTTCCCTTTGGTCTCGAAGTGAAGAAAGCTCTTTTGCTAGCATGGTTCGCTCTTCCTGCATTCAACATAGTTTTATGTAAATTAAGGCAAGCAAAATGCCATATGTTGTAAGGTTATACATTTTATAAACATTTCATTTTATTTCTCATAACTAATGTGCACTAGGCTTTTGGACAGTATTATACAGACACATACCTATATTCACAGTATAAGAACAAACTCAACTCACATTTTTCTCTGATATCTCAAGCATCTTTCATATAATTTGACTGGTTGAATGGGAATTAATATGTAGAATCGACCAGTCATAAATAGACGATTATCATATCACTGATTATCAAATGTTTGGAAAAGATACTGCCTCTTGGGTAGTTTCATAAGATTGTGTCAATATAAGTAATATTTTATGGCAACATCATCATTATGCAATTTTCCTTAAAAGTGTGACAGACAACTTTTCAACCTTTAAGGATGATTAGCCTTTAAAAATATTTAAAGATATCAGAAATAAGAAATTATTGCTTGTGGCCTCCTATCACTTTCCTTTAAAGGTAAACCACAATAAAGCTTTTAAAACAACAGGATCCAATAAACATATTTGAAATTTCTAGCCATAGTTCTCACTAACAGGTGGAAGTCACCGTGCCACAGTTTTCAATTCTTATGTGTGAATGGTTATGACACAAACTTATAGGATAAGTCTGAAGCAAAGCCAAGCAGAGTTCAAGCTGCCTTGATGGGATTTATTTAAGGTTCCTTGCTAGCTTATATTTTGGTACTTGTATTTTTTGCCTTTTGCCTTTAACTGTTCTCTTTTGTTCCAAAGTGAAGAAAGGCTCCTTTGCTAGCATTTGTATAAGGGAATGCAGAGCATTGTACAGAGCAGCATGGGCTGAAGCAGCAGAGTCCAACAGAACTCTACAATGATAGAAATGTTCTAGATCTGTGTTCTCCAATGCAGGAAACATTAGCCACATGGACCTCCTGAGTATATGATATATGGCTATTGTTACTGAAAAACTGAATTTAATTGCATTTCTTTCTTTCTTTTTTTTTTTTTTAAGATTTTATTTATTTATTTGAAACAGAGAGAGAGAGAGATCACAAGTATGCAGAGAGGCAGGCATAGAGAGAGAGAGAGGAGAAAGCAGGCTCCCCGCTGAGCAGAGAGCCGGATGCGGGACTCGATCCCAGGACCCTGAGATCATGACCTGAGCCGAAGGCAGAGGCTTAACCCACTGAGCCACCCAGGCGCCCAATTGCATTTATTTCTAATTCAAATGTAAATAGCCACATACGATTATAATGTATATTGTATTAACATAACTCGGAAGAGATTTAAAAATAATTACAATATAGGATGGCTATTTACCATCCACACCCAAAATTATACATGCTCCACTATGAAAATTGAGAAAAGTAGCAAAATGGTGAAGAATCTGTGTGAAGGCAATAACTCTAGACACCCTGAACTGGGAGACACCTCAGACTGTTACTAGCACTGAGATCTGTGCCACATTACTTTAATTTTTTGTGCCTTTGGTTACCTGAATTAAAAATGGAGATAGTAATAGTGGGTACCTCCTTGCACTGTTGGCAGGATTCAATGAATATAAAACGCACTGGGATATACTTGCCTGGCTCACAGTAAGCAGATTATGTATGTTAGCTATTTCTCCTTCATTGTCAGCAGCATCATCGTGACCATGAATAATGCCTAGTAAATGGGGGCTAGGTGTTTCTGAAAGATCCTGATTGGTGTGCTCAAGATGAACACAAGAGTTCATCTTTCTCAGGAGCCTTTCTAAACTGTTGTACTCCTCCAAGCGCTGCAGCATCCATAAGGATTTTTCCCAGGTGCAATGGAGGCAGGGGACTGGGTAACCCACAACAGACAACTTTTGGGCATGGATATTAGTTGAGGGTGCATCTATAATTTATTGCCAGCGTTGAGGAAGAAAAAAAGGATCAAATAAAGAAAGGGTATTTGCTATGGTCCATTAAAGAAAGGTAACAGCTTCAGGTTATGCCCAGAACTTATCTTTCCTTAAAAATTCTTCAAAAATTACCATTCTCTAATTCTTATCTGTGACTGCTGATTATTCACATAAAAGAAGGTATGTGAAATTATTCTGAAAAGCCACGATAAGCCTGTGGTGTATTCTTTTCTACATTGCGACTGTTTTTGAGTCTTTCACAATTAAGTGGTACAAATAGAGGCCTAGATAGAATGCTTAGCGGTGCATTTAGATCTTTAACATTTTTTCAGGTCATAAATCCGTACTGGAGATTAATGAGGAAATTAGAATGTAAAGTGATTTTTTAAAAACCCCTAACATAATACTTCAGAGAACATTATACTTTGTGAAATAATGTCAATATTCACTTAAATATTTTAGAAATGTTACAAAGCCCCAAAGATAATAAATTGATAGTTTTCAATTTGTTCTATGCCAAAGACTTAAGAAGCATGACTCTTAAAATTTTACATAAACATTTATAAAGGGCTTACCCTGTGCCAGGTACTCTTCTGAGTGCTTTGCAAATATTTGCTAGTTTAATCCACACAATAACCTAATGAGGTAGATTTTATCCCCTATTTTATAGCTGGGATAATTAAGAACAGAAAATTTAGGAGACTTTCAAACCCAGGCTGTCTAGCTCCAGGGTTTATGCTTCTATGCTATGCTGCCATACACAATATAGTACAATAATAGAAAATAAACCTAGATTACAATTAGTGAATCCTACCAGGTCCAATGTTCATGTCCTTTGCTGTACTCATCTCTCTTCTGGTAGGAATGGTACACTCCTCACAGGAAGCTCTAAATTCTTACTCTTCTATTTTTTTTTTTTAAAGATTTTATTTATTTATTTGACAGAGAGAGAGATCACAAGTAGGCAGAGAGACAGTCAGAGAGAGAGGGGGAAGCAGGCTCCCCACTGAGCAGCCCAATGTGGAACTCGATCCCAGGACCCCGAGGTCATGACCTGAGCTGAAGGGAGGAGCCACCCAGGTGCCCGTTACTCTTTTATTTAGAATTGACACTATTAAAGACTCTAAAGACAAACTTACTGTTTCATGTCGGCCAATTTTAGCTTTCTCAATGCTTTTCTGTAGATTTGTGTGCTTCTGGTTTCCCTCAGATACCTGGAAAATTAAAATAAAATGGCTTTCTAAGATAAACTTGCTTAACATGAAGTTTATGAGTCAAGAAGTCAAAATGAGATTTTGACTTTTTAGTCCAAGGCAGTGTAACAAACAAGTCAAGACTACAATGGGAACTAACTTCTCTAATTTGAAGAAAACCAAGTACCATGAATCATTAGGGCAGAATGGAAAAAAAAAAAGTTCAAAAACGTTTCCTCTCATCCCGTCAGATTTATCTGCAATCTTTATTTATTTATCTGCAATCTTTATCAAGTCCCCTAATTCCATGTCAAGTAACTTGAGGTATATTATTTAGTTAGAAATTGAATTTGAAAACTCAAAAAAAATGTTTTATATGAATTCTTTCTTCAAATTTCATTTCACTTCTGCCTAAGTCTTTTGAAAACATCTTAGACTGTTTCTTATAGGCTTGTAGTATTATGGCCTGTTTCACTAACATAGAGTTAAAAATAATGCATCACTTATTATTCTTAAATCAGGTACAATATGAGGAATTACATACTTGATATACTAAATTTTTTTTTAAAGATTTTATTTATTTATTTGACAGAGATCACAAGTAGGCAGAGAGGCAGGCAGAGAGAGAGAGGAAGAAGGCTCCCCGCTGAGCAGAGAGCCCGACGAGGGGCTCAATCCCAGGACCCTGAGATCATGACCCAAGCTGAAGGCAGAGGCTTTAACCCACTGAGCCTCTCAGGCACCCCGATATACTAAATTCTTAAAGAAGAAAAAAATCTATGAGCCTGTTGCTGATTTTAGGCATGTTTTACATACTTTAAAAGTGATCAGTTCAAGTACTGTACTAAGCCTAGAAAGTAGTAAATTTTATGTAGAAATGGATCAAATAAAACCAGCATAAAGAGACCATAAATATAGGTCTGAGTGGCTGAGCCCACACCAAATAGGACTGGTTAATTTCAGAACATTACTCCCCCTGCTTCTCAATTTTATTAATCTCACCTGGGCCCATGACTAGATAAATAACCACAGGATTTTCCCAGTATTAAATTCTCCACCACATCTTTTGCTAGTTGGAAATTTCAGACTCATATGATTGGGTAAGAACCTCCTTAAAATATAAATTACTCCTTCCTCACTCTTGAGTTACAAACATTTGGAAAGTAATAATTGGATGAATGATTTCTCTAAGTTGATTATAAGAAGCTGACCTTTTATAGTATGACCTAGTTATATGTATAGGGTAAATAATACTATGTGTCATAGGTTAAAAAATCACAAACAGTATCTTCAAAAAGTTAGCTTTACCCTGGCTTTAGGAAATCTTCCATTACTCAATATGCATAAAGGAAATGCTGTCAGCTTTCCTTTAATTGTTTTCTAGTCACTGATTCTAATCAATACCATGAACAAGATCCATCTGTGATGCCAAGAAGACAACACCACCAAACCAGTTATACCTCTTCTGAGGGTAACTACCTTCCTAATAATTAAAAACAAAACAAAACAAAACAAAACTGCTATACATTTAGGAGTCAAAATAAAGCTTTAAAGTCCTAAATTTAACACAACAGTTCTCATTTATAAAATAAAACCATGTTTAAAACGTTAATAATCCATCATGCAGGACTCACCTGAAATAATAAATTCATGTGACCTTTTTTTTTAAGAGATGGAAGAATTTTTTTTTAAGATTTATTTGACAGAGATCACAAATAGGCAGAGAGAGGCAAGCAGAGAGAGAGGGGAGCAAGCAGGTTCCCTGCTGAGCATAGAGCCCATGTGGGGCTCAATCCCAGGACCCTGAAATCATGACCTGAGCCGAAAGCAAAGGCTTAACCCACTGAGCCACCCAGGCGCCCCTTCATGTGACATTTAAATTCAGGAATAGAGAATCATCCAGTGAAAAAAATACATTAACCTATTAGCATAACATATTTCCATTAAAAGTGTTCTTAAAATATCCTGATAGGTAGATGTTATCCAAGTAGTTAATAATTACAAAAATAAGCCAATAATTAATGGATATATATCTTAGTTATATTAATGAAGTGTCTTCCAGGTACTGTATGTCTGCTTATAATTATTTATAACTAAAAAAATTTGAAAGAGAGCTGATTCAGTAATTCCTTAACTCTGAAAATATTATCTGCTTTAAATGTGATCTCACGGTTTGTCATTTTAAGTATGCAGTAATGGAGGAAAGACCAACTTAGATGATGTGATCAAATGAGAAGCTTCTGCTAACCCTCCTAAGTACTGAAGCAACTAGGTTCAGCTCCATAGTGAAGGATTCTTGGGGCTTTGTTCTTAAAATCTCAGCTACCAGAAACAGTGAAACCAACTCTTGCAAGGTAGCCCTGGCTAACAGCTTTTCATCTCCACATCTCTTAGAAGCAATACCACTGAGTTCTTTTTTTTTTTTTAAATATTTTATTTATTTATTTGAGAGGTAGAAAGAGACAATGAAAGAGAGAGAGCATGAGAGGAGAGAGGTCAGCGGGAGAGGAAGACTTCCTGTTGAGCAGGGAGCCCAATGTGGGACTTGAATCCAGGACTCCAGGATCATGACCTGAGCCCAAGGCAGTCGCTTAACCAACTGAGCCACCCAGGCGTCCCACCACTAGATTTCTTAACAGGCACCTGGAATTCAACCAAACCCAGGCTTTCAAGGGATAAGCACTGAGATTTGTAGCCACTGTGCGGTTATTATCTAAACCAGTCCTCAAACTTTAGCATATATCAGAATCACCTGAAGGGCTTGTTAAACCACAGGTTCCTGGGCTATACCTCCCAGTTTCTGAACAGTATTCTGGAGTAGAACCTAGTAATCCGAATTCTAATGTTCTCACAGGTGATGGGTGATGCTGATGCTTTGCATTCGTGGGCACCACGATTTTGAGAACTACTGACCTTAACAAAAACCTGTTTTGTTACAATAACGAACCCAACTACAAATACACAAGATGTTAAGATATGGGAGAATATTTTCTAGTTCAGCAAAAATGAATTACTGCTAAGTACTGTAGCCTGAACTAGAAACAAACAAAATATTTTAGTAATTCTCCCACTAAAAGAAATAAAAAAGTCTGCATTTACAAATAGAGAAAAACAAGTGATACTTGGTTTGTCCAGAACGTTATTCACCATAAAATTCCTTTGAAGAACTCTCTATACACATTTTCATGAATAAAACAAGAGCCAACTATATACTATACCAAACCCATTTCCAACCTTCACTAAATAATTTGGTAAAACCCAGTGATTCAGAACAAGCAACAAAAAAATGACTTATAATTAGTAAGAAGAGGATTTCATCTTTAGATTTGAGGATCTGATACAATGCCGCTCTTTAATGCATTCCAGACCACCTATACAGACACTCAGGGTTAAGAAACATAATGCCAATGTTTTCTAAAGGGCTAATTCACTGCCTGGAGGAACTGTCTGTTCATAAGAACAGAAAGACTGATTCAAGCTGTCTGCACTGGAATTCTCATTTGCTCTTTTTAAGAAATAAAAAAATTTCAAAGCATTGCAGAGGAATATAGAAGTTCTCATAGGTGGGAAAGAATGTCAGGCAACAGGGAATGTGGAAAAGAGGTAACAGCAAGAGAAACAAGATGAGTCTACTGCTTTATCAAAATTCACATACAGTTATGTAGGGAAAAATAAGTTCTATGTCTTGTTCCTCCTTAAAAAAAAAAGCAGTATCGGGACGCCTGGGTGGCTCAGTTGGTTAAGCAGCTGCCTTCTGCTCAGGTCATGATCCCAGCATCCTGGGATCGAGTCCCACATGGGGCTCCTTGCTCGGCAGGGAGCCTGCTTCTCCTTCTGCCTCTGCCTGCCACTCTGCCTGCCTGTGTGCTCTCTATATCTCTCTCTGACAAATTAAAAAAAAAAAAAAGGCAGTATCATTTATTTTGGTACTTTATATATTTAAAAAATTTTGTTAGAGTATCTACAACTTTAAAATTCAGTTTTTAAGGTGGTATTTCATTTAGGCATCAGTCATAAGGAAACTATGAACAGTAAAGACATTTATATATAATGAAAATTGCCTTATAAATTGCCTTTATATGTAAAAATATATATATATAGCCTTTATATATATAAAAAATTGCCTCTCTATATATGTAAATTCCCTTTATATATATAAAGATGCAATTGCCACAATAGAGAAATCTTAAATCAATATTTCATGGTATGAATGTGTCACAATTATGTAGCTAAAGGAAATGTTTTGGAAGAATTTTTAAATGACACTGAAATATAGAATAGAGTTTTTAAAAAGGTGGAAACAAAACCATCAATACATTTCAGAGTCTATGACCAAAAAAAACAATAAAATGCACAAAATTTTAAAAATGATTACCTCTGTATCGTGGAACATACTTTCAAACTTTCTATATAATAAGCAAACATCATTATTATTTAAAAAAAATTCCCATTATAAGCAATATTTGAATATTCTCAAGAAATGAGTAATTTTTATTTTAAAAGACTCAAACAGTGCAGAAGAATTTAAACAAAGTGTCTTTTTACTCCGACTTCTGCACCATCCCCAGAATCCCCTCTCTATAGGTGACTCCTGTAAAGTCTAGAGGGCATCCTTCTTTTCCCATTCCTCTGCTTTATTTTCAGATATAGGTCAATATAAAGAATATCTCAAACACATACAGGTTTATCTTTCGTTATGTTCTATAACTTGCTATTTTTATCAAAACTCCCATGTCAACATACATACATAGGTCTACTTAATTTTTTAAAAATTTTATTTATTTATTTATTTGAGAGAGAGTGAGAGCATGCACAAGCAGGGGGTGGAGGGTGGGTGGGACAGAGGGACAAGCAGAATCCCTGCTGAGCACAGAGCCCAATGAGGGGCTCCATCCCAGGACCCCAAGATCATGACCCCTTCCAAAGACAGACGCTTAACCAACTAAGCTGCCCAGGCACCCCTAGTTTTTTTTTTTTTTTTTTAAGATTTATTTTAGAGACAGCGTGTGCACACAAGTGGAGGGGGTGGGGGGGCGGCAGAGGGAGAAAGAGAGACTCTCAAACCAAGTACCCACTGAATGCAGATCCTGACTCAGGGCCCAATCCTTCCACCCTAAGATCATGACCTGAGCTGAAATCCAGAGTCAAATGCTTAACTGACTGAGCCACCCTGGTGCCCCTAATTTTTTTTTTTAATAGATTTTATCAGAGTACTTCTAGGTGCTGGATGGAAGGCACAGAGAGTTTTCCAAGTAACTCCTGCCCCCACAGACACAAGTACCAGATTCATTTTCATTTTCAAATGAAACCCCCCATTTTCAACCCCCACCCCCAAAGTGATCCACTGAACCTACATTGACACATCATTATCACCCAAAGTCCATGTACATTAAGGTTCACTCTTTGTGTTGTACATGCTATGGTTGTGACAGATGCATAATGATATGTATTCATTGGTATGGTACATACAGAGTATTTTGCCCTTAACATCTTCTGTGCTCTGCCTATTTATCCCTGACTCCCGCCAACCTCTGGCAACCAATGATCCTTTTCACGTCTATATAGTTTTGTCTTTCCAGAATGCCATATAGTTGGAGTCACACATTATGTAATCTTTTTAGACAGGCTTCTTTGATTCAGTATGAATTTAATTTAGTATGAATGCATAAATATGCACTTATGCTCCTCCATGTCTTTTCATGTTTTGATACCTCATTTCTTTAAATCGCTGAATAACAGTCCATTGTCTGAATGTACCATAGCTTATTTATGCATTTACCTACTGAATGACACCGTGGTCACTTTTGAATTTAGGCAGTTATGAATAAAGCTACTATAAAATTGACATGCACATGAGTTTTCCACTCATTTGGGTTAATCTCAAAGAGTGCAACTGTTGGATCATAAGAGTCTGTTCAGTTTTATAATCAGCTGCCAAATTCTCCTTCAAAGTGGCTGTACCACTTTGCATTCCCAAGAGCCGTGAACGAGAATTCCTATTGCTCCACATCCTCACTAGTAGTTGGTGGTAGGTTCTTTCTTTCTCTAGTGTCTACATACTATTACTTTATTATTCTCTTGTCAATAGCTATTTTATTAATGTCTCCTTTTCCATATGGCAAGCCTCCAACACTCCCATCATTTGACATAGACCTCTGTGCACACGTGCAAGTCTTTCTGTGAGGCATAGTATAAGGAAAATTGCTGGCTCAAGACGCAAACATGTAACTTTCTGTTAGCACTTTTTATTGTGGAAAATTCACATTAAACTTAAACATCTTAACCATTTTAAGTGTATAATTCAGCAGTAGAAGTACATTCACAATGTTGAGCAATCATCACCATTACCCATGTTCAGAATTTTTCATCACCCCAAACAGAAACTTTATACCCATTAAAGAATAACTCTCCATTCTCTTTTCCATGCAGCCCTTTGTAACCTCACTTTACCTTCTGTCTCTGTGAATTTGCCCATTCTAAGTACATCATTTAAGTGGATCATGTAATTTTTGTCCTTCTGTGTCTGACTTACTTCACTTAGCAAAATGTATTCAAGTTTCATCCATGCTGTAACACATGTCAGAATTCCATTCCTTTTTAAGGCTGAATAATATTTCATTTTATGTATGTATCACATTTTGTTTATCCATTCAACTGTTGATGGACATTTGGATTATTTCCACCTTTTGGCTATTGAAAATAATGCTGCTATGGACACTGGCATACAAGTATCTGAGTCCCTTCCTTGCTTTCAGTTCTTTTGGGCATGTGCTTCAGAGCGGGATTGCTGGATTATATGGTAACTCCAAGCTTTGATTTTTGAGAAAATATTAGACTGTTTTCCGCAATAGCTTCACCATTTTACATTCCCACCAGCAGTGCACAAGGCTTCAGTTTCTTCAACATTTGTTATCTATAATTTTTTCTTACATAACATATGTGAAGTAAGTGTTTAACTTTGAATTTAGTCATTTTGCCCTTCACTGGTAGTATAATACAAACTTACTCCCTGCAGTTTTCCCCAAAGTGGTTACTGGTAGTTTAAATCTGATAATCTGATGCCTGAAAATGATATTCCATTACTGTTTTAATAGCATGTCTTTGATTATCAAGATTTAGCATCTTTTCATCTATCTACTGATCATATATATTTTTTCAATGACTTAATACCCTTTAACCATTATTTTATTGCATTGTTTACCCTTTTTTTGGGGAAAGATTTTATTTATTTGATAGAGGGTAAGAGAGAGAGCATAAGCAAGGGGAGTGGGAGAGGGAGAAGCAGGCTTCCTGCTGGGCAGGGAGACAGATACGGGGCTCAAACCCAGGACCCCGGGATCATGACGTAAGCCAAAGGCAGATGCTTAACTGATTGAGCCACCCAGGCACCCCAGTTTATCCTTTACTTAAATATTTTTAGAAACTGTGTGATAGATGGTAATCACTTGGTTATATATGTTTGACTTTTAATGTCTTTCAATGTACAAGTTTTAATTTTTTTTGGCAACTCATCTATCTTTTGGCTTCCAGATACTGTGTCTTACACAGAAAAGCCTCTCAATCTAATACTGTACAAATAGTTTCCTTCTATTATTTGTATTCTTTTGATCTTTCACTTTGTAAAAGGCCTCTGGTTTATTTTGGAAATGATGTGAGCCAGGGCTCTAAATTCAATTCATTTTGATGGATATCCAATTATCCCTATAACTCATTTACTAGTCTGTCCTTTCTCTACTGAATTGATAAAGATGTATAGGATCTTTGTTATAAAGTAAACAAGCATGCATAACCCTGTTTAAGGTTTCTTTTTACTGCTATACTTATGTTTGTCTATTCTTACAAAAGTAGCAAGTTTTAATTACTATGGCAATATATTTGTTTTGATATCTAGTAGGGAGAATCCCACCTCATTGTTTTTATTTTTTTTTAAAGTTTATTTATTTATTTACTTGTCAGAGAAAGAGAGAGAGAGCACAAGCAGAGGGAAGGGCAGAGGCAGAGGGAGAAGCAGACTTTCTGCTAAGCCAAAAGCCCGACGGGCTCTATCCCAGGACCATAGGATCATGACCTGAGCTGAAGGCAGACACTTAACTGACTGAGCCAACCAGGCATCCCTCACCTCATTGTTCTTTAATACTTTCTTGTTCCTTCCTACAATTTCTCTACCACATGAACTTGAGTATCATCCATAATAATCTAATGGGATTTTGATGACCACATTAGCTATATAGACATAAACTGACATTTTTACAGTTTTCTCATTTGTGAATTTATTGCTCCATTTTTAAAAAAGCTCTTTCACGTCCTTCAGTAGAGCTTTGTAGTTTTCTTCATGTATGTCTTGACCATTCCTTTTTAGATTTTAATATTGTTTTGGGTGCTACTGAGGGAAGCCAATGACCCCTTGCCTAAGCCTATCACTGTATGGAGTGTTCTTTGTCACAGTAGTTGATCTCAAGTGTTACTGAATCTGAATAAAGTCAGTCTTTTTTTAGTGGTTATGGGAAAAAACTCTCTCCTGCCGTCTGGATTGTAAACTCCAAGGCTACAAGGAAGTAAACAGCCCAGATCACTATCGGCAGCCATTTCACAACAGTCTAGAAAGCCAACTTTAGGACGTATCACAAAAAAGGCAAAGCTAATATAAATGCAGAGAAACAGAGTCACAATCTTGATTAAACGATGCCTAAAGTATGTTCTACTTTTGAAAAAATTTAATTTAAATGAGTCATTAAGTCAATTCCACCTTTATCATTCATGCCAAGTAAATTTAAGTGTTCTGCCATTACCACGGTAAATATCTTAACTATTACAACAGATAAAGCTTTAATAATAGTCTATTTCATTTACTGCTGGTTAGCAATGAATGCTGTGAATTATTCTGGAAGATATCAGATTTAAAACATTCTTATTCCTCTATATTGGGTTATAGAACTAAGTCTCAAAGAATAAGAGTGGGTGGAATGAAGTGACATATGCCAGGAAGTTCTTCATTCAATAAGCTTTTATAAAGTGCCCACTATATATAGTTTGAATAATATGAGCTTGAATCTTTTCACTAAATTAATATAGTAATGAATAACTCAAGGCATGTAGTGAGTACTGACTGTTGAGTATTTTTGAATTTTTTCCTTATGCAATAAGATAGTTGCTCATTAAGAAAAAAAAAACGACACTCTGAAGCTAGCAAATCAGTACTCCACTTAACAGGGAGATCACATTTCCAGCAATCCAACCTGTGCAGCACACTAAAGAACCTGGAAATGAGAAAAGTATACCAGAAATTTTAAATAATGGACTTAGGAACTAACAGTGCAGATCCCATTAAGAAAGCAACACAGGGGCACCTGGGTGGTTCGGTTAAAGCCTCTGCCTTCGGCTCAGGTCATGATCCCAGAGTCCTGGGATCAAGCCCCGCATCAGGCTCTCTGCTCAGCAGGGAGCCTGCTTCCTCCTCTTTCTCTGCCTGCTTCTCTGCCTACTTGTAATCTCTGTGTCAAATAAATAAATAAAATCTTAAAAAAAAGAAAGAAAAGAAAGCAACATAAAGGGAAAATGAAGCCACTTGGTAAGCGCATACTTGAGAACCCAAGGAACTCAAACTCTCACACATAATATACCTGCTGAAGATGAGATCACGACAATCAAAATTACAATGTGAAGAAATGAACTATGAGTCATAGCAGTGCACAACAAACAGGAAATAAGCATTCTTTCAATTAGGAGTATTAGGAGTATGTATGTTCAATAAGACTAAGTAATAAGAGGAGAAATGGAAAACTAAAGAAATTACAAGAAGGAAAAAGCAAGAAGATTTGGAAATGAACTACTTGAAGCTGAACTATCTGAAAATGAACTATTTTTGATTTCTAGGAAGTGATAAAAAATTAAAAAGTAGTTAAAAGATGTGGAAGATAAAAACAAGTCCAACAGAAGCCTTATATAGTGTAGTGAAAACAGACTTAGAAGTTGTAACTATAGTCAGAATCCAATTAAAAGTCCCTCAGATATTTTGAAAGCCAAAAACATGAAAAATCCAACTGACGAAGTGAATCAAGTTAGATACAAAATTACAGAGGATTAGACTCTTCAGACATGAGAACTGGGTTCTAATATGATAAACTCAGAGATAAGCGGTATGCAGCAGAGGTTACTGTCTACCAACATCCTCTCTTCCTTGTAAGAGGACCCCAGTGAATAGTGAAAATAAATGCAAATTAGTACGTCTGTCAGTGGGGTGAGCAAGAATATCTCCTAGATAGGAAACCTCTATTAAGAAACTCATCTGCTTGAGAAGGAAACCCAAAATCCACTTGGAAGGGCAAGCCTAAAATTATTTGGAATGACATGTTTGTTTGTTTGTTTCTTTCTTTTTTTCTTTCTTTCTTTCTTTTTTGATAAAGGAGAGACTTAGAATTAGGTATAGAGATTTGGGGGTGCCTGGGTGGCTCTGTTGTTAAGTGTCCGCCTTCGGCTTGGGTCATGATCCCAGGGTCCTGTGTTCGAGCCCCACATCAGGCTCTCTGCTTGGTGGGAATCCTGCTTCTTCCTCTCCCACTCTCACTGCTTGTGTTCCCTTTCTCACTGTCTCTCTCTCTCTCTGTCAAATGAATAAATCTTTAAAAAAATAATAAAGATGAGATTTGTATTAATATTTTTGTATTAAAAAAACCTCTATACATATTTTGCACTGTACTCATGGGGTAAAGTCATAAAAGCAACTTAACTCTGCCCCCAAATGCCATTTTAAAAACAGTTCAATGTGGGAAATACTTCTCTGCCACTGGATGAGGAGGTAGGAGTCCATGACTTCCCTGATGACTCTTACTATCTACAGTGATTTTAAGTTGTGAAGCAAAGCCTTGAATCGGAAATTACACTAACAAAATAATACTTTCAATATTGATTTAAAGGTAAGATTTCCCTTTTCAGCCACAGCTGGCTGCCAGTGGGTCTTTTGCTAGAAGAAGGACAATGTCCTCCTCTCTTTCCTGGACTAGAGTTTCTGTTCTCCCTCCAGTCCACTGCCTGGAGAAGGGGAAAGAAAAAAGGTAAAGGGATAGAAAATAGCGTAGACTAGGTACTGTTGCTAAGATGTCTCAGTGCTCTCTGGGCTTGACAGATGTTTAAGCTAAACTCTTGCAAAGCTACACTCCTGGGTTCTTTGTAGGCTTCCCTTTTGTGTCCTCCTAATCATAATCCCCACAATGCAGAAGGTACATTCCTCTGAGGGCTACACAACAGTCCACTGGCTCACCGTCTCCCTTCTCTAGCTTGACCCTCATTCCCTTCCAGTCTGCTTTTTCAGAAGTTCGTTCCACACAGACTTTATGCTAGGTTCTAGTGCTCTGTGGATGGAATTGAACGCAGCTCCAGTGCCTCTTGCTCGCTCACTTTTGACTATGGCTCACATGTTGCCCATGGAGACACTTATACCCAACACACTCCAGGATTGCTGGCCAATTCCATACTTTCATGTAATAATTGACAGAATCAAACAATACATAGATGGTAAAATGAGCAAAATTATTTTTACATAAGGAATTGGCTATTTTGGTACAGTCTTTCAAGAGCACTGTGAAATAATATGCCCAAATTTTACTCTCACCATTTCTGAATACTTATAAGAATTAAGATTGTCCACTATTAAAATTGTTAATAAAAATATTGCTGAAATGTTATTTAGAATGTTTTTGACCCAATAACTTACTCAGTTTCTTTAAGTAATTTAGTTTCATTAGAAGCTACCAATCTAAAATACAACAAATTACTTGCTAAGAAGCATCAGTTAAAGAGTTTAAGCTCAAAGTACTATTTAATTTAAATACAGACGTTAAATGTAAAACTTCAAATTTCTATTTAAGTCATGTTAAAGATTTACTTTTTTTAAAAAAGATTTTATTTATTTATTTGACAGAGAGAGAGACAGTGAGAGAGGGAACACAAGCAGGGGGAGTGGGAGAGGGAGAAGCAGGATTCCTACCAAGCAGAGAGCCTGATGTGGGGCTTATCCCAGGACCCTGGGATCATGACCTGAGCTGAAGGCAGATGCTTAACAGACTGAGCCACCCAGGTGCCCCAGTCATGTTATAATAAACTCCACATTAAATTTATAAAGCCAAAGAACAAGTCATAAAGAGACAACAGTGTTGAGAAAGTGATTAGAGGACCTGCTCATAAAAGGCTTTCATCTTTTTAAGAAAATAAAGTCCATTCTTCTTTTTCTACTTCTGCCTCTTATGGTAGAAAGATTCACAAGAACTTAGATTTCAAGGGATTAAAAAGGTAACCTAAAACTTTCTTCCATAGCCAAAATAGCTTTAGCAGAGTAAAGGGAACAACCCAACACATTTGGATGGTAAACTAAAGAGTCAAGAATAGTCAACCAAACTAAGATTCACAGCAAGTTTAAGTGTTAGAAATTATTGAAAGGTGAGATAGATATAAGTTTTAAAAATATAATAATTAGGGGTGCTTGGGTAGCTCAGTTGGTTGAGTGTTGAATTATTGGTTTCAGCTGAGATCATGATCTCAGGGTCCTTGGATGGAGCTCCATGTCAGGTTATGTGCTCAGTGTGGAGTCTGCTTGAGATTCTCTCCCACTGACCACCTCCATCCCCTGCTTTTGCACTTGCTCACTCTCTTTCTAATAAATAAATAAAATCTTTAAAAAAAAGGTAATAATTAACAAAATTTAAAATTGAGGTTGTTTTGCATCTAATCTAAACCAACACTTACAATAAATACAAATACTAGGGAGCGTGACCAAAGCCCTATATTTGAATCTGATGAAATATAGGCCTGGAAGTTTGAACCACACCTTTGGTCAAGTAAGAAACATACTTAAACAAAAAACACCCAACTAACAGGGCCATTCTGGTGAAACTTTATCTAAATAGATAAAGCAGCCACAGACATTATAAATACTGAAACATTAAAATGTGTAAAACATTGATGTTTTTATGGGTAAAGCAAGTCAAACTAATTGAAATTTTAGGGCTCTCCCAAGAAATTAATACATATATATTCTTCTATCTTGACACTACCACCACCTGGTGGCAGGATATCAAAATTGTAGGCTCAAGTTTTTTTGTGGAGTCAATCTCTTCCAGGTTGGCTGATTTGTGGAGAAGATAGTTATGAATGAAGAATGGAGGTCACAAACCTGTAACTCACATGAAGCACAGAAGAGTACAGAGAATTCTATAGCTCTAGAGTCAGGCTTTTCAAACATCCAGCAACTAGCTCCAATAACAAAGGAAAATAATTCCTGAAGAAAAGTTTAAAAAGCCTAGTCCAAAGCTACCTACTACTAAAGAAAACATAAATAAATATAAAAGAGAAATCATGAGTTTTATCAAAAATCTCTGAATTCTGCGGAAAAAGTCATGCAAGTTTGAAGCTGTAATATTACCCATTGTAATTATTAAATTCTTTACCAACAAAAATACTTAGTTTATATACTCCATCCACTCCGAATTTTTTAGTCACTCAAACTTATCAAACATATATTTATTCTTGATTATCTGAGATGAGAATAAGAACATTCAATGTAAAAGACATGACTTCTAAGTGCATATAGATATAATTTTGCAGACCCTGTTAGTTGCCTCTTTTTTTTTTTTTTTAAGATTTTACTTATTTATTTGATACAAAGAGACAGTGAGAGAGGGAACACAAGCTATGGGAGTGTGAGAGGGACAAGCCGGCTTCCCTCTGAGCAGGGAGCCCAATGTGGGACTGGAACCCAGGACTCTGGGATCATGACCTGAGCCAAAGGCAGATGCTTAACTAACTGAGCCGCCCAGGTGCCCCTGTTAATTGCTTCTTTACAGGCTTTCTCTGTAAACAGAACTCCAGCTTTGTTCAGATTGGGGTACTAATATGCTCAGAGAGAAATGTGTCCCCTCCCAATCCCAGAGGATGTGTCCCCTCCCAATCCCAGATGATGAATTATGATGGCTTACCCTTCCAGCGTGAGCATGTGACTCAAAGCTGACAGAGGAACATAAAGAAAAGCCTAGTTGGGAAAGGGGGCATTCTGGGATTTTTTTCCCGGAAAAAAAAAGAGAGGTACAAGAAGCAAATCCATCTTTCTTTCTTTCAGCTTTGAACCCTGTCACAGAAGACACAGTAGCTGCAGTAGCTACCTGGATCCAAAAGGGGAAAGCCAAAAAATGGCAGAGAAGCTAGTCATCAATCCACGGTTAGAGTGACCAATCCTGACAGCCCATCTCCAAACTTCTTATATAAGAACCCCTACTATTTAACCCACTTTGGATCTACTTTTCTGTTATTTGTGGCTGAAAATATCCTGATTCATGTTTATGAAAAAACCCATAATGTTGGGCAGCATTTCCCAATGGAACATTAATCCCTCATGACAATGGGTCAATTAAGGGGCACCTGGGTGGCTCAGTCAGTTAAGCATGACTTTGGCTCATATCATGATCTGAGGGTCCTGGAACTGAGCCCCATGTCAGGCTCCCTGCTTTGTGGGGAGTCGGCTTGTCCCTCTTTCTTGGCCTCTCTCATGCTCATGCTCTCTCTTTCAAATAACTAAATAATCTAAAAAAAAAAAAAAATGGGTCAAGTAAGATTCACAATGCATACGCCAGCATATTATAGGATCTGAGAACTCAAATAAACTAGTTTATCTTTATTAACCCAGGATCCCCCAATAGTTTTCATTATAGAACTTTCCTTTTAACTAACACCTATTATATATCCATTCCACAGAATTACTTTGGGTAATGATGAGCTAGTGTCCCGCGAATCATAACTCGGGTAAAGTGGTAAAAGAAAGTATGGTAAAAAGTGGTAAAAAGAAAGTGTGGAGTTTAAAATTCATGCTTAATCATTCATATACATGATATTTCTGAGGCTAAATCTTCCCCATGATGAGATTACTATAATCATGACTACGTAGTGGAAATCATCTTTACTGCTATATGTTGTAGACTGAAAGACAAAGAAAACCTATAGGCCAAGAAGGAAGGCTCCTAGACCAAGAACACAGTATTAGGGACTGAAACTGAACAGAGCTGTATTGATTTACGCTTTCATTCAACATTTATTATGTCTCTTCCTGTCTCAATAATTGCATTAAATGCTAGGGAGAAAGCATGATTAAGATATCTCTGCCCTCAAAGAACATCTGCTGTGGAAATAAGGAACATAAAGACTTCACTCTATAAAAGGAATATATATAAGATGGTCAAAGCACAAAGAAGTTCTAAACTATTGAGGAGGAAGGGATAAAACTCAGAAAAGATTCTTAAGGTGGGTCCTAATGGATATAAGTCTCTGATTGCTGTGCAGGTTGGAGTCTGTTAGTTGCACTAGTAAAAAAAAGCCAGCCAGGCACAGCATGTAAAAACACAAAGATATAAAATGAGTAGCACTTAGGAAGCTATAAACAATTCAGTATAACTGGTCTGTAGGTCTAGCAAAGGGGTAATAGCAGGCTATTAGGCTGGCTAGTGGCGGGAGCTAGATTACAGAGAGCCTTAAGCCAGTCTGAGGAATCTGGACTTTATTATTCAAGAGTGAGAAAAGTCTAAAGGACGTTAAAGATAACAACTATAGCAGATAGGAGAAAGTGAAGACTGGAGACAGGGAGACTGGTGAAGAAAATAATTCAAAATTCTGGGCCAGAGATAATGAAAATCTAAGCCCAAACAGTGGCAGTGGGGCTGGAGACAGAGACATTTGAGAGATATCACTGTGTAGAATCAACTGAGGTTTTAGCATGAGCTGGATAACTACCACGTTTGGGCAACGAAGAGGACAGTAGATCCAGGGTCTAGGAGATACAGAAGCAGGTTTGGGTAATGAACTGAGCTGTGAACATATGACTGTGATTTGCCTGTCAGCCATTCAAGGAGAGAGGTCTAGTCAATAGCTGAACACACAAGTGTGGAGCTCAAAGCAGAGGTATAGGCAGGAGATAAAAACTGGGAAATAAGAGGTATGCAGGTGGCAATGGAAGTCACAGGAATAGATAAGATTTCCCAAGAATGCTCAGAGCAAGAAGGGAGAGGGACTGAGGACAGAATGCTGTGGGCCAGCCTAGGGATCCCTAGTTTGTCAAGGAAGTTGCTTGAATTTGAGTTATTTTTCCCTATTTCAAAAATCTTCACAGAAAACCTGTATCCTAAGACAGAAGCCACCTAGGCCAAAGTCCCATGAATGGTAGTCTTAAATGATAGTTCTTTAAAAATGAGACTCGGGTAAAAAGAATATGCAAACTCTTCCTTACAATTAGGGAGACTGAAGTACTATTTTAAAGCTTAGATTTATATCAGCTAAATATGTTAGCACTAGTTATTTCACATCAATTTTGTAGAGCTCTTACTGGTGTCACTTAGATCTCTGGTTGAAAAAATGAAAAACAAAATGGAATAGGAATGAAATAATAGTCATGAATCTAAAACAGGGCCTTGATAATAATTTGGAAAATACCAGACTAAGATTATTACAGGAATGAAAACAGGGCAAGTACAAGAAACACTAAACTAACTAAAGGTAACTGACAATAATTGGTAATGGTTTACATAAAAGGTAAATAGAACCAAAATTAAACTTCCAATGTGAAGGCACCAGAATTATGGAAGTGACAGACGCCAGGATGATCTCCATTTTCTATATTCTTAGACATGCTCAGTTAAAAATTGAAGTCTGTAAAGAATATGAAATTTCTTTTAGAGCTACAGATTTTACTCAGATATTGGTTATACAGATTAAGACTGTAGTCTAAGGGAATAAGTGTGGAGGAGAAAACATTCTTTAGAATCAATCTTGAAGGACATGAGAGAGAAGAGAAGAAAACAGGAATAAATGATAATAGAGTAGTACCCCCCGCTTATCTGCAGGAGATACAGTCCTAGACCCCTAGTGGATGCCTGAAACTTCAGGTGGTACTGAGCCCTACATATACTGTTTTTCCCTATACATAGATACCTGTGATAAAGCTTAATTAATACATTAGGCACAAGAAGAGATTAACAACAACAGCAACCATAAAACAATTACAATATGTTATAATAAAAGTTACGTGAATGTGCTTGCTACCCCTCTCAAAATGTCTTATGGCACCAATACTCGCTCTTCTTTTTGTTATGAAGTGAGATGAGAAAACATCTGAGTGATGAGATGAAGTGAGGTGAAGGACACAGACACCGTGACATGGCATTAGGTTGCTGTGGGCCCTGTGACCACACGTCAGAAGGAGATTCCTCAGCTTCTGGATACCATGGAGAGCAAAACTGCTGACAAGGGGGGGGACCACCATGGAATGGCCAGAAAACTTTTAATTATCAGGAGTAAGGAGCTCTACAAGGCAGTCAACCTTGTCAGAACTGGTAGAAGGAAGAAATTATGAAGAGAGAGCAAACCAGCAGAAAGGCACTGAAAGCATTAAGTACTGGCACCAGAAGCAGTGAAATCCAGGAGAAAAAACTGAGGCAGCAGTATAATGAATTAAGAGTTTGCTCCCTCTCGGCTACTGTGGAATAGTACCTGATCATTTCTCTTTGGCTGAACATGTTAACATGCAATTCATTTATGGTCTAGTTTCCTTCTGAATCAAAATATGAATTTGCAAGGACATGGTTAGCATGGTGTTACAGGACTGAGAAAGCGCACCAACACTTTTTGAAGGACTGAATGGCTCCCCACTTCTTATGGTAAAGGCTTTCCAATCGGGTGGATGGCTTTCCACTGTCTGGCCATTGTCCCCCTTTAACTCCCTAAGGTCCCATCAGTCCATTTCAGTCATTCTACTCTAGTCACACTGGCCTCTTTCATGTTTTGTAAATTTAATGTGTTCATAAGGCCTTTGCACCTGCTGTTTTCATTGTCTAGATAGGTCTCTCTCTCTGGATGTTCCTCCCCAAGATATCACAGGTTAACTCCCTCTCCTTCCAAATGTGCTTTCTCAGTGAGGTCTACTATGACCACTTGATTTTTAAATCTGCACCCTGCCCCCCAACTCTAGCACTACTCTTTTTTTTTCATATACCCATCACCTATTCATATAATACACAGTCTGCATGTAATTATGGTAACTATGTTTATTGTTTGATATCTGTCTCCCTCTACTAGAAAATGAACTCCACAAAGGGAGGAATCTTTATCTGTTTTACTCACCGACACATGTCCCAAGAGCCCAAAACAGTGCCTGGCGCAGAGCTGAAGCTCAATAAATACTTCTTGGATGAATGAACAGATGAATCATGGGGAGAGACAGAAAGTGAGTCTTCTGGAAGGTGTGGTGAAGCTTTTTCAGCACTGTCTTTGAGGATATATCATATCCAGATATTGAAAAAGTTCAGCCCAGGAAGAGAAAGCTGGTAAGGAGGAAGACAACAGAAAGCATACAGACTCACCATAGCTATGCTTGAGCACAGATGGCCTTGGTGAAGAAAGAAGGGATGTGATACATGAACAATAAACGAACATCTCCATGTGTGAAAGTTGGGGAAGTAAGACCTGATGCTCTCAATCTTCTCCATCAAGTAGAATGCAATTATCAAAGCTCCTGAAAGGGGCGCCTGGGTGACTCAGTTAGTCAAGCAACTGCTTTTGGCTCAGGTCATGATCCTGGAGTCCCATGATTAAGTCCAACATCAGGCCCCCAGCTAGGTGGGGAATTTGCTTTTCCCTCTGATCCTCTCCCATCTCATGCTCTCTCATTCCCTCTCTTTCAAATAAATAAATAAAATCTTAAACTCCTGAAAGACTGAATTTTACTTATGAACTACAAATGTTAAGTAGCTTTGTAATTTAGCTTACTAAAGAGGAGAAATAGTTGCCAACTATTTACCTTGTTGATATAATGTGACCTTAAAGAAACCAAATTCCACAAAAATCAAAGTCCCTTCTTATCTGAAAGAAATACTAAAAATGATAAATCAAGAACGGAATTATTACCGGCGCCTGGGTGGCTCAGTGGGTTAAAGCCTCTGCCTTTGGCTCAGGTCATGATCCCAGGGTCCTGGGATCGAGCCCTGCATCGGGCTCTCTGCTCAGCAGGGAGCCTGCTTCTCCGTCTCGTTCTGCCTGCCTCTCTGCCTACTTGTGATCTCTGTCAAATAAATAAATAAATAAAATCTTAAAAAAAAAAAAAAGAATGGAATTATTACAATTTCTCCAGCTGGACTTTATTCCCTATTGAACATCTTATGAACAGAAAATGATTAATACAATAAAGACAGAACTTCCACTGAGAAAAACCAGCTTGATTTTGATATATTACTTCTCAGGATTTTACTTCCTAAAAGAAGTCCATTTTGGAACATTAGTTAGGCATAATTATTGATGCTTATAAGGTGATTATGCCACTAGGTGACGATTTTCTGGCTTACTACAGGAAAAACAGGCATTACTCTTCTTTCCTCATTAACAAAGGAGTAGAAGACTTTACAAGAGAGAGATAAATATAAATTTTACTGATAGAAAGCTGCACTGAATTCTACAAAACTAACATTTTAACAAACTGAACATAAGTTGATAATACTAACGCAGCAAGTAATGTCATTCCAAGCAATTTTATTTATTACTTTCTTTTGTCACTTTCTTTTTTCTTCCTTCATGTTGTAAAAATAATGACAAGAGCAACAAATTATAAATACAATGAGCCATACAGTCTCCCTGTGCTTTCTGCTACCAGAAGAGTCACTAAACTGTTACACTAGGTATCAATGAGGGCCTCCAGCAAGCCAGGTCCTGTAAGGGACATAGTATACACATGATCTCACTGGAGATTTTAATATTGCCATTTTACGGATTAAGAAATGGAAATCCAGAGACAGTAGGTAATTTTGACTAGGTAGTAAATGGCAATATTGCTAGCTGAAATGAGGTCACCTAGATATCAAAATCTATGCTTTCCAAAGAGAATCCTGTCCCTGTGGGTATCATATGTTAAATCTGTCAACATTTTAAATACTAATAAACAATGTCCAGAACAGGGGTGCCTGGGTGTCTCAGTTGAGTGTCTGCCTTTGGCTTGAGTCATCCCAGGGTCCTGGGATAGAGCCCCGCATCTGGCTCCCTGCTCTGCAGGGAGACCACTTCTCCCTCTCCTCTGCTGTTCTCCCTGTTTGTGCTCTCTTTCTCTCTCAGTGAAATAAAAAAAATCTTAAAAAAAACCCAAAAAAACAAAAAAAACAAAAAACAAAACAATGTCCAGAACAATTTCAAATGAGGTATCTTCAAAAACAAACTATATTTTGAGCTATATAGCATATACTTAGCTAAGATTAATCTTTTGAAATAACATATTAAAATAAAATGGTATCTTTGGTCAAGAAGAACCTTTCAGGGTTGCCTGGGTGGCTCAGCTGGTTAAGTGTCTGCCTTCGGCTCAGGTCGTGATCCCAGGGTCCTGGGATCCAGTCCCACATCGGGCTCCCTGCTCAGCCAGGGGACTGCTAGGAGACTGCTTCTCCCTCTCCCTCTGCCTCTGCCCCTCCCCTGCTTGTGGCTTTCTCTCTCTCACTCTCTCAAATAAGTAAATAAAACTTAAAAAAAAAAAAAAAAAAGAAGAACCACTTTTCAATGCAGCAGTAATCAAAATTATTCAATAAGTAAGACCCTCTGGCATTTAAAAAAGTAGAAAACCCTTGGGCAGACAATATTTGTAGAAGTATAAACATATACCAATAAAAATGTATTTGTACAGCAAAACTAGCAAAAAAAAAAGATTATACAAGAAAATGGTCAAGTATTACCATATTTCAAGGAAGAATGAAAACACAAATATTATTTGTTGATTTTAACAGTTTAGCCCAGCATCACTAGTGCACCCCAAGGGGGGAAAAATCAAAGATAAAGCGGAATGTTTTCTGTATAACTCAGGTATTCATAGAGAATGGACTACATTATCAATAAACACTTTATTATCTGATCAATTACGCTACAGTTATAGAACTTTATACTCCCATAAAATAATGTCCTGTTTATGTTACTATGCCTGAGGCCAACCCTTTTGGCTCACTGACTCATCTAATCTACCTCCAACCTCCTTCCTCCGGTACCCAGTTCCATTCCCAGTTTCCTGCAGAGCTAGAAGTGGCAGTATGACAATACTTCGACCTATAAAAATTAGGTAAAAGCCTATTAGAGAGCTTTTGGAAAAGCTTTTGTTTTCCTGCTAAGAGAGACAGCCATTCCAGCAACTTCCCTTTCCCCTCTTCCATACCATTCTTCAGCTATGACAAGAGGAACTGTGGCAGCCATGTCATGATCATGATGGAAAGGCCAAGGGGATCACAAAGATGCCGACTCTGATACCACTGCGTCACTGATCAAGACTAAGACACACCTACCTCTGGACTGTGTGTGAGAAAAATAAACTTCCATTTCAGCCACCATTAGTCAGATACTCAATTACTTGCAGACAAAAGTAATCTTTATCAAACCTCCTAGGAAACTTTAAAGCTAGTAAGAATGGAGTTTAGAAGCTGATCAGTTGTATGATGTGTTCCTTTATTTGTTCAAATTGTTAAATGCCTACGTTCTATCAGGCTTCATGTTAGGTTTGGGGGAGAGAAGTTGAAGATAAAAAAGTCTCTTCGTTTGAGCCACAACCTTAATATGAGAGAGAGAGGTATAAATATGACAAGTGTGATAAATGCTCTAATAGAGCATGAACAGACTTCAATAATAGCAAAGGGGAACCATGAGATTTTCTTTCTTTTTGTTTTTGCAGAATTCAAAGTCTAGATGTAAATCAGAAAACTCTAAGACCAACCAGGACCAGTCCTGCTCTTTCGTCCCAAATGATCAACGAAAAGTGGGAAAGGAAGAAGAAAGTCCAGGAAGCAAATGAAAGTTAGACATTGGTGAGGATTTCTGATAACCCTGACCTACCTACAGCTGTTGTCCACACTATTAGGGCACAGGAGGTGCAAAGCAGCACTCTGGCCCATTGTCTTCAGGAGCACAGTGGGCCTCAAATTGCTCCATCTTATTTTTACAGACCCAGAGTGGTCTGGAAGACCTCGCTGGGAGAGAGGGTGCCCATGCCCAAGGAAGAGAAAGAGTACACTAACTTGAGTAGGAGATGCAGCTGCAAGGCAGAGAACTAAGAAGGAACACTGGTATTTTAGGTGATGCCAGCCTGGGTAAATGCTAAGGACCAGACACTTCTTCCAAAACCGTTCCTATGTAAGCCAGAATACAGATGTTCACCCCAAAGAGAAAGTGGGCCGCTGGGGAGGGAAGAATCCAAACTGGCTGAATTTACCTCAGTTTATTGAGAAATCCTTCAGGTGACTTCGTTTTTTACTACCAGGTGGAATAGGCTCAAATTTGAACTTAGGTTTAATTCTTGCCCATGTGAGTTTGTAAGTTGAGCATTTATATTTGCTATGTAAGGATCCTGTATATATTTTTACCCAAAAACATTATCACTGTCATCATTTATGCTACCTGAACCTTTCAGAGAATATAGAGAGACAGCATGTGTTCTCCATCCACATACACAGACAAGCAGCAAAAGGGAAATCCACTTTTAGGTTAAAAATGCTGTTTTTTAAAAATCTGAGCTTTGTAGACTCAAAGTGTACACTACTCATGACTATGGATTCTACTCCTAAACTTCTCCCCAGCCTATTTTCCTCCACCCTAGAGCCAGTGTCTTATTTCAGGACTTCATCATCTCTTAGCTGAACAATTTTACAGTGGACATTCCAACTTACCCTCTGTTCTGCCAGCAGAAGCATCTTTCTAAAATAAGGCTCTGAGGGGCACCTGGGTGGCTCAGCTGGGTTAAGTGGCTGCCTTCGGTGCAGGTCATGTTCTCAGGGTCCTGGGATCCTGCCCAGATTTGGAGTTGGAGTTAGGGCTCCCCACTCAGTAGGGCTGTGCTTGTCCCTCTCCCTCGACCCCTCCCCTCAGCTCATGCTCTAATAAATAAATAAAACATTTAAAATAAAATAAGGCTCTGATTACCTCATGTCTCTACTCAAAATCCTTCAACTGAGAAAGAGTCGTTTATTATCTGCCTACCAGCTATATAGTTCATTCATCCCTTACACAAAATGGAGCAGTACAGAACAACACCTCATACATGAGGTGCCTGACTAGCTCAGTCACTAGAGCATGTGACTTTTAACCTCAGGGTTTTAAGTTCAAGCCCATGTTGGGTGTAGAGATGACTTAAAAAAAAAAATCTTAAAAGAAAAAAGATTCTGTCACACATTATCTAGTTCTGTACACATCAGGTCTTTGCATAAAATAATAAAAGCTAAAGCATTACTATGTATTGTGGCACCTGGCTGGCTGAGTCTGTAGAGTACGTGACTCTTGATCTCAGGTGGTGAGTTCAAGCCCAACATTGGGCATAGAGTTTTACATTAAAAACAAAACAAAACAAAACAAAACAAAACACATTTCTATGTATTAGTCATTGCTGTAAGCAGCTATATATAACACATTTGTTTATCACAGCTACCCTGTGAAGTAGGAAACATTAGGAACATTTTACATATGAGAAAAAAAGAGGCAAAAGAGATCCCTAGTAAATGGAAGAAGTTGGATTGGAATCTAAAGAATCTTGGTCTGGAGTCTACTCTCTTAGGCCACTGCCTTAACATACTGGTCTCTGTTACCCACTATGCCCTTCACCCTCAAGACCCTTATGAGCTCCTGTAATTCTTTTCAGAACCAATTTAAATGTCTCCTTCCTTAACGGCAAAGGCTATCCTCAGCAGAATTAACCTTCACCTCCTTTTGTACTACATCTTCTTCAGTATAACACATATCACACCACCATGCAATGATTTGTGGACATGTGTGTCTCCTCACTAGACTGTGAGGTTCTGGGGACAGGAACTACCTAATTTATCATTATGTCCTTCTCATCAGTTTCAATGCCTACCGCAGCATCTTTAAGTTACAATAAGATAATCTATTAGGGTCTTCCAAATCAACACACTGTGTCTGAAATCCATCTTAGCATGGATTTCGAAATGTAATGCTTAACTTTCATAAAAAGTTTATTACTTGCCTTACCAAGTACAGAACATGAGACACAAATTTGAATATTTTTATATTGCCCAAAGAACTTAGCACACTGCACTGTATAATTGATGGCTTATTTGGCACCTTAGAAAATATTAAAGAGAAACATAAATTATAACCATGAGGCTTTTAGACTGTCTTTAATAGTGATCAATGCATACAACCTAAAGGCAAGGAAGAAAAAAGAATGTGTTTCTTGATTTAATTTTCGGATCTACTACGAGAATGTCCATTCTCAAGAGATGAATACATTCCTGTACATAATCACTGGCAGGAACAAAGCAGAACAGAATGATGAAAAACAAAGCCAGAAACAAGCAAGCAAGAAAGAAATGAAAGAAGGAAATTTAGAGTTCCTCCACTCTCTCTCTAATCTGGAAGTAATTAACAAGAAACTCAAAGGAAGCTAACCTTTCACTTTGGCAATATGCTAAATAAACTAATCCTTCAAGCGCAACCTTGAATTTGGAATCTGATTCACTGCCACACTAAGTGAGTACTTTCTATCCTATATAAATCCCAACATCTCTTGCAGCACTTTTAATCACAACTCTATTATACTTTTCACTCTTAATTTCACTCTTTCATGGGCATATATCTTATCTTTAGCACAGGTTACAAGTTCTTATAAAGTATGAATGTTGACTTCTACTTCTACAAGCTACCTCGGGTATTTGGTAAAATGTTTTGCATGTGGTAGACCCTCAAATATTTGTTCTGACTGAATAAACTTAGAGTGTATACTCCTAGGTATAGGAGAATATAAAATATAGCTGAATCTTTGGCTGCCACATACTGAGCACCATATCACTTAATCTATATCACAACCCTTTCAAATATAATCTCTATTTTACAAACTGGGAAACTGAGGATTTAAAGAGTCTAAGAAATTTTCTGGAAGATCCTACAACTAGTAAGAAGTGAGGTTGTGATTTCAATCCATGTCTCACTTTGAACTACTTCTGTTTCCATTAAGCCACATCGCTTCTTTAAAATAAGTGATCTTCAGAACCATGGCTGAGGGGCACCGTCTGATATTGACATGCCATCTCAAATTTTAGTGAAAGAATAAAGCGGGTTTAGGTCAGTGAAAAGGCACTGAGTTTTGTTTGTTTTTTAAATAACTATTTATAGCAAATGTCAAGGGTTATCAACCTTTTACAAATGATTTATCATTTATCAAATCATTTATCAAATGATTGTATCATTTATCAAAATCACGTTTTTCATTTACTTCTGGAGTGCTTAGAACAGAAGGTATAGGACTACTGCCTAGGTGTTCTCTTCTGACTTGACCTGATTTCTGAGCATGTGTGTGAGATTAGTCTTTGACCTCCAGCTTGTAAATGGGGGAGTGGAGAGAGAGGTGTATCACAAATACATCTGATGCCAACTCTCAGACCTGTAGGGAGAGGAGTATGTTAATAGTAACTAATCAGAACATCGTATTCCTCAAACATTCAGAGCAGTGATAAAAAGTTCACTTTTTAAAAACAGATTCACTGAACTAGAGATTCTAACTAGACCTCTTCCTTACTTCTACTAAGGTTTGCCAAGCTCCTTCCCTTTTAAGTAGATATCATGCAAAATCCAGAGGCAACGAAATAAAAAACATACATTAAGCCTTTTATTCCCTGAAAGATAAAGAGTTTCTCTGGCTTAAGAAATCAACCAAGAAATATTTAATCAGCACCTGTTATGCCCAATTTCGGGCACAAATAATTACCTGGAAGAAGGTAATGAATTAATTACCTACTAATAAAGAAATAATTACCTGGAAGAAGAATGAAAAGAACAAAAGACTGGTAGAAAAAAGTTCAGAGAACAATTATCTAATAAAGGATTTGCAATAGGAATATATAAAGAATTGTCTAAACTCAAAAATAAAAACAAACCAAGTTTTAAAAAAGACCAAAAAAAGGGGCACCTGGGTGGCTCAGTTGGGTAAGCATTCAACTCTTGGTTTTGGCTCAGGTCATGATCTCAAGGTTGTGAGACTGAGTCCTGCAGTGGGCTCCACGCTCAGTGTGGAGCCTACTTAAGATTTTCCCTCTTCCTCAACCCCCCACCCCCAACTCACACATGTGCTCTATTTAAAAAAAAAAAAAAAAAAGAAAAAAGAAAAAAAAATTTTAAATAAGAGATCTGTATCAACACTTTATCAAAAGAAGACATATGGATGACAAATAAAGATGTGCAAAGATGCTCAACATTATTAGTTTTTGGGGAAATGAAAAAAAGACATAATGAGATATCACTATATATTTATTAGAATGGGTTTCATACTAAGTATTGACAAGGATGTGGGAGGACTGGAAGTCTCATACATTACTGGTGGGAATGTAAAATGCCATAGAATTTTAGAAAACAGTTAAATATACACCTACCATATGATCCAGCCATTCCACTTCCAGGTATTAATCCAACATAAATAAAAATATATGTCCCTACAAAGACTTGTACACAAATATTTATAGCAGCATTACTTCTAATAGCTCAAAACTAAAACAAAAAACCCAAACGTCTATCAAAAGGTAAACAGACTGTCATATCTCCATATAATGGCATATCACTAAGCAATAAAAATGAATGAATAATACAGCAACATGGATACATCGAGATAATTATGCTGAGTAAAAGAAGCCAGGAAAAAAGAGTATATACTGTATAATTCTATTTATATAAAATTCTAAGACATATAAATCAATGTAT
Organism: Lontra canadensis; assembly: GCF_010015895.1. NCBI lineage: Eukaryota > Metazoa > Chordata > Mammalia > Carnivora > Mustelidae > Lontra > Lontra canadensis. The sequence continues at coordinate 120,853,407 of NW_022630995.1, read as the reverse complement.
AGTGACAGAAAGCAAATCAGTGCTCGCTTGGGGATAGGGGCAGAGAAAGCAGGGAAGGGAAGGTAAGAGAGAAAGATTAAAAAAGGGAATGAAGAAATTTTTAGGGGTGAAGGATATGCTCATTATCTTGACTGTGGTAATGGTTTCATGGACATATACATATGCCCAAACCTACCAATTTATAATCTTTAAATGTGAGCAGTTTTTGTATGTCAATTATTCCTCAATATAGCTGTTAAAAACTAATCAAGAAGGTAAGACTTATACACGTGAAAGGTTGAACAAAATTTAAAATCTGTGGTCTGTATCCTCTAAATGGCCCCAATGTTTCCTGCTCCTTGGTATTTATGCCCATCTGCAATCTCTGCTTATGTGTGGGCTGTGTTTAATGACTGTTTCATTAAAATAGAATGTAGCAGATGTAAAAAGATGTCATTTCCAAGATTAACTTGTCAACAAATCCAGTAACTTCTGTCTTGGACTCCCCTGTTTGCTCTGTGGGAAGGCAACTGCTATACCATGAGCTGCCCTATGAAGAAGCCCTTCATATAAGGAATGAGGGAGGTCTCTGTCTAAACTCAGTCCAACAGCATTCAGGGGACTAAATCCAATAACCATCTGATTGAGTTTGGAAGCAAATCCTTTCCCAGATGAGCCTTCTGATGAGAATGCAGCCCTGCCCAACTGTTTGACTACAACCTGATGTGAGACTCTGAGCCAGAGGTACCTAACTAAGCCATGCCTGGATCCACAGAACTGTGAAATATCAATATTTGTTTCTTTAAGCCCCAAAGGTTTGGAATACACAATTTGTTACAAAGTGATAAACAACTAATAAAAAATCCAAGTTACCTTTACGGAAAAGAAGTCTTCAAAGCAATTGTATCCACTTAGAATACTTTCTGATAAAATAACAGAATATTTGACTAAAACTGGATTAAACAAAGGTTAATCAGTCCAAGGCTAGTGCATATCTCAAAATGCCACCAGAAACCCAAGCCCTTTTTATTCATGCTCTAACATTCTTAAGGAACAGGTCTTCCTCCTAATGTTTGTTATTGTAGGGTTACAATATAATCTCATGTCCACATCATGAAAAGGGGAAAAGACTGTGCCTTTATGACGAGAGTAAACACTTTCCTACAAACCTCAAAGCTAGTCTTCTACTTACATCTCACTCATGAGAACTGTTTTCCATTGCCACTCTTAGTTGAAAGGGAGTGTGGGAAGATGAGCAGTTTTTCCACAAGACACTCTGCTGCCTCAACAAAGTGTTTTGTTAGCAAAGAAGAAAGGGGCAATGTTCATTACATAGAAAACCAGCAGTATGTGCTAAAGCAATACATTATATTATGGTAAAACCAAAAATATTATAGATTTAGAGAAGGCCCAAAACAATGTAAGCTATGGGAGCTTGAGATGGTTTCTGAGAAGAGAGATGGTTAGAAATTGGCTAGGTAGAAAAGAAAGGCAAGGGAATTCTCTAAGAGGATAAAAGAACAAAAACCATGAAGGCAGGAAAATGCAATAAGGCCTAAAAGTAAATTACCCTGTATAAAGCATCTGATATTATGACTAACTTAAAAAAAAAAAAAAAAGCTGCTGAGTGATGAATATGCATGTTGTTTCCTAGCAGAGAAAACAAATGCAGCATCATGTTTAAAAGATTAAAAAAAAGGGCAAAAGGATCTGAATAGACACTTCTCCAAGGAAGATCGCAAATGGCCAGTAAACACATGAAAAGCTGCATGACATCATTAGTCATCAGGGAAATGGAAAGCAAAACCATAACGAGATGCTACTTCACAACCACTAGGATGGCTCGAGTCAAAAAGGCAGGTAATGATAAGTTTCAGTGAGGATGTGGTGAAACTGGAAGCTTTACACACTGCTGGTAAGAATGTAAAATGGTACAGCCAAATTAGAAGTCTGGAAGTTCTTTAAACAATTAATCATGTTATCAAATGACCCAGCAATTCCCAATAGAAATGAAAACCTATGTCCACACAAAAACTTGTGCGTGAGGTTTACAGCAGCATTGCATATAAGAATCAAAAGGTAGAAACAACACAAGTGGCCATCAAGTGGTGAATGGATAAATAAAATGTGGTATATTCATACAATGGAATACTATTTGGCCATAAAAAGGAATGACGTATTGATACATACTACAACATGGCAAACCTTGAACACATTACACTAAATGAAATAAGCCAGTAATGAAAGATACACATTATGTGATTCCATTCATTTGCAATGTCCAGAACAAGCAAAATTTATAAGACACAGAAAGTAGCTTACTGGGGGGCACATGGATGGCTCAGTCAGTTTAGTGTCTGGCTCTTGATTTTGACTCAGGTCATGATCTCAGGGCCCTGAGACTGAGCCTCAAGTCAGGCTCCCCACTTAGCATCGAGGCTGCTTGATATTCTCTCCCTCCTCCTCTACCCCTCCCTCTGCTCACATGTGCTCTAAAATAAATAAAATCTTTAAAAAAAAGAAAAAGGAAGGAAAGAAGTAGCTTACTAGTTGCCTACAGCTAAGCAGGGGTAGGTGGGCTGTTACCACCTTGCTCCAAACTACCATTACTTCACAACTGGTTTATTCCAATAACTTAATCTACCTGTTTCCCTGCTTCCATTCTTTGTCCACTAATGGATTCCAAGTGCCTAGAATAGTATCTGGTACACAGAAGACAGAAGGTATTCAGTAATTTTGTTGTTATTCTGACTCCAAGTCCTGTGCTCTTTTCCAGCGTTTTCCCTTGATTTATTTTCAAATATCTATCCTGGTAGAAGAGAGAGTGCTACTCAGCATACAAAACCCCTTCCTATTTCCAGGAATTGCTGGGGCCAATAAGAGGGAGCTAGCGCCCATCACAGAAACTAGAAACCCCAATTATTTATTTCCCCAGCTCCCCTGACAACTAGAGCATGGGTCTGTAACCCAGTTGGTCAATCACTCGTACTTCCCCAAACTGTGACTAGTAGCTAGGCCAGAAGTTTTTTTTTTTTAATTTTTTGAGGCTTTTTGAGGGGGGAGGGGCAGCAGCAACATCTGCTTCTTTAGTCAGGGTCAGGAGCACCAGTGGAATCATCTGAGGGCAGCAATATCAATAGAGCTAGGTTCAGGGGTCATGGCATGGTTCTGGGGCAGCAGAATCCTCACCACACAGGATTCATGGTGTAACTCGGGCTGTGGCCTGGCTGTGCACTTTCCCTCAGTTCCTGCCTACTTCTAGAACTGGGTTTCTAGCCTTCCCAGTGATTCTGTAAGTCCTTCTTGTATCTTCCAATAAATTCCTTTTCTGCTAAACGCAGCCAGACTTAGTTTGTGTTGCTTATGATTAAAAACACAGACTGACGGAGGGCTGCCTACAAACTTTGACCTTAAACCCAGGAGCAGCACTGTAAAAAAGTGGTGTTTCAGAATTTTCCTGTGAAGAAATGTAATCCCATATTCTTTCCAGACAGAAAAAAATTAATCTCCTTTACTATTCTTGATTAACTTTTCCTATTCCTATTATCTTCTAGAGAATCAGAGATCTTCCTATCTCATCCCAAAACAAGTCCATAGCCCATTTCCCTAAAGTTCCAGTTTTTGCATACACTGTAAATGCCACATGATAATTCACCCCTTCAGTTGCATAAAAGAATAAAAAAATAAAATTCAAATGTAGAGGAATCTCGTAATGCAGACAGAATACACGTTCTTGGAAGCAACCAAGAATACAAAATACAGGGGCACCTGGGTGGCTCAGTGGGTTGAAGCCTCTGCCTTCAGCTCAGGTCATGATCCCAGGGTCCTGGGATGGAGCCCCGTGTCGGGCTCTCTGCTCAGCGGGGAGCCTGCTTCCCTTCCTCTCTCTGCCTGCCTCTCTGCCTACCTGTGATCTCTATCTGTCAAATAAATAAATAAAATCTTTAAAAAAAAAAAAAAGAATACAAAATACATGTTGCTTGGAAGCAACAAAACAAGTTTTGTTTATTCATAAACAAACTGCAGCACATCTATGCAATGGAATATTGTTCAGCAATAAAAAGAAATGAGCTACCAAGCCACCAAAAGACATGGAGGAAACTTAAATGTATATTACTAAGTGAAAGAAGCCAATCTGAAAAGGCTACAGACTGCATGATTCCAACAATAGGACATTCCAGAAAAGGCAAAACTATAGAATAGTAAAAAATGCCAGTGGTTGATAGGGATTAGGGGAGAGGGAAGGATGGATGAATACTGGCGCACGGGAGATTTTTAGGGCAGTGAAACTACTCTGTATGATCCTATAAGTGCAGATACATGACGTTTATGCATTTGTCAAAATTCATATAACATACAGAATGTGAATCCTAATGTAAACTATGGGCTTTATTTAATGACAAGGTATCAGTGTTGATTCATCAACTGTAACAAATGTACCACACTAAATGCAAAATGTAAATCACTTTTCAAAAGTTCATGTTATGCCATTTTACTTTTATGAAAGACCTATATTCATACCTATATTGCTAATTCAGAGAAATCTGAAGAGTATTTTTGCTTTTACAAAAAAAAGATAAAAGCAAAAATAATGTCTCAGTGTTCATTTTGTAGCAAACCAGTATAGAGGTAGCACGTACTCAGATCACTGAGCGTAGCCCCACCAAGTTCCTTCCCTGGGAATGATACTCAGCATTTTAGTGTCAACCTCCACAGCTTTGAGCTGTATCTATGAGCATCTGCGCTTTATCTTGATTTATTTTGTGCATCTGTTAGCAAGATGGTATCTTACAGGTATCACAAAAACCTAAGAGAGGCTACTTTTGGGGTCATGGACACTCAAATTTTTTCCATATAGATTATTGGTAATTGCTTTTTCTCTCTATGCCATTTTAACTTACAAAAGGTTTCATAGGAATGCTCCACTTTTGGTTAGTGGAGAACTAAACAGTTGACCACAGAACAATGCAGAGGTGAGGAGTGACCCTCATGAAGTCAAAAATCCACATATAACTTTTGACTCCCCCCAAACTTAACTACGAATAGACCACTGTAGGCCAGAAGCCCTACCAATAACATAAACAGTTGTTTAACACATATTCTGTATGCTATGTGTATTATATACTGTATTCTTACAATAAAGGAAGCTAGGAAAAAGAAAATGTTAAGACAATCATAAGAAAGAAGATAGATTTACAATATTACATGTATCGAAAAAAAATCCATGTGGAAGTGGACTCATACAGTTCAAACCCATGTTCTTAAAGAATCAACTGTATTTGGGAACTCTCTGTAGCTTCGCATCCAATTTGTAACCCTAAAAGAAACTAAAATAGTATAAAATAATATCATGGCATATGGAAGGATGAAAGTTAAAACATTCTAAGCAGCTTGTGCTGTTTAAGAGAAAGAGATCTTGATTATCCTTAGATTTTGACTCAAATAATGCATGTTAAAAATTTAATGGAAACCACTAAATGAAAAGAAGATTAAATGAAACAAAATCTTTTTCTAAAAAGCAGATCTGTAATTTTTAACTGTGGTGGCTTACCTGAGATTCCAGAATCTCCAACTTGCGTTTCCTCGCATGAAGAGCTTTACTTGGAAAAGCCCAGTAATAATTAGACGTTCCAATCCTCTCACAGTCGACCATACCATCATCAACCAAACTTTGAAGGACTTCTTTCACTGACATAGCAGCTAAAAGAGATCATTTTTAAAGATGCTATATTGACACATCATAAATATAATTAAAAGGCTAAAACTGAAGATAACACTTGCAACAAATATTACAGATCAAAGGTTAATAAATTAACAAATAAGGAGCTTTTAAAAATAACAACAAAAAAGGCAAAACACATCAACAGAAAAACAAAAGTATATCAATGGACATCTACAAAATACACAATCAATAAACAAAAATGTTCAACTCCATTAATAATTGAAGAAATGCAAAGTAAAGCAGTGAGATATGATTTCTTGACTACTAAATTAAATATATCTAAAAAATATAGTAAAACATTCAGGGTAATGGGTACTCTCAATATGGGAAGAAAATCTGGCAATATGTATCTAAAACCTTAGATATAGGCATAACTTTTATTTAGAAATTCCACTGTTAAAAATTCAGCTAAAGAAAATAATGATGGATATGCACAGAGATGCTTGTAAAGCACTGTTTTCCACAGAAAAAAATCCGGAAGCCAGTCCAATAACTGGACTTTTCAAAGTATTTTATTGTGACAGGATACTATGTAATCATTAAATTTATGTTATAAAGTATTTAATGGCATGGATATATATATATATGCATTAAAAATATACTTTGTAGAATTATAAAAAAATACAAAGTTAAAAGACAACAGGCATTAATTAGACAGTGGTTATCTTTAAACTGTGGGTAAGAGACAGTTTTTATTTCCTTCTTTTTTGTTCATTTTTCTTAATTTTTTTCCAAAAATGAACATGTATTGCCTTTTTTTGCTAAAAAAACTAAAAAAGAAAAAAAAAAACCTTGTGAACTGAATGTTAATGGTAGGAGTAAGATAAAAAAATCAGAAAGAGGGGCACCTGGGTGGCTCGGTTGTTAAGCGTCTGTCTTCAGCTCAGGTCATGATCCCAGGGTCCTGGGATCGAGCCCTGCATCAGGCTCCCTGCTCAGTGGGAAGTCTCCTTCTTCCTCTCCCACTCCCCCTGCTTATGTTCCCCCTCTCACTGTCTCTCTCTCTCTGCCAAATAAATAAATAACATCTTTTAAAAAATCAAAAAGCTTTTAAAAATAACATATAGGGGCGCCTGGGTGGCTCAGTGGGTTGAGCCTCTGCCTTCAGCTCAGGTCATGGTCTCAGGGTCCTGGGATAGAGCCCCGCATTGGGCTCTCTGCTCAGCGGGGAGCCTGCTTCCCTTCCTCTATGCCTACTTGTGATCTCTGTCTGTCAAATAAATAAATAAAATCTTTAAAAAAAAAGCTTATAAAAATAAATAAATAAATAAATAAAAATAACATAAAAATGTGAAGTCATTTCATAAATGTTTGAAATTCACAAACTATTCTTACTTTCTTTTTTTTCTATTCTTACTTTCTATTAAGTAAAACTGTACCAAGAAATTATTCATATTTTATTATTTTATTTACTTGTCAGAGAGAAGAGAGAGAGCACAAGCAGGGGGAGCAGCAGGCAGAGGGAGCAGCGGGGAGAAGGAAAGCACGCTCCCTACTGAGCAAGGAGTCTGATGTGGGACTCGATCCAAGGACCCCAGGATCGTGACCTGAGTTGAAGGCAGACGCTTAACTAACTGAGCCACCCAGACGTCCCCAAATTATCCATATTTTAATGTCATCTTCAATTTTTCCTACAGCAAATCCCCAAATATAATAAAATCTATTAGAAAACTAAAGATCTAATAAATTAAAAAAAATTGATACCAAATGTGCAAACCATCCAACCTCACTTGCAAAGAAGTACAAAGTGAAATGAAATATCAAGGATTCTAAAAATGAAAACACAGTTCTAAGAAATGAACGTTAATATAACTTGGTATAACCTTCCCTAAAGGCACTTTGAGAGTACGTATTAAATGCCTAAAACTACACAAGGTCCTACTTTCTTTCTTTTTTTCTCCCCAAGTGTGAGACTTGAACTCATGACCCTGAGATCAAGACCTGAGCTGGGATCCAGAGTCAGATGCTTAACGACTGAGCCACTCAGGTGACCCAAGTCTCTATTTTCTATTCTATTTCTAGGAACATTTCCTAATGAAGTAATAGGAGATGTGGAAAAAATTTAGGGGTGAGGAGGGAAAGGGATGAATAGATGGAGCAAAGAGGGTTTTTAGGGCAGTAAAAATACTCCGCATGATACCATAATGACGGATCTGCGTCATTAAACACTTATCCAGAACCACAGAATGCATGACAGCAAAAGTGAATCCCAATGTAAACCATAGACTTTGGGTGATTACAATGTGTCAACTGCAGTGTACCACTGATGAGTGATGCTGACAACAGGAGGGGGGAGCAGGAAGCATATGGGACCTCTCTGTACCTTCCTCTCAATTTTGCTGTGAACCTAAAACTGCTCTTTAAGAAAAAAAATTATAGATAGCATGTTACACATTAATTTTAGCAGCAAAATCTGGGAACCATCTAGGTGTTCAATAATAGTAACAGGCTAAACAAATTATGGTACAGTAGGCGGTCACAGAATGAAACATTAGAGATGCAGATGTTGTAAATTTTTTTTTAAATTTTATTTTTTATAAACATATATTTTTATCCCCAGGGGCACAGGTCTGTGAATCGCCAGGTTTACACACTTCACAGCACTCACCATAGCACATACCCTCCCCAATGTCCATAACCCCACCCCCCGTCTCCCAACCCCCCTCCCCCCATCAACCCTCAGTTTGTTTTGTGAGATTAAGAGTCACTTATGGTTTATCTCCCTCCCAATCCCATCTTGCTTCATTTACTCTTCTCCTACCCCCTTAACCCCCCATGTTGCATCTCCTCTCCCTCATATCAGGGAGATCATATGATAGTTGTCTTTCTCCGATTGACTTATTTCGCTAAGCATGATACCCTCTAGTTCCATCCTCCAGGCTGTTCCCATGCTTTCGGCACAGAGTCATCCACATGAAGAACAACCCTGTTTCCTAAGCTGGGGTTTACTCTCAGCTCACCACTGGACCGCACCAGCCAACAGAAACTGATCAGGTGCAGTGGCGGGTGGCTGGTGTTTGGAGATTTTTGATGACTGTTTCAATCTCTTTACTGGTTATGGGTCTGTTCAGGCTTTCTATCTCTTCCTGGTTCAGTTGTGGTAGTTTATATGTCTCTAGGAATGCATCCATTTCTTCCAGATTGTCAAATTTGTTGGCATAGAGTTGCTCATAGTATGTTCTGTAAATCTTTTCTTAAAAAAGTAAATGACATAGGGAAATGTAGATGATATAATGTTAAGTGAAAAAATTCATGAACACAAAACTGCATTTGCAGCATGATTCCCTCTGGGAAAAAAAAGGACAGATAAATGCATACACAGACACAGAGAACCTAAGAATTGGAAATCAAAATACACCAAAATGTTAATAGAGGTGATCCCAGAAAAGAGGGCTTATGAACAAATTTTACTTTGATTATATACTTTATAATTTTCAAATTTGTTAAAATAAACATGTATAGTTTATACAAGGAAAACAAGGTTTAAAAAATAAATATATCATACATAGTGGGTTTAACAGTGACCCTTCAAAAGATAACTCCCAAAACCTGTGAATGTGACCTTACTTGGAGAAAGGGTACAATTAAGGATCATAGGATGAAATCATCCTAGATTTAGGCTGGGTCCCAAATCCAATGACATATGTCCTTATAAGAGATAGAAAGGGAGAAAACAAAGGGGGAAGTTTATGTGAAAACAGAGGCAGAGATTAGAATGATGTGTCTATTATGCCAAGCACTACTGACAGCCACCAGAAGCTAGGAGAAAAGCATGAAATAGATTCTCCTTCAGAATCTCCAGAAGGAACCAATTCTACCAAAGCCTTGATTTTAGACTTCTGGCTTCCAGAATTATGAGAGAATACATTCTATTGTGTTAAGCCACCAAGTTGGGATAATTTGTAAAACTCCAATAGAAAACTAATATACCAGGTAAAAATATGAAGTCACATTTAAGAAATACCAGAACATACATGAACAGTTTTTACTTCTTTTGAAGTAAATTCTGCCTATAAATAAATGTGTGTTATTTGTGCATGGATGTGTGTGTGCATGTGTGTGTAGGTATAAGTATACATGCATACTCCATTTAAATTTTTCTAAAGCAGACACTTCATACATGTGAATCATGGCCATGGCCCAAGGACATCATGGAAGTGTTTTTACAGTCTTCATCCCTTGAAGTTTATGTTTTCATAAAGGAAAGACCATTGCAGAAGAGATGACCAATATTTCCCAAAATGTCTCAGCATGTCTTTGATACTTACTAATGCCTTTCTCTTTGGGAGCAATCTTCTCCATGTCTTTTAATTGAAATACATCTTTCTGTTTAAAAAAAGTTTAAAAAGAGATGAAAAACATGTATTTATCTTCTACCATATATTTATATTTACCATCATATATTAAAAAAACATTGTACTATAAAAGCTGTGTATGGTTATGAACAGTGCAACAGATCAAGTATTTTAGGGTTAGAAGAAACTGCAATTATCCTGTTTGATAGCTTCAACAGAACTTAAAAGGGACAGATTTTGCAAGAACATACAGTTCTTTAAAGTCACTGGAGAGCAGAATGTTAAGAACATCTTCCTAATGAAATATAAAAATTACTTATAATGAATTCTTTAACATGAGATAATCATCTTCTCTGACACTTTAAGACACAGTGGTTTGCTTAGCATATATCATATGCCACAGACTTAGCAGTTCTAAATAAAAACCAAACAGACAACTGTCAAGATTTGTTTCCATTTAAGGTTTCATGGAAGAGCTATACCTAAACAATAGGAAAATTATACAATTCATGGGTGCCTATCAATGATTCACCTATACAGGTGGCACGTGCACCACATGCAAAGCAAAACACTATGGGAAGAGAGGCATCTGGGTGGCTCCGTGGGCTCAGGTCATGATCCCAGGGTCCTGGGATGGAGCCCCACATAGGACTGTTTGCTCAGCGGGACGCATGCATCTCTCTCTCTGCCTACTGCTCTCCCTGCTTTTATGTGCTATCTCTGTCAAATAAGTAAACAAAATCTTAAAAAAAAAATTATGGGAAGATAAACATGTAGACTATTTAATCTTACTTGTAGTTGGAAAAAATCTATGCAGAACACTCCTTTATTCTTTTTTTTTTTTTTTTAAGATTTTATTTATTTGTCAGAGAGAGAGTACCCACAAACAGGCAGAGTAGCACTCTTCCTGTAGGGAGAAGTAGACTCCCTGCTGAACAGGTAGCCCAATACGGGGCTAGAGCCCAGGACTCCAGGATTATGACCTGAGCTGAAGGCAGATACTTAAGTGAACAAGCCACCCAGGCATCCCGAACACTCTTTTATTCTTGTACTAAGCCTTGATTGAAGTGGTGAAAAGAGCTTAAATAACAAAGTGAAGTATTCAGTAATTATAACAGAATTATTGTGATTGCTTTAAATGGAAATGTAGGATCTATTTCTTCTAAAATAAACTTGAAAAGGTAACTTCAATAATATAGAAAATAGACTTCATGAAAATTTAAAGTTCTACTCCTGCAAGGGCGTGTTAAGAAACTGAAGACAAGGGGCGCCTGGGTGGCTCAGTGGGTTAAGCCTCTGCCTTCAGCTCAGGTCATGATCCCAGAGTCCTGGGATCGAGCCCCACATCGGGCTCTCTGTTCAGCAGGGAGCCTGCTTCCCCCTCTCTCTGTCTCTGCCTGCCTCTCTGCCTACTTGTGATCTCTCTCTCTCTGTCAAATAAATAAATAAAATCTTAAAAAAAAAAAAAAAGAAACTGAAGACAAATACTGACCAGAAGGCAATATTCATGAAACATACCTGACAAAAGACAGGTACCCAGCATGTATAAGGAACTCTTTTAAAGTGTATTCCCTCTCCTCTCCCTCAAAAATGAACATACCAATGAATAAAGGAGAGGACAGATGAATATATATGTGGTAAAGTAAGTAGAGTAAAATGTTAATGGTAGAATCTAGGTGTTGGGCATCCAGGAATTAACTGTAAAATTCTTTCGTCTTTCATAATAAAATATGGGAAGAAGTAACTTCATCTCATTACACTTAAGATTTAGTAAACTAAGAAAAACATTGTCATTGCTCTTACAGTGTGAAAACAATTTTTGCACATCTATAAATAAACCATTTAAAGAAAATACTTCAGGATCTCAGAAAACATGCAATAAATTACTGCCTTCAGGCCTCCTATGCATTTTCAAAAATCAATTAAATCTATTTGCAAACATTTAGATTTCCTGAAAAAAGAACATGAACTCACTGAGACATCTGCCTATATGTGGTCCTCAAGGAAGAGCTCTGAACATACTGGCTGCCCCTGTGGGGTTACCATGTAAGTAAGTGGGCTTACAGAGTACTAACCTCAGAACTAAAATGTGGTCCCTTAAGTGAACAGAGAAAATGGCCTTAAGGAAATATTAGTTCTCCATAGTATTAAGCAGAGGTAATAAAGGAGAGATGAACAGAAAGGGCTCTAGCTCTTTATATGTGTGTGTGTGTGTGTGTGTGTGTGTGTATGTTCACATTTTTTCACACATTTTTATAATTTATAAAACTTATATATGTAAATAAATAAAAGCATGTGTAAGATACCATGGAAGGCACATAGTTTAAAGCTAGATAATGTTTAATTAAGTACTTAAGACCTGGACATTGTGATGATTTACACGGATTATTTTATTTAACCCTCACACCAACACTGTGAGCTGGGTACAATTATTACCATCCTCGTTAATAAACAAGGAAGCTGAGACATAGGTCAAGTTCTTGGTTAAGTTCACAAAACTATTCAGTAAAATAGATTTCAGGTGCAAGTGCTTTCTCATTTAGTTATATTGTTCTCATGCCATTCTTCAGTTTTTCTATTACATTAGCAACTTCAAACACACACACACACACACACACACACACAAATGAATATATAAGAATAAATGAACTGAAACCAGTATTAATTTTTAGCTTTACATAAAAACTCAGTGATTACTGAACTTCTGGAAGCTGTTAATACTCATCAGTATCATGTTATTAATTGATATCAGGGTTGAAAATTTTCAATCTGAAACAGCCAATTTTGATACTTGAGAAAATTAACATCATAAAGGACAAAATCATTCCCCCCACCACTATTCCCAGCTTTCCACTGCCCAGCAAGAATTAAGTCTACTTTTCTTGCTGAGATCATAGGAAAAATATTCAGACTCAGTAGAATAGTCATAATCTTCACATGTAAACTTCATCAATTTATCTTTCTAATAAAGATTCCATTTATTTATTTTAGAGAGAGAATGTGTGTGAGCAGGGGGAGGGGCAAAGGGAGAGGAAGAGGATCTAAAGCAGACTTGGAGCTGAGTGTAGAGCAATGTTGGGCTTGATCTCACGACCCTGAGATCATGATCTGGGCCAAAATCAAGAGTCAGAGACATATAACTGATTGAGCCACCAGGCACCTCTTTCTAATCATCATTATTAATATGACACTCTATTCTGAATTGTCAATGACTTTTGGTAAGTCATTCCAGGCGGTTAACATTAGTAAGATTACACTTAGAGGGTGGTTTTTAAAACAATACTCCCCAGAATGTTTTGCTTGTTCTACTGATAATCTGCATTATCAAAATGCAAATGTCAAGTATTCTCACTAATTATCTTATTAACTTCATAATATACTTTGCCATTTTCTCCCAACTTCTTTACACCTGTATATAATGAAAGTAGCCATAGGTTGGGGCCAGACTTTGAAGTTACAGTCAAGTATTACACTAAGACACAGGAAGTTGAAGTTAGTGTTTTTTATAAGCCAAAGATTTAGACTTGAACCTGGAAGAAAGAAAAAAAAAAGCAACATAAAGCAACATGGTAAAGAAAACAGCTTCTAGAGCCAGGTGCCTGAGTTTGAATCCTGGCTTTGCCACTTAGGACCTAAAACTTCAAACCTATTTCCTCTTAGTGACAGGCACAAATATCTGGAATAAATTAAGGGAGCCTATGTACCATGATATATATATATATATTACACTATAGACAGATTTATCAATGTAAAGAGGTAGCATTTAGCACTGCCTCTAAAAATCAGATGGTCCTCCCGGGATTTGAATCCTAGTACTACCGCTTTTAATTTTTGAGATCCCATGCACTTGGGTGTGTCTCAGAGGTCCTCATCTGTAGAATGAGGATCATAGAGTTAAGAAAGAAGGAATCAGATAACATACACCAAGTGGTCAGAACAATGACTGGCACCTAGGAAGCAATCAGTAGATGTCAACTATTATCATTTCCAGGCAGAAAGGGGACACAATCAAATATACGCTTCAGAAAGATCATTCTGGACAGAAGTGAACATTGGGGTAGGGTTCTTCCTTCCTCCACAGCTTCACAGAAACAAAAAATGTTTGCAGAATTTTATCCATTCCTCAGGAAATTGATCAGCATTGATATTTAATGAAAAAGGTACAGTTTAACACTGACATACACTTAAGGAGAAAATTACATAAAATACTAAAAATCTTATAGAAAACAACTCACCGTCTCAAAAAATATTTCCATCATGCGGGCTCTCTTCTCCTCTGCACTTAGTCCTTTTTTCTTCGACTATAGCACAAAAGTAAAAAAGTAAACACTGCATTAAAAAAATAAAAGACTGCATTTTAAAACAACTTGGTCTGAAACATTATCTGAAATGTTATGGTCTTGTCTGTTAATGGGTTTGATAACTCTGAAGACTCATTATAACTACTACATGCCAAGACTTGTGATTAGTGCTGCCTGTGTAGTAAGAAGAACTGTGGTTGAAATAGAGCCTGGGGGGGCACCTGGATGGGTCAGTGGGTTAAAGGCTCTTCCTTCGGCTCAGGACATGATCCCAGGGTCCTGGGATGGAGCTCCACATCAGGTTCTCTGCCCGGCAGGGAGCCTCCTTCTTCCTCTCTCTCTCTCTGCCTGCCTCTCTGCCTATTTGTGATCTCTTTCTGTCAAATAAATAAATAAAATCTTAAAAAAAGAAAAAAAAAAAAAGAAATAGAGCATGGGTGGCTTAGTTGTTAAGCATCTGCCTTTGGTTCGGGTTGTGATCCCAGGGTCCTGGGATCAAGCCCTGCATTGGGCTTCCTGCTTGGCGGGAAGCCTGCTTCTCCCTCTCTCACTGTGTCTCTCTCTGTCAAGTAAATAAATAAAATCTTTAAACAAACAAACAAAAAGAACTGTGGTTAAGGTACAGTCTGGCAGTTTACAGAAACTCAATATTTATCAAATGATCCAATGATATGTCACTGTATTTACCTTCAAAAGACTTACAACCTCATGGAGAGAATAGACATAACTAATAAATGATGAAAAGATCATCGCACAAATTGCTACAAGGACAGAATGAATTCTACCCTGGGGAAGGCTGAGGGCTCTCTAGAAAGGCTGGAGATGAAAAGGATTTTGGCAAGTTGAGAAATGCTGAGAAGGTGTCCTGGGCAGACCAAACATAGGCACGATGTTATGGAAATACGTGGAATGTTCCAGAAAGACAAGAACTCAGGGATGACTGCTGTGCGGTGCCTAGAGAAGGAATGGTAGGTAAGGGGAGAAAAGTTGTCTGGGGCCAGATCATGGGATGCTGACTGTCCAGCCTAAGGAAATGTATGTTATTCTAGATGGTGAGAAGCTATTGAGCAACCTCAAAAGCAGGAGAGTGACAAGACTACAGCTACATTTTAGTAAGATGACATTTTAGTAGTATTGTGGAGGGTGTAGGATGGAGAATGGAAAAACCTATCCAAGTAGAAAATGGAAGCCTATTGCAGTTTACTATTATTCTATAACTACAGTTTAGCCAAGTGAAAATTAAGATAGTTAACACATAACTAAAATTCGTTGATAATGAATTTTATTATATATTGTATTCAGGATATATACACAAAGGTGAAATACAAAAATTTTTTTTTAAAAAGCCAAATTCTGGGGCGCCTGGGTGGCTCAGTGGGTTAAAGCCTCTGCCTTCGGCTTAGGTCATGATCCTGGGGTTCTGGGATGGAGCCCCACATCAGGCTCTCTGCTCAGCAGGGAGCCTGCTTCCCCTCTCTCTCTCTGCCTCCCTTTCTGCCTACTTGTGATCTCTGTCAAATAAATAAATAAAATCTTAAAAAAAAAAAAAGCCAAATTCTCTCAAGGTGAAGATTCACAGAAAATAACAAAAGAGAGAAATCTCATCTCTCATGGAGAATTCCACACTAATGTTTAAGTGACCTGCATTCTTCTCAAAAATCACAGAAGATTAGGAGGCAACATAAACTGTTTACTAAGAACTCTGAAACACTACACCACTTAAAAAAGCAGACATAAAAAACAAAGACTGAGCCTGTCCAACCAAATACTCCATCAGAAAATGAAAAGCCTAAAATAGATGGGGAAAGGGATTTGAAGTTGCCATTCTGAATACATACCAGGGTACATTAGTCTTTATTCTACTTATACAACCTACAAACCCACTAACTCATTTTTTTTTAAGATTTTATTTACTTTACAGACAGAGATCACAAGTAGGCAGAGAGGCAGGCAGAGAGAGAGAAAGGGAAGCAGGCTCCCTGCGGAGCAGAGATCCTGATTCATGGCTCAATCCCAGGACCCTGGGATCATAATCTGAGCCAAAGGCAGAGGCTCTAACCCACTGAGCCACCCAGGTACCTCCACTAATTCATTTTCACAGCAATAAAATTATCTGGCATTCCTTGATGAGTTGTATGGGTAAAAAAAGGAGGCATAAAGTGGTATTTCTCTTTTTTGTCTGTCTGCTCTCAAACTCTGCAGTTCCTCCAGGGTTCTCTACTGATCCCCCTCATCTCCTCACACCTTTTCTTTAATCTCTTCTGCCTTTACAGTTTCAACTAACACTTAGGCTGAATCCTCAAATCTTTACATCAGCCTCTGAAGTATGCTCCTGAGCTTCAATCTCAAGTGTCTACCTGCCTGCTGGACAGACTTCAAACTCTGAGGGTTTAAACTGAACTCTTCTCCTACATCTACTCCCCAAACCTGCTGTTCTAGATCCTGAACTCAGTTAGATACCACCTTGTTAGCCAAGCCAGAGGCCTGGCGCTCATCCCAGGTTCCTTCATCCCTCTTACTCCATATTAGACCAGTCACCAAGTTCTGCCAAGGTTAGTGCTGAACTATTTCTCAAATCCACCCTGTCTGCTCCATCCCTACAACTCTGACCTCAGTTCAGGCCTTTATTACGGGTTCTGCCTCCAGCGGTAGGCAAGCCCTCGGGCCACACTTTGTCTTACCCTCTAAGTTCAAATTCCACCCTGCCAAGAACCAAATCTAACCAAGCCTCTCCCTTGCTTAAAAGCCTTCAGTGGCTCCGAACCATTGGAAGTATCAAATCACTCTGCAGTGATACACAAAGCCCTTTCCCACCTGACCCCAATCTACCCAATACCACTCTCCACCTCAAATTTTACCATAACGTGGAGAGTAAGCAACTTGAGCTGTAATACAAAACCTAGACAGTCCCAGACTTGCCATCATCTGACTTTTTCAACTTCTTGATGGTGTGAAAGCGACATTCAGTAGAAACCATACTTTGAATTTTGAATTTGAACCTTTTTCCTGGCTAGCAATAGGTGGTATGGTACTATCGTGATGCTGGGCAGCCATAGGACCATAATGTAAACAACCCATACATACACTTACAGCCATTCCATACCCACACAACCATTCTGCTTTTCAGTACAGTTTTCAACAAAGTCACATGAGATATTCAATACTTTATTATAAAACAGGTTTTGTCTTAGATGTTTTTGCCCAGCTATAGGTTAATGTCTAAGTGTTCTGAGCATGGTTAAGGCAGGCTATGATGTTCCATACATTAGGTGTATTAAATGCTTTTTTGATTTAATGATATTTTTGACTTACAATGGGTTTATCACCATGTAACTCCATTGTAGGCTGAGGAAGATCTGTATCTTTTTTTTAAAGATTATATGTATTTACTTGCCAAAGAGAGAGAGAGAGCACAAGCAGGGGGAGTGGCAGGCAGAGGAAGAAGCAGGGTCCTCACTGAGCAAGGAGACGATGTGGGGCTCAATCCCAGGACCCTAGGATCATGACCTGAGCCGAAGGCAGAAGCTTAACTGACTGAGCCACCCAGGCATCCCAATGAAGATCTGTACTTGTAATTCTCTACTCCCAGCATGTTCTTCCCCAACTTTGTGTTTTTTTTTTTTTTAAAGCTTTTATTTATTTATTTGACAGAGATCACAAGTAGGCAGAGAGGCAGGCAGAGAGAGAGAGGAAGAAGCAGGCTCTCCGCGGAGCAGAAAGCCCGATGTGGGGCTCGATCCCAGGACCCTGGAATCATGACCCCAGCCAAAGGCAGAGGATTTAACCTACTGAGCCACCCAGGCGCCCCCAACTTTGTGTATTAAAAAAACTGTTCTGGGCACCTGGGTGGCTCAGTGAGTTAAAGCCTCTGCCTTCGTCTCAGGTCATGATCCCAGGGTCCTGGGATAGAGCCTCACATCAGGCTCTCTGCTCAGCAGGGAGCCTGCTTCCTCCTTTCTCTCTCTCTGCCTGCCTCTCTGCCTACTTGTGATCTCTGTCAAATAAATAAATAAAATCTTAAAAAAAAAAGAAAAAACTGTTCTAAAACACTTGTTCCTCTTGCCTATTTAAAATTCCAAAAAGTCTCCCAAGGCTTAGTTCAACTATTCTGTAAAAGAGCTTCCGTGGAGCTCATAGGACAGTCTGAGTGTCATTCCATGTGTTCCCAGAACACACCTTCATCAAATCAATTGGTATACTTCTCTTTCTCAACCGACTCAGCCGACTGTAAATTTCTTCAGAACACACACTACCCATGCTTTCCTAGAGCTTAGTGCTAGATTAGAGCAGACACAAAGGCCAGCCCTTGACTTCAAGGCCATGTATCTAAAGCCCTAACCATAAAATTTGAGACTATTCAATCTCCCAAATCCCGTAACACCCACTGCACTCACATAAATACAATACAGGGTAAATTAATAACAAGAATTCTGTGATAACCACCTGGTGCCTTTCTTGGAGAGATAAATCATAGAAATCTCAAGTAAGCAATCTCTAAGAAATCATATAGACCTAGTCACTAAATCAAGAGTCAAGAGCCAGCATTCAATCCTGCTTTAATTAGTACCCCTTCGCACTGGCCTCAGCAGTATCAGAATAACCAAGCATGAAATTCACACTCAGTTAAGAAGACTTTTTTGGCTCATTTCTCTAGTCTAGTGGGTTTCAAACTGCCATTAGAATCATCTCAGGAGCTTTTAAAAAGTACTGATGCCAAGGCACATGCTATTATGAAATTGAAAGAGAATCTCTGAGACCAGGCCTGGGCCTGCAAGTTTTTAAGAGCCTCTCCAGGTACTTTACCTGGTGTTGGGATTGAGAATACTGCTCTTCTCACCCCAGAATCTAGAGGTGAGTCATGTCACTGTGGGGCAGTGAGGATCCCTTTAGGGCTTTAGTCTGTGGCTACATCAGTGGAAGACAGATCCAAAGCTTTAGGAAAAGCTCCAGATATTTTGGTATTGTTAAACTGCTCCCAGGAGAGACTCACAGACTCCACAAGAATCTGCCACCAAGACACAGACCATGAGACAGTGTAGAGTCCTGGAAGCACACAGTTTTGCGAAAGCTCTTATCATTCAGTTCAGTAGCTAAAATAGTTACTCAAGAAGTATGGATGAGCTGTGACATCCATTTAAATTGTTTGCAGGCTAATTTGTTAGCCTCTTTCATGACTGGAAATAGTTTTTATAATTAACCACAGTAGGACAGTATCATGGCCAGAATTAAAATAACTAATGTAAAAAGGATCCCATACTAATTCATATTTAGAAATTTCTCCAAAAAATCAACAGTGGCTCATTTAATACTTAATATTAAAGAAAATATGCTAATAATGTAAGTTAGAGATGCTTTCAAATTAATAAGTCAGGGGACTCAAGAACTGACCTGAAGACAACTAAGCTTTGGGCTGACCAACATACAGCTATCCCCACCTTTCAGAAGACCTACATTAGTACCTGCTTTCACTAATCAAAAGAAATCCTAAGAGTATTTTCACTGGTATAAAAAAAGGCAAAAAGCAAAAATAGGAAAATAGTGTTGAGCATTTGTTTTGCGAAGGGCCCACCATGTTCCTTCCCTGGGAACCACATTCAGCACCTCAAGCATAAGCCACCACGGCTTTGAACTGTGTCGGTGAGAATGTGGGCTGTATCTCAATTTATTTTGTGCCCCTGTTAGCAAGTTCTGTCCTAAGGTATCCCAAAAGCCTAAGAGGAAAAAAAAATTAATTTTTTTAAGCCTAAGAAGTTATTCTTTAGGGTCTAGGAATGCTCAAAAATTTTTTCCATTAATAATTAATAATTGCTCCCTCACCTCATGCCATTTCAGATTATGAAAGGCTTCATAGGAATGCTAGTTTCAAAGAGTGGGGGAACCCTGTATTTTTTTTTTTAAGATTTTATTTATTTATTTGACAGACAGAGATCATAAGTAGGCAGAGAGGCAGGCAGAGAGAGAGGAGGAAGCAGGCCCCTTGCGGAGCAAAGAGCCTGATGTGGGGCTCGATCCCAGGACCCCAGGATCATGACCTGAGCCAAAGGCAGAGACTTTAACCCACTGAGTCACCCAGGTGCCCTGGAAACCTGTATTTTAAACCACTTAAAAAACCATACATTTAAGAAACCTCCAATTAGGAGTTACAGAATTCCTCAAATCAGCCCCTTTTCCCAATTACAGTAAAATTTAGAAAAATTAAAATAGAGGATATCTGTTGCCCTCAAAACAGAGAGTACATTGCATTTCTCCGATTCCAAAAATATGCCTGGATTTATAACAACTGTTTATTCACGAAGCCTAACCAAATCAAAACAAACAGCTATTAACTCACAATCAGGAAAGAGAACAAAGGTTTGTCTTGTCTCTGATCAAGGTAACACTAAACTTACTTCTTCAGTATACATAAAAAAATAGGATGTATCTCAAAATTTTATTCTAATTTATTTCATGTTTCTTCATTATCAGAGATAATCATCTGAAAATAGTTAACAACATATTACCATTTAGTATTAGAAGGTGATTCAAATGTAAAGGTAGATTAGGTAAAAGGATAAATTTAATGCATTTGTGCTGCATAGTTCTGTCAGTTGTATTAGACCAGTAACTATGAGAAACATGCAATCACGCAGCACTGGCAACAGATTTAACTGCGGTCCTGTTGTTTCTGAGACCACTTTATGCCCAGGTGGCTGCGTTGTTAGTTTAACCACAAAGAAGCCGTTATCAGTTGTAATCACATCTGGGCAAGTATCCTCAAATACCGTACAACCTAGATCATGCCCAGCAAAATAACGGCCACTTAACTAAATTAAGATATTAAAATCTTAGATCCATTTAATTAGATGTTGATTCTCTGCCAACAGAAGCAGAAAAAAAATGACACCAAACCGAAGGTTTATGAAAATGATTTGATGAGGTGTAAGACATTAAATTCACCAAGATAAAAGGTCGATCTGGAATCTTACCAGAACTTAACCTATCATGGTATGCAAGGAAGGCGAACTCAGTGCTTCTCTAATAAAGGGACCAAACAACTAACAATCCGAAGCACAAAAGGACATCGACCCCTGAACTTTAGGGAAAAAGCAGCGATCTTCAAAGAAATCTTACTGGCATAAAAGACTCGCTAGGTTACTGCTGAAATCGTGAGCCATTCAGAAACATGCTCTGAGAACTACAATACATGGCAACCCTCAATTATCAAAACACAAGAGCCATTAAGATCCAAGGCTTCGGTCCGTCCCGCTCACACCCTTCCTGGTTCTTCCTAAGAGGCTGCAGCTTGGGCGGCCAAACCCCGGGAGCCCGAGGCTCGGGTTCTGAAGCGACTCGTGATCTGACTGGTCGCTAAGTTTGTGAGGCACACCGGGCCACGTTCGCGAACGCTTCTCGGGTGTGCTCCGAGGGCAGCGCCGGGGATAGTGGGGCGGAGAGGCCCAGGGGTCGCGGGGGTCGCTGGGGTCGCGGACCCCGGGCCCCAGCTCTGTCGGCCCGGCGGCCCCAACAGAGAAGCCAAGCACCCCAAGGCCACCGAGGCCCTAAGCTGCGTAGGGGCCTTGCGGCCCGGAGCCGGGAGGCGCGGGACCGGGGAGCGCGGCCTCAGCTCTTACCATGGCTCGGGCGGCGGGTCTTCCGGTGGCCGGGCGGGAGCGGGAGGCGAGGGGCGGGGCGGGCCCAGGCGGGTTTGATTTTGGCGCCTATGGCGCAGCGAGGCGGAGCCGCTACAAGGACGAGGTGGGAGGGAAGTAGGAGGGAAACTGACTTCCGACCCGCGGCCCCGGGGACCCCTGGTGGCGGTTCTGAGAGGCCGGCCGGAGAGGGGCGGACTGGGGGTTCGGCGGCGCGACTGGTCCCACCTCTTCTCCCTGTGTAGAACGTGCGTGACTCCTTTTCTCTCTCTGAGAAAGTCTTGAGCCGTCACTTCAGTGCGTGTTTTCTTCGCGCTGCAGAAGCCGGCCTAAGTTTGCTTTAAAAAAGAAAAAAAATAAAAAAGAGAGAGGTGGTTTGGGGCTCTTCGGCGGCTCAGTCGGTGAAGCGGCTGCCTTCAGCTGAGGTCATGATCCCAGGGTCCTGGAATCGAGCCCCGAGCCCCGCACGGGGCTTCCTGCTCAGCGGGAAGCCTGTTTCTCCCTCTCCTTCTGCCTGCTGCTCTGCCTACTTCTCTCTCTGTCAAATAAATAAATAAAATCTTAAAAAAAAAAATCCCTTTGTATATTTGGCTTGTTTATATATAGTCTGTTGTTTTTTAAGTAACCAAGAGAATGAATTTCAAATGAAAGCTGTGGGAAACTCGCTCCTTCATGACCTGACAATAGATGGGGATTGGGTCTAAAGCTTGGGCCCCTTCGCCTAAAGTCACTACAAAATTAACTCAGACTTGTCAATTGTTTTGAAAATTATTTTACGTTATTGGGGACCATTTAAAAATATTCTAACTTTACTGAAAGCATAAAGAGTGGCATCTAAAGTGGGAATTTGTATCTCCTATTGCTTCTTTAAGAAAAGGAAGCGAAGAAGGGATATATTGATTACATAGAGTTCCATTACTTTGTTATAGATTGCATTACAGTACTATATGACCGACGGTACGTCAGGTCATTTTAAATAGTAAATGGGTAGCCATTTAATACATGTTTTACTATGTACTAGAAAAAACATAAGCAACACATTATACTCTAGATTTCTCACACATTCCTCCAGATATGAATGAAACACGCCTGTCTGAAAAAATGAAAGTGATATTTAAGAAAATATTAACTACCCTGGTGGTATCTAGATTTGACAAAAATCATAAAGGTGACGTTTGTGGGAAGGCTTGTCTTGGTTCTGAGACTGCCATAGCTGTTCCTCCATCAGACGTGGTCCTTCTTCACTTGGCTTACTCTTACCCCGCTTCTGACATAACCTTCAGGAATCTTCAGACGTAACCTTCAGGAATCTTTCTGTTTCCCCACTCCCACGGCACAGCAGAGAGGATCCCTTCTGTGGTACGCTACAGCACTCTGCAGTTTTATCATAGCACACCACATTCATTTTAGAACTGTTTTTGGAGTACCAAACCTCAGAATGACTCCATCAAGGACTGTACCCCGAACTGAAGAACCTTCTCTTAGTTCTTCCTTGAAATTCTGGAAAGTGCGTCCTCGAGAGGAAACTTGTTAGGAAGCAGGAAAAGAAGGTAAAGCCATTTAAAAAGAGACAGGAAAATCTGTAAGGTAGGGAAACCAGTAGGAAAATGAAAAAACCAAGAGAGGAGAAACTTTCCAACAAGAAATAGTCAACATAATCACCTTTTTCAGTCACATGGCATCCCCTGAGTTAGAAATGGCAGTGCTATTATGTCATTCGCACAGAGCAGCTGTCCCGACAGGGACAATACCCAAACTGGTTCCTGGAGGATGAAAAAATGTCAGATGGTTTGTGGCCCTCCAAAGGACTATAGTACCTAAACAGATACATGACATATTTCTGGTATTCAAATTTTATGGAGTTGGGGTGGGAGGGATTAGAAAAAAATGTCTACAAGAGCTCCTGAGAGGGATGACAATGGAAAAAAATGTTGAGAAACACTGGTATAGAATAAGTATATAATTTATCATCCAAAGTGGACGAAAGGGACTGTATTTATCATTATGTGTGGACAACAAACATAAATCAGTATTGTCCCCATCAATCATGTGATAACTTGGAACTTCCATAGTGCTATATTAATAACACTTAATGGTTCTTACCTTAATTTGCTCTGTATCAGAGTTACTGATGCTCTTTTAATCTTTCCATCTGGGAGAACAGGCAGAGTAGGTAACTTCCTTTTCTTTGTTATTCTGTCTCATCTCTCATTTCTTCTTGAGCATTCTCTGGTCTCACAGCATTCAACTATCTGTTCTTCCCTAGATAACTTATGCTCTCTTGCCCTCTTTCAGCAAGCCTTGGTTCATCAGTGGTCTGCCTCCAACACCCCTCCTCTGTGTTCCTCTGGGGTGAGTTCTTAGCTATCCACTTCCTCAGCTCCACCCAGCAACTCCTGCCACCCTCCACTCCTGGCAGGGTACCTGGGTGCAAGCCCAGAAGAGTCTGAGTTGAGTCTGAGTGGGGCCCTAGGTGCCCATGAGGGTGTCTCTACTTACCAGGCAAGTATCCCTATGTCCAACAGTGTGTGACATTAGATAGCAAATGAAAACCATAACTGTAGGTTAAGAGGCCACAGGAAAAAGGGAAAAGCCTTTTAACATTCTTTTTGAAGAAGGGCTCTGTGTTTCCACTTTGCACTAGTCCCCACAAATTGTTACGTATCCAACCATGTATATATATTCATTTAAGTCTCACCCCAGTAGAATAAAGCTCCATAAGAACAGGGAGTTTTTAGTTTGCTACTGTTCCCCAGTGGCTAACTAGACTCTATAAATATTTGCCAGTGAATACATATACAAGCAGCTCCTGGTATTATAATTGCCTGGCCTGGTTCACTAACCAAACTGTAAGCTCTTAGAGGTTATAGGATTTGGTTCATCCTTATATCCTTACACCTACCCTAAAGCCTGGTGTATAGCAAGTGCTTAGACCTTTGTTCAGTGACAAAAGCAATGATAACAAAAGACATTAGGGCTGGGTAGAGGATAGAATGTCATCTGCCCTTCCTGCCTCTTTACTTAAGCAATAATAAACCACAACTTTAATTGAACTTGTCTGCTCTGGAAAAGGGTGCATCTGGCTTTATGTGAAGTGAGTCCTCAAAGCACAATTTGAAATATGCTTATATGTGGGGCAACTGGCCTATATCAAGAATGCCATATCTCTGCTTCTGGAAACTTCCAAAGAGCCCACAATGGCAATGGTGCCTGCTTGATTAAACAAAAAAAAAAAAAAAAAAAAAAAAAA
>NW_022630995.1:120747964-120828222 GCF_010015895.1 Lontra canadensis | reverse complement strand
AAAAAAAAAAAAAAAAAAAAAAAAAAGAAAGAAAGAAAAGAAATAGAAGAATAGAAGCAGGATTCAAAAATACTAATATTCACAGTTACCAGTTGGTAGCGTCCCATTTGGCTTATTTCTCATTTCTGTTTCAGCTCTCCTTCCAAGACTGATTGAGGGTCCTCTTCTAGACTTATAACCTATTATAGATTTTTAATCCTCAAAAAAAAAAAAAAAACCCAAGAAATTTTTAGTGTCCCTCCATTGTTTTCAGAAAGGACACTCAAAAGTTAAATTTTAGCATTCATTCCATCACAGCAAAATATAAATCACAGACTTAATGAAAAATCAAAAAGCCTATAAATACATCAGGAAAAAAAGCTGTATACATAAATGCAAGGCTATGACTTGTTTACACAATGAAGAAGGACAAAGGTCCTTCATAGAACAAAGACCAAATACCAAATCCATACACCATTCAAGATTGAGAGCTTGTCTATCCTCAAGTCTCATAGGGAACTTACTGGCATGCGCCTAAGGGGCATTAAAATGACAAATCTGACATTATAAATGGAGACCAATTTAAATTTTATTCGACTTAAGAAAGAAATTAATCTCTTTGAAAAGCTAGGATGTAGTGATAACCCATGATTTGTACAGCCCGCATCAAGTTCTTTTACAACAGAACCTCCAGAGGACTGTCCAACATATTCTTTAGATGCTGTGAATACTGTTGGAAATGCTTGGCCGTCAGCTTGATGTTTATTACAATGAATTTTAATTAAACTCTGGACCCTAAAGATTGCAGTTACAGTGCGGTCCCTTTCTAGTTCTCATGCGCACTTATTCTCAAGAGCTTTTTGCCTATCGATTTGGGCAGAAAGCTAACGAGAACTGGCTGACAACCCTGGCGAACTCGCTTCGGGCGGCAGAGGCCACACATGTAACTACTGTTTCTAGGGGCCAAAGTTTCATTAAAATTTATTAGAAGAAGAAAAGTGCGCAGCGCACGCGTGCTTTCTGCCCAAATTGATTTGGGCAGAAAAGTCGTAAGAATTTGCCTGCATTCTGCAGAAATTCGGACCACGTGGTATTTACAGCGTGCTCTCACGAGGTTCCTGCCGTGACTGCACTGGACCACCATGGTGGGGCCCAGGCGGCTCCCCTGAAGGCCCACGCCTATGGAAGTGAGTTCACTAGGGGTTTCCAGCCAATTCTCACCAGCTTTCCGCCCAAATTGATATCGATTTGGAATATCTATATCGGAAATTCAATATCAGCGGAAACCTCGTGAGAATTGGCCGGCATTCTGCAGCAATTGGGCCGTAGGAGCGTGTGCCCAGCGTTCTCACGAGGTTCTGGCATGACTTGGGGGGACCACCGGCAGGGGAAGGCGGTGCCCGTGAGGGCCCTCGCTGCCAGAAGCGAGTTCGCTGGGTGTTTCTGACCAATTCTCAGGAGCTTTCTGCACAAATTGATGTGGACAGAAAGCTCGTCAGAATTGGCTGACATTCTGTGGCGATTTGGGGCTGGCAGGCGGTGTGTGGGGCGCGTATGGAGCACTTTGTCCTGAGGTTCTTGTTGCAATGCCTTCCATCACAGTCTAGCCCCGGGCAGCTCCCCCAAGGGCCCCCGCCATGGGAAGTGAGTTTGCCAGTGGCTTCCTGCCAATTCTCCCGAGCATTCTGCCCAAATAGATATTGATTTCGATTTGGGCAGAATGCTCGGGAGAATTGGCAGGAAACCTCCCACAAACTCTTCAAACAGCGGGTGACCCCTTGGCAATCACGCGGGTTCACCGGTAATCCCCTGAAGTTTCCTCTGGAACCTTGCGAGAACTCATTTCCGATGTCGAATGTGCGCAGGCGGAATGGCGGGACAATGCAGGCCAAATTTCATGAATCTTTTTATCCAAATCGCTATCAATTTGGGTAGAAAACTCGTGAGAAATTCCTGGAAACCTTTGGCGAACTCTCCTCCGATGGCGGAGGGCCTCAAGGGAATCGCACAGCTAGGCACCTAATCCCGCGAGGTCTCGGCTGCACCCTCAAGAGAAGTCGTTGCAAACACCCAACGCTCCTGACCCAAATCACCAGATAACGTGGGTCGGTATTGATTTGGGTCGAAAGGTCGTGAGAATTGGCCAGAAACCTCTGACAAACTCGCTTCCAATGGCGGGGGTCCTCAGAGCTATCATGCAGGCTTGGCCAGAGAGGTCTTGGCCAGAACCTCCTGAGAATTCATTCCCAACACTAAGCGTAAGGGCCTGCCCCTCCCCTAGAGAAACTTGCTTGTGCACCCCATGTAGGGGCGGGGCAGGCCGGGTGGAGACGTCCAATCCGTGGGGCACGTATAGCCACTGACGTGAATTGGGATTCAATTGGCCGCCTGTGTAGGGGCGGGGCTCAACCACCCCCTTAAAGGTTGGTCTGAGAGGCTGTCGGAGAAGGAGAGCTGTTGGAGGAAGAAGAAGAAAGAAGGAGAGTGGGGGGAGCAGAAGGAGAGCTGTAAGAGCTGTAACAGCTCTTGTCAGAGCTGTAGGTGGAGCTGAGACCGCGAGCTGTGGGAGGCAGGCGGTTCCGTTAGCTCCGGCGCTCAAGCTGCCCTCGATTGGCGCACTGGGCCTCAGCCCACATTGGAGGCGCCTCCACCGTGCGCCCCACGGCGCCCGCCCGCGGCCTGATGCTGGAGTGAGCGCTGCCCAACGGGATGCTAGTGCTGCTGGCCGTGGGCTTGGCGCTCGTTGTGGCCGCTGGCGCCCAAGATGGCCCGCCGCCTGGCA
Source organism: Lontra canadensis (assembly GCF_010015895.1). Taxonomy (NCBI): domain Eukaryota; kingdom Metazoa; phylum Chordata; class Mammalia; order Carnivora; family Mustelidae; genus Lontra; species Lontra canadensis. The sequence goes on along the minus strand of NW_022630995.1, from coordinate 120,825,461 downwards.
GCCGCTTTGTGTGTATGGCGCTGCCCCCAGAGGCGGCGCGTGCTGGCTGCCCGTTGCCCATGATGCCCATGCAGGGTGGCGCGCTGAGCCCTGAGAAGGGGCTGCAGGCTGCGGTGCTGCAGAGACCGTCCTGCAGCAGAAGGAGACGCTGGCGCGCTGCGAGAGGCTGGTGGGCGGCAAGGCGCAGGGCCCGGCAGCCACAGGCAAGGACACTATGGGCAATCCCCCGCGGGACCCTGGCCACCAAGACGCCAGCGGTCCCGACGCCAGCGGCCCTGCCCACACACCATGGCCCTCGGCAGCGGCGCCGCGGGGAACGGCCTAGACGCCAGCAACCTTGCCGCAAACTGCCTCGCCACCCTGAGCCACAAGCGGCCTTGTCACCCTGAGCCGCAGCCTCGTCGGAGCTGTGTCATTCCGGGTAGCGGCTTCGTCTGGGAAGAGGCCTCCTTGGTGAGCGACCCTGCGGGAGCAGCATCATCACAGAAGAGGCTTCCTCCAGAGTGGCCTCTTTGGGAGCAGCCTTGTCCGGGGAGCGGCCCTGTCCGGGGAGCGACCTCATTAGCAGCGGCCTCGTCCTGGAAGTGGCCTGGGAGTGTCCGAGTGGCCTCATCTGTGGAGAGGCCTGTCCAGAGCAGCCACATTGGGAGCGGACTTGCCGGGGTCATCGTCATCACCTTTTCGTAAGAGACAGCCCTGACTGGTCAGTTTGATTCTTGATGCTTGGTGCAAAATAAAGCTTTGCTTGACCTTAGCTTTGTATCAGTCTCATTCCTTTGATCACGGACCCTAACACTAAGCAAGCACGCAGTTCAAATCGGACAATGCGGGCCATTTCTCACGAGCTTTCTACCCAAATTGGTATCGATTTAGGTGGAAAGCTCGTGAGAATTGACCGGAAGCCTCAGGCGAACTCTCTTCGGAAAGTGGGGGCCCTTAGGGGAATGGCGCAGACTTGGCCCATAATCCCGTGAGGTCTCAGCCAATTCTCAAGAACTCATTCCAAACACCGAGTGGGCCACCCAAATCACTGGACAATGCGGGCCAATTTTCACGAGCTTTCTAGCCAAATCAATATCAGTTTGGTTAGAAAGCTTGTGAGAATTGGCCAGAAACTTCCTGTTAACTCTTCCCAAGGTGGGAGCCCTCTCACTGCCTCCAGTGCCCATATTCTGCACAGGCATGCCATTCATTGTCTCTCACTGCAGATCATCACCGCTCCTAGTGGCGTTAATGAGCATTGCAAAACCTTCTGTCATGCCTTGCATTACAGCTGACCACTGCCTCCAGTGGTAGAAAACTGCACTGCCACTCCTTGCAGCTCACCAGTGGCTCCAGTGGCGAGGAACTTCATTGTCACTCCATCCAGTGGCAACTCAACACTGCCTCCAATGGCAACAAGCTACACAAGCACGCCATCCATGTTCTCGCACTGCATCTCAACACTTCCTCTCCTGGCTGTCAGAAGAGCTACAAATCCTTCTGGCATCCTTCACACTGCAGCTGACCACTGCCTCCACCGGCGGGAACCGACATTTCCATTTTTTCCAGGGTCTCACAGTGTGGCTCAACACTGCCTCCAGTGCCTGCAAGCTGCACTGGCACGTCTCTCAGCAGCTCTCCCAATGCAGCTCAACACTGCCTCCAGTGACATAATTCTGCACTGCCATGCCATCAAGCAGCTCTAATAATTCACCTTTCCACCACTGGAGGCAGTGATGAGCTCCAGTGCCACAGATGCTGAAAGATGGGGGCAGTTCAGCTTTCCATCAAGGGAGGCAGTGCTGAGCTGCAGTGGGTGAGACACTGGAATATGTACCACTGGTGCTTCCGAACAATGGATGCAGTGGAGAGATACAGTGTAAGGCGTGGGAAGGAAAGGCAGTGTGGATTTACGCCACTGGTGGCAGTGCTGAGTTGCAGTCTGAGTGATGGTGGAAGACATGCCAGTGTGGCTTGAGACCAGTGGAGGATGTTGCAAGCTGCACTGCAGGACGCTGGAAGGTCTGACAGTGCAGGTTCATGTTACTGGAGGGAGTGGTGAGCTACAGATAGTCACTGGAAGGCATGGCAATGCTGCTTGCCACCACTGGAGGCAGTGGCGAGCTGCAATGCAAAAGATGTTCAAAGATGATTCTGTACAGCCTGTTCACACTGAGGGCAGTGGTGAGGTGATAGGTGAGAGACCCTGAGAGGCAATGCGCTGGAGCTTGTTTCTCCAGGAGGCAGTGGTGAGCTTTATATCCTGTTTCCCCAAGTTCAGGAGTGAGCTAGAGCCATCCACCAACTCAGCATTGTGCGAAATGTCCCTGAGTTTGGTGGTAATGAGTTGTCAGGATGGGGTAGGAGGGGCCTCCAGATGAGGGTCTGGAGACTGGAGGAAACCGTCCTGACTCATGTTGCATTTGGAACAGATGAGTTGAGTGTTTTTGTTTTTTTTTTTTTGGAAGAGTAGCTTCACTACTCCGAAAAAAGGATAATGGCATTGGTCGACTTTAGAATGAAGCTAATTACTACTTAAGAAACAAGCATGTGTCTCCCCTTCTCCAGGAACTGGAGCAGGTGTGCAGGCCTTAGGTCAGAGGTACCTTCTTATCCCCACCTGACAACACTTCTCCACTCTGGCTTCATGAGACCCAAAGTTTTAAATATCAGCGTCTGAGTCAGTCATGCAGCTTGTCACAGGACGTCAACATTCAGAGAAATCAGCAGGTACACTGGACGCAATGTCATATCCATGTCAAGATGGGAGGTAAAACTTCTCTTTCACCCCAAACCTCCTGGGCTTTTCTCTTGTCTCTAGTGGAGCCACAAAGTCAAACTGAAGTAGCTGTCAGCAATCTAGAGTGGGTGCAAGAGTTCCTGATTTTCCCTGCAGAGAGAACATTACAGGGGATCCCATTTTCTCTGCTCATTTCTGGTTTATGAAGGTATGTGGAACATCTCTTTCCTAGGAAATCACTTTGATTGGAAAGGGAAGATGAGATTGACTATTGTGTATTTTTAACATAGAATGTGTTCCTTCATCTAACAGTGTTTATTACACTGGGCATAGGTTGTGGTGGAGTTGCCAGCATCTAGAGTTAGGTGGCTTTTTGAGGTGAGATAGAGACTTGGATGATGTCTTGTCATTTGTCAAAGGTGAAGTTTCCTAACTGATTAGTCTTTTCATCCAAAGAGTTACAATGATGCCAGAGACAAAAGTCAAAATGATTCCAGGGAGCCTTTGATGATTTAAAAGTGAAGCTTGACTTTCTAGTTTCACTAAATGGATCATCTAGATAGTTGGATATGCCACATTTTCTCTGTAGTTTCATTGGTGGTGAAGTCAGAAGGAGATCTTTGAGAATTCTCCTCGATAGAGGCATGCTGGTGGCTTCAAGGGGCTTGGCGTCAGGAACCCTGGGTGAATTTCTGGAACTACTTGCCTGATGCTGGTGAATCAGGTTATCCCCCAGGTTTTCCATTTCCTCCTTAGGAAATTGCTGGCAGGTAATGTTCTGCTTAAAGCAGAACCCTCCTGCACTGCTGGTGGGCATGCAGGCTGCTACAATCACTCTGGAACAGAGTATGGTGGTTCCTTCAAAAGCTAAGAATTGAACAACCCTAGGATCCAGCAATTGCACTGTTAGGTATTTACCCAAAGGGCACAAAAATGCACATTCAGGGGGGTCCAAGCACCGTGATGTTTATAGCAGCTTTATCAACCATAGCAAAACTATGAAGGAAGCCCTAGCATCTGTTCACTGATGAATGGAGGAAAAAGATGTGGGAGATAGATATACAATGGAGTAGGACCCAGCTTCACAAAGAATGAATTCTTACCATCTGCAAGGATGCGGATGCATCCAGAGTGGATTAAGGTAATCAAATTCTGTAAGGAAAGACAAATACCCACTGACTTCACTACTCTGGCATTTCAGAAAGAACATGGATGAATATAGTGGCGGGGGGAGGAAGATAGGCAAATGAGAAAACAGACACAACCTCAGAGCACAAACCGAGGGTTGCTAGCAGGCAGGTGTTGGGGGGGAAGGGTTGAATGGGTGCTGGCTGTTAGGGAGGGCACTTGTTGTGATGAACTCTGGCTATTCTATGCAGGTGAGGAATAATGAAATCTTACCCCTGAAGCAAAGGAATTAACACTGCATGGAAACTAACTGGAATTTGTCAATGAAGAAAAGAAAAAGATGTTCTGTTTCATGAAGAGTGAGGCAAAAATAGAGTGATTTTTCACTCTCCTATTATGTAGATGATAGTTTTCAAACACAGTGATGTAGGATACACTAGTGTCTTACTGCATAATGAGTCCTCAGAAAGCTGCAATGAAGATTCAGCTCTCAGAGCGTGTTCATGTTCCATTGATATGTTACTTACAGTTTGCCCAGGCAGAAAGTTAAATGGAGAGAAATATGACAGAAGAGGAATAGAGGTGTTAACCATTTAGGAGGTAGCCTTCTCACTTTCTCATGAAAGACTTGGGCCAGGGTAATTTGGAAGAAGTGGGGGGAGGATCTTGGAGCTTTGTAGCAGATAGGGGAGTTCCAAGTCTGGGTAGAGCTGATGGGTTCTGGAGGAGAGTAGAATGCATTCTGCAGTAATGAGTGAGCAGGGCTGGCTCCAGGGGTGGCTGTGTGTCCTCTGTGTGACAGTTGTGACAGGTCAGGGCTGTAAGCATGTTCCTGGCTGAGGACAGGTAAAGCACAGGTGGGGAGTTGGCAGAGCACCTTCTTCTGTGCCACCAGCCTCAGCCAACACACATGACCTCATCATCTCTCCCTGTCACTCCAATTCAGACTTGCCCATGTTACCAGTGAAGATGTTGGTTTGTGCTTCGTTCTTTGTATGTGGGTGAAGTTTCAAAAGTTAGATGGTGGAAATGACAGGTCATCAGAACATCTGTTCCTCTTTTACTTCCTGCTTTTCTTCCAGTCACTGAAGTGGATCAGACCTGCTAGTGGAAGGGGCATCTGTGTGTTTCTTTTTCCTGTTTTAATTAAACAATGGGAAAACAGCCTTCTGAAATAGTCAAAGAATCCTTTGTGGGGGTTCATATTTTTCTCTTCCGTGAACCACTTTCTGATATTCAAAATTATTTTTAAGGGGCACCTGGGTGACTGTGTTTTCAGCATCTGCCTTTGGCTCAGGTCATGATCCCAGGGTCTGGGATTGAGCCATGCATTGGGCTCCCTGCTTGGCGGGAAGCCAGGTTTTCCCTCTCCCATTCCCACTCCCCCTGCTTGTGCTCCCTCTCCTGCTGTGTCTCTCTCTGTCAAATAAATAAATAAAATCTTTTTTAAAAAAGGATTTTTTTTTTTTTTAAAAAGCACAGACTCAGAGCTGTAACAGGGTGCAGTGCCCTTTGTGAGGGAGAGAAATGAAGGAGGAGTGTACATTGTTTAGGAGCCTGGGGAGTGGCTCATTTTGTTCCCAGTGGAACACAAACCCCTGTTAGCCTTCCTTGGCTGTGGGGTAGGGAGTGATTGCTGCTCACCTGGTGGCCCATCCTGGGCTCTGAAACCTGACCTGGTAAAACACTTACAAGTTGAACTGGGAAATTTATGAAGAAAACAGAATGAACCCTGGAGGGTGCTTGTATTCTTTGCACTCAGACAACTCCATGGAGCAAAGGAGCTCTTCACCTGTGAGGTGTGTCAGGGTCCCGAAAGCTGTGGGCTTTGCTTCATGGGAGGAGGTTTTGTCTTCATCCTTATCCGAACCAGATCCATGTCACCTGGTTATGGAGATTCAGACATTTATGTGACCATGCCATTATTATTTTTGTTATTTTAGAAAGCAATGTAGACATTGACTTTGGGATACCAATATCAAAAGGAAAAATATAAGGTCCAATATATATATGAGGACTGAACTTGTGGTATCTCTCATTAGTATGGGTAATGTCGGGCTGCCCATATGAGAAAGAACAAGGAATTCTATTTGAATAGAAGTGTGCTGTGCACATGTAGTGTTTTATTCTGTCTTTTCCCTTACTTTTCTGAAGGAAAAATAAAGTGGTGACTGGAGCTTGGTTTCTTATTTTAAAGAATGGGAAACAAGAAATTTAAAAGAGCAGTGTTCATGCTGATGTGGTGCTCTTGCCCAGGGAGTGAGGGTTTGAAGCTTGGACTTGGGAGCGTTGGTGTTCAGGTAGGATGTTGTCTGAGTTTCCTGCACAGAGTCACTTGGCTGCTCTGCCTAAATAGACCCATTCCTGACTTTTGAAGGGCAAGTGGCTCCAAGGTGGCTTGAAACCCTAAGACACTGGAGGAATGATTTGGAAGGGACACCTGGGTGGGCCAGTGTAGACAAACCCAGAGAATTCCAGAGCTAATGATGAGCATGTTTCTGAGACTGGACTTTGCTTCTCTGTGAGTAGCTTTGAGCTGGGGTGGAAAGCAGTCTCTGGATCTTAGGAGTCACTGTGTCATCAGGTGTGAGCCTGGCAGGGTAGTCAGATCAGATAGCTGGGAGACTGTGAGGCCATGGCAGTGGGCCATCACTCTTGATGCACAGGTCAGCTTGCTCCAGGGACAGGGCTCTGCTCCCTGGCCAACTCTTCTGCTGCCCCTGTGATACAAAACTTGTTTCCTGTTGGATTCTTAAGCCCGCCTCTCAGCAGAGGGCTTGGTGGGAAGTAGCCCACAGGCAGCATTATGGATTCTTGCCTAGTGTGCCCCTTGCTTCCTCAGATGAGGCACCACAGGTGTCTGGTCTGGTGTTTTTGAATTCAGTCAGCAGAAGCAATTCTTCCAGAGCCACACCCCTGAGAAATCCTCCACTTTCCTGTGCTGTGTGGAAGAGGACACTTTTCATTTGGAATGAAATCTCAGCTCTTGCCATTAGGTTCCAAGACACATGGCACACCAGTCTCCTTGAAGCTCTAGTTCCACATGGGGCCTGCCGTGTGAGACTGAGACCGAACCTGGGAGTCCCGCTGCTGCTGTTGCTGCAGGTTCCTTCCTGAAATATGCACAGCAAAGCCTGGTTTGTGATGACATCCCAGGAAAGAGGGACAGGTGCACCATTCTGACCCACCCCAGGAGGATGCTAGTTGCCTATCCCAGGTAGCTGGTGCAGGGAGGAGAAATGTCTGTTTCCCAGGCATCCCTTCCTTGGCCAGAGGGAGATTTGGACCCTGGGATGATTCTCTGCTCAGCTTTATCAGATGAGCACATCAGGCAAAGGTAGGAAGTGTGTGTGCTCACATGGAATTGAGGAAGGTGTTTTCAGGTTTCATGTGCAAGTGGTTTCCTCTTATGGCTCATTTCCCTGATGGTCTTCAAGGTTCTGTAGGTGGACCCCTTGTCCCGGGCATCCTGGCTGTGGAAGAGCTCTGATCACATTTTCCCTCAGGGCTCTGGTCTGGGAAATTGGAGGGAGTTCGTGGTTAAACCACCCAAGTAAGCCTCCATTTCTCCCTTGCCGAGATAGATTGGTGACTGTGATAATTGCTCTGGAAATAGAAAGCAAGAGACAGGGCTGTGGTGCTGATGGGGAAGTGGCAGTGGTACTTGTTATTCATGAAGGGTCCAGGTGGGACTTCACTAGGAAGGTGAAGCTTAAGTTACCTTCGAAAGAAGGTGAGTGATGTCACATCAAGAACCTTCTAAATGGAAGGGAAATTGTATGCAAAGGTCCTGGGGCAGGAGCATACCAGATATATCCAGGAGCAGCAGAAAGGCCATCTGGCCACAGTAGACAGCTTAGGACATGACCTCAGGGAGGTGACAGTAGGGTGACAGAGAGCCATTGCAGGGCCATGACCCCACGGACGCTGTTTCACTGGGCTATCCTGGCTACAGTGTTGAGAACAGAAGCCAAAGGGTTGAGGATGGCCAAGAGAGGACAATGATGAAACTTTTCCGGGAACTCGGGCAAGAGATGGGCTCCAGTGTGAACCAGACAGGTGGCCTTGGAAGGAGGGGTGAATCCTATTCTGGGTACCTGTCAAAGATGGAACTCACAGGATTTGCCAATGGGTTCGGTATTGGGAATGGGAGAAAGGAGGAACTGTGGTAACTCCCAGCTCCTGTGGGTTGTCCCCAGTGAGGTGAAGGAGGAGGTTTCTGGGGGTAGAAGGTGTTCCATGTTCCATCTGCTGAGGAATTTGCCTTTCACAGTGAACATGCTGATGTTTGTGTCTGGGAGAACGTTGAACTTCTACCCCCTCAGCAACTTTCATGTACAAGTCTTCACACTTTTCTCAAAGATCATGGTAAGACACTTGGCTTTTTGAAAAGATGTATGTTATTACCCAGCTCTAGTATCAGGAAGAAACCTGAAGAGGATTTCCCTCTTATGAAAAAAGTCAAAAAGTGGGCATCGCAGTCAGCATCTGTTTTGTGGGGAACCACAACAGAGGTGGTGTGTACCCAACCAGCTCCTTCTTGGGCATTGGTCTCCTCAACCAGCCACCAGAACTTTGAATTTTGTCTGTGAGCATCTGCTGTGTTTTATCTCCATTTATTTTGGGTATCCGTTAGGATGTTGTGTCCTGAGGCCTAAGAAGGGCCAAAAAGAAGGAACTTTTCATGTCTGACATGTTCACTCATTTTTCTGTAGAAATGAATAGTCATTCCCTTTTCAGTGTACATCATTTCTGCTGTGCAAGGTTTCCTAGGAACACTGTACATTCAAGTAGCAAGGAAGCCTGTACCCCATCCTACAGGGTTAGCTTTTATATCTATGCTGCACAGAACATTCCATGACTTGAAGATTTTATTACTCAAACATGGCACCTTGGACCACCTTCACCCCTTTCCCCCCTTCCCTGAATCTGGCAACCACCAATCTGTGTCATCAACCACATCTGTTGTACTGTATGTGTGCATTCAGTACTTTTTGGATTACGTGTAGAATGTCCATGAGAGCCTCTGGTGTTTGTCTTTCTGTGTCTGAGTGACTTAGCATTATGCTCTCAAGGTCAATGTTTCCATGTCTGGTTATTATGAATAATGCTGCAGTGAACATGAGAGTGCATCTCTCTTTTGGAGGGAGTGTTTTAGTGTTCTCCAAAGAAATACTCAGTAGAGCAATTACTGGGTCATATGGTAGTTGTGTTTGTTTTTTCCCCAGAACCTCTGCAGCATCTGTCACAGTGGCCACACCAATTTCCATTCCCACCAGCAGTGCACAGGGTCCCTTTGTGTACACACCCTTGACCACACCTGGTGTCTGTCTCTGGTATGATTGCCATTCCCTCAGTTGTGAGATGATAGCTGATTGCACTTCTGACTTATGTTTTCCTGATGACAATTAATGATGTTGAACAACTTTTTCTGTGTCTGGTGGCCACCTGTACTCCATCTTTGGAAAGTATCTATTCACATATTCTCCCCAGTTTTAATTCAGTTTTGGTTTGGATTTGGAGGAGTGTTTTGTATATTTTGGATATTAGCCTCTTATCACACATAGGATGTGCAGATATTTTTTCTTACTGGGGAGGTTGCCTTTTAGGGTTTGATGGTTTCTTTGTCATGGAAAAATTTCAGTTTTATGTCCTTCCACTTGTTTATTTTTCTTTTTGTTGCCTTTGCTTTTTATGTCTGATGTAAAAGACGCTTCCCCAAAACCAATATTGAGAAACTTACTACCTGTGTTTTCTTCTTGGAGGTTTATGGATTCAGTTCTTATGTTCAAGTCATTCATCCATTCATAATTTGTATGTATGATGTAAGAAAGTCACATTCTTCTGCATTTAGTGTCCAGTTTCTCCAGCACCATTCACAGAAGACACAGTCCTTTCCCCATTGTATATTTTCTGTTGCTGTGTCATAAATTAAGACCATACATGTGTGGGTTAGTTTCTGAGGTTTCTTTCTTTCTCCCTTCCTTTCTTTCTTCCTTCCTTCCTCCTTCTCTCCCTCCTTCCCTCCCTTTCTTTCTCTCTCTTTCTTTTCTTTCTTTCTTTCTTTCATTATTTCTATTTTTTTCTTCTTTCTCTCCTTCCTTCCTTCCTTCCTTCCTTCCTTCCTTCCTTCCTTCCTTCCTTCCTTCTGGTCTTACCATTTATTTGTTGGAAAATATTTTTCCGGTCAGTCATATGCATTGTGGACTTCATTGGCAACATCTTCATACTCTTTGTTAGGACTTAAGTCTGAAAACTGTGTTTTTGTAAATGAGTAGCAGGATCTATAGCTTTCAACATGTTGAATATTTGGGCAGAACTACTTAAGTAGTATTATATTCTTCCATCAGATACCAGATTGTGTCTGATTGACTTCTTTTGTGATGATCTCAGTTGTGATGATGGATATCTATATTCCTTTTCTGTGGTAAGTTTATTAAACTGCATTTAATTTTTCCTAAAAGTGTGGATTCTAAATCATTCTTATTTTATAATATATATGTATATAAAACAGCGGGTTTTAAAAATGCATCTATTGGAAGCAAACATTGGAACAGGACATAAATATTATTAATTCCCATTCAGAGTTAATAATCCTATCAGAGCTAAGTTTAAACATGCCTTTAATATAAGAATGAATAATCTTTGCCAAAAGTAGTATGATTATCAGTTTTTGAGCTTTCTGTTGTGTTCCATTGACCTGAGTGTCTGTTTTTTTGCCAGTACCATACTGTTTTGATGACAACAGCTTTGTCATCTAGCTTGAAATTGGAGTGTGGTTACTCCATATCGCTTAGTTGCTTGTTTGCTTGCTCGCTCTTTCTTTCTTTCTTTCTTTCCTTCTTTCCTTCTTTCTTCTTTCTTATCAATGAGATTATTCATTTTTACTTAGTTTACATTTGTATTCTAAATGTTTTTCTTTCGCTTCTTTTTATTATGATCATATAATGTGTTATTTGTTTCAGGGGTACAGGTTTGAGATCCTTCTGTTTTACACAGCACACAGTGGTCACAACAGCACATACCCTCCCCATGCCTATCACCCAGCCACCCCATTCCCTCACCTTCCTCTCCTTTAGAAACCCTCAGTTTGTGGGGTGCCTGGGTGGCTCAGTGGGTTGGGCATCTGCCTTCAGTTCAGGTCATGATCTCAGGTTCCTGGGATCGACCCCACACCAGGCTCTCTGCTCAGCAGGGAGCCTGCTTCCCCCACTCTCTCTCTGCCTGCCTCTCTGCCTACTTGTGATCTCTCTGTCAAATAAATAAATAAAATCTTTGAAACCCTCAGTGTGTTTCCTGAGATTGTCTCTTTTGCTTTGACTCCCTCTCTGGTTTCATCCTCCTTCCCTTTTTTTTCCCCTCTTCTCCTATGATCCTCTGTCTTGTTTCTTAAATTCCACATATCAGTGAGATCATATGATAATTGTCCTTCTCTGATTGACTTATTCACTTAGGATAATACTCTCTAGTTCTATCCATGTCATTGCAAATGGCAAGATTTCATTTTTTTGCTGGTTGCGTAATATTCAATGGCGTATATATCCATATATATCCTTTCATCTGTCGATGGATGTCTGTTCTTTGCATACTTTGGCTCTTGTGGGCATCGCTGCTATAGATACTGGGGTGCAGGTGCCCCTTCAGATCACTTCATTTGCATCTTTGGGGTAAATACCCAGCAGTGCAATTGTAGGGTTGTAGGATAGCTCTATTTTCAACTTCTTGAGCAAACTTCACACTGTTTTCCAGGGTGGCTTCACCAGCTTGCATTCCCACCAACAGTATAAAAGTGTTCCCCTTTCTCCACATCCTCACGAACAACTGTCGTTTCTGATGACATTCATTTTAGCCATTTTGACTGGTGTAAGGTTGTTATCTCATTATGGATTTGATTTGTATTTTCCTAATGTCAAGGGATGTTGAGCAGTTTTTTATGTGTCTGTTGTCCATTTGGATGTCTTATTGGAGAAATGTCTGTTTATGTCTTTGGCCTATTTCTTGATTGGATTATTTTATCCTGCAGGTGTTGAGTTTGGGAAGTTCTTTCTAGATTTTGGATACTAGCCTTTATCTGATATGTCATTTGAGAATATCTTCTCTCGTTCTGTTTGTTGTCTTTTGATTTTGCTGACTCTTTCCTTTGCTGTGTAAAAGTTTGCTATCTTGATGAAATCCCTACAGTTCATTTTTGCTTTTGTTTCCCTCGCCTTTGGGGACGTATCTAGTAAAAAGTTGCTGTGGCTGATGTCAAAGAGGTTGCTGCCTCTGTTCTCCTCAAGGATTTGGATGAATTCCTTTCTCACATTGAGGTCTTTCATCCATTTGGAGTCTATTTTTTGTATATGGTATAAGGCAATGGTCCAGTTTCATTATTCTGCATATGGTTGTCCCATGTTCCCAGCACCATTTGTTGAAGAGAGTCCCCCCCCCCCGCCACCTGCCATTCTTTCCTGCCTTGAGTTAGATTAATTGACTCTAGAGTTGAGTGTCCATTCTGTTCCATTGATTTATGGGTTCTACTTTTGTGCCAGTGCTGTACTGTCTTTTTTTTTTTAAGATTTTATTTATTTGACAGAGATCACAAGTAGGCAGAGAGGCAGAGAGAGAGAGGGAAGCAGGCTCCCTGCTGAGCCCTGATGTGGGGCTCCATCCCAGGACCCTGAGATCGTGACCTGAGCTGAAGGCAGAGGCTTAACCCACTGAGCCACCCAGGTGCCACGTCAGTGCTGTGCTGTCTTGATGATCACAGCTTTGAAATAGAGCTTGAAGTCTGCAATTGTGTTGCCACCAGATTTGGTTTTCTTTTTCAGCATCCCTTTGGCTATTCTGTGTCTTTTCTACTTGCATACAAATTTGGGGATTATTTATTCTAGTTCTGTGAAAAATGTGGATGGTATTTTGATAGGGTATGCGTTGAATATGTGGATTATTCTGGGCAGCATAGCCATTTTCACATTTTTTCTTCCAATCCATGAGCATGGAATGTTTTTCCATTTCTTTTTGTCTTCCTCTTTTTCTTTCATGACTATGGTATGGGTTTCTGAGTACAGATCCTTTGCCTCTTTGGTTAGATGGATTCCTAAGTATCTTATGGTTTTGGGTACAATTATACAATTATACATTAAGAGATCCTTAATTTCTCTTTCAGTTCTAGGAATTTTGAGGTGGAGAATTTTGGGTTTTCCACAGAAAGTACCCTATCGCATGCAAAGGTTGAGAGTTTGACTTCTTTGCTGATTCGGAAGCCTTTTATTTCTTTTTGTTGTCTGATGGTTGAGGCTAGGAATTCTGTATTTTATTGAACAATAGTGATGAGAATGGGCATCCCTGTCATGTTCCTTACCTGAAGAGAAAAGCTCTGTTTTTCCCCACTGGGAATTATATTCTCTGTGATTTTCCCATAAATGGCCTTCATGATGTGGAGGTATGTACCCTCTATCCCTCCATGGGGAAAAGTTTTGATCAAGAAGAGATGCATTTATTTGTCAAATGCTTTTTCTGCATCTATTGAGAGGATCCTATGGTTCTTGTTCTTTCTTCCATTAATATAGTGGATTCCATTGATTGATTTGCTGTTGTCAAACTGGAAATAATTCGATTTGGTAGCGGTAAATCATCCTTTTAATGGGCTGTTGGATCCTATTGGCTAGTATGTTGGTGAGAATTTTTGCGTCCATATTCATCAGGGATAGTGGTCTGTAATTCTCCTTTTGGGTGGGGTCTTTGGTTTTGGGATCAAGGTAATGCTGGCCTTATCAAAAGGGTTTGGAAGTTTTCCTTCCAGTTCTATTTTTTGGAAAAGTTTCAGAAGAAGAGGTATTAAAGCTCCTTTAAATGTTGGTGGGATTCCCCTGGGAAGCCATCTGGCCCTGGTCTCTTGTTTCCTGGGGGATTTTTGATGAGTGGTTCAATTCCATTGCTGATTATGAGTCTCTTCAGGTTTCCTTTTCTTCCTGGTTCAGTTTTGGTCATTTCTATGTTTCTGGGAATGCATCCATTTTTTCAAGACTGTCTGATTTGTTGACATAGAGTTGCCATCCTATGTTCTTATAATTGTTTGTATTTCTTTGGTGTTGGCTGTGATCACTCCTTCTTGATTCATGATTTTATTGATTTGGGTTCTTTCTGTTTCCTTTTTGAGAAGTCTGGCCAGGGGTGTATCAATCTTATTAATTCTCTCAAAGAAGCAGCTCCTAGTTTCGTTGATTTGTTCTACTATTCTTTTGGTTTCTACTTCATTGATTTCTCCTCTAATCTTTATTATTTCTCTTCTTTTTCTGGGTTTAGGCTTTCTATCCTACACTTCCTCCAACTCCTTTAGGTGTGGGGTTAGGTTGTGCATTTGAGACCTTTCTTGGTTCTTGAGAAAGGCTTGTAGTGCTGTATAATTCCCTCTTAGGACTGCCTTTGCTGCATCCCAAAGATATTGAATGATTGTGTTTTCATTCTCCTATGTTTCCATGAATTTTTAAAATTCATTTTGAATTGACTGGTTGACCCATACATTCTTTAGTAGGATGCTTTCTAGCCTCCATGTATTTGAGTTTCTTTCCATCTTTCCTGTTGTGATTGAGTTTCATTTTCAAAGCATAGTGGTCTGAAAATATGCAGGGAATGATCCCAATCTTTTGGGATGAGAATGAACATGGTGGTCTCCCTATCTCTGGCCTAGAGTTGAGAGCTCAGGCCCCCATTCCTCAGTGTTCTCTCACAGAAAAGTGGTCAGTCCTTCATGTCTCCCTGGTCTCTGTCCACACTCCATGCTCACCAGACCTGTGACCAAGCATTTCTGTCTCTGACACAAAATTCAGTTTGGCATCTCCAAACACATCAGACTCCTGCAGCATGCTCAGGCACCATTCCTCCTGGGGGAGGAAGGGGGCTCTCCCCAGTTGTTCTGCTTCTTGGGCCCCTTCTCAAAGAGCAGTGGCCAGACTGTGCTGTGAATCACAGTTTATGGCAAACTCCAGCTTAGAGTCCACTCCTGGGATTACTCTTTGCATCTGGCTTCCCTGCTCCGATACCTGGGAGCTTTGCTGCCCTCAAGTGCCCTTGGTCTTCCTGGGACCCCAAGGATCCTGAGACCACACTGTCCCATCGAGGGTTCCACCCCCTACCCAGTCGCCAGAGTGACACCCCTCACCAAAGCAGACTTCTAAAATTCCAATTTTGTGTTTTGCAGCCCCTAGCACTTAGCAATAGCTGGCTGACAGAGGCTCCCTCCCCCTAGGGTTTATCTTCCCATCTATCAGCTTAGACTCACTTTTTTGTACCTCCTACCTTGTGGAAAGTGGTTACTTTTCTGTTTCTAGAGTTGCAGTTACTCTTTTCTTGGATCTCTGCTTGAGTTTGCAGGTGTTCAGAATGGTTTGATAACTCTCTAGCTAAATTCTTTGTGCCAGATGAAATGAAGGTGTCATACTCTTCTGCCATCTTGGACTCTCTCTCTCTTCTTCTTTCTCCAGGTTGCCTTGGGTATGGTGGATATGTTAACATTATTAACTCTTCCAGTTAATGAGAATGACATATGCTTCCATTTATTTGAGTCATCTTCCAAATCTTTGGCCCATACATTCACCCACCAACATGCACATATTTTTCCTTCCTTTTCCACCATGTGTTCAGTATAGCAGGTCTTTCTCATTCTTGGTTACTTTTATTCCTAGTTTTTTTTTTTTCTTAATGCAATTGTCAATGGCATTTATTTCTTTTCTCTTTGTGAAAATTTGTCATCAGTATATAGAAATATAGAAATACAAGTTGGGACACTTGGGTGGTTCCATCGGTTAAGAGTCTGTCTTCAGGTCAGGTCTTGATGCTGGGGTTCTGGGAATGAGTCTGGCATTGGGCTCTCTGCTCAGCAGAGAGTCTGATTTTCTCTGACTCTCTGCTGCTTCCTCTGATTGTACTCTCTCTCTCTCTCTATCTCTGTCTCTCTCAGTGTGAAGTAAATACATTCTTTAAAAAAAAGAAATGTGACATGTCTCCATATATTGACTTTGTATCCTGCAGCTTTACTGAATTTGTTTATCCTGATGTATTCAAATTTATTTGTTAATAAGAAAATTTATTTTTTGTCGACTCTAGGGATTTCTACATATAGTATCATGTCATCTGCAAATAGTGACCATTTTATTTTCCTATTTAGATTTTATATCTCTGTTTGTTTGTTTGTTTAAATGGTTCAGCTAGGGCTTTCAATATGATAATCAATGAAAGTGGAAAGAGTGGGCATCTCTATCTTGTTCTTGCTGGTAGTGGGAGAGTTTTCAGCATTTCACCTTCAAGTATAATGTCAATTGTGGGATTTTCATACAGAGTCTTTGCTTGGTTGAGGTATGTTCCCTCAATACCAGATGGTTTAGAGTCTTTACCATAAATGCATATTGAATCTTGTCAAGTGTTCTTTCTGCATCTATTGTAAGAGTCCTAGGATTTTTATCTTTTATTTTGTTAAGGTGATGTTTGCTATTGGTGGATGTGCAGATGCGGAATCATCCTTGCATCCCTGGAATAAATCCCACTGGATCATGTTGTGTGATTCTCCAGATGTATTGCTGAATTAATGTTGCCAATAATTTGTTGAGGATTTTTGCATCTCTGCTCATGAGGGATATTGGCTTTCCTTTTCTTGTAGCATCATTGTCTTGTTTTGGTAACAGGGTAATGCTGCCTTCATAAAATAAGTTTGGATGCATGTCCTTCTCTCCTTTTTAAAAATCAGTTTGGGAAGGGTTGGTATTAATTCTTCTACTGTCTGGTTGAACTCCTCAGTGAAACTGTCTGGGCTTGGGCATTTGTTTCTTGGGAGGATTTGACTATCAAATCAATCTTTTTCCTAGTGATCAGTCTGTTCAGATTTTTTTTTCCCTTCACTGTTCATTCTAGATTGTTTTTAGGAACTTATCCATTTCTTCTAGGTTGTCCAAGGTGTTGGCCTCTATTTGTTCATAGTACTCTTTAACAATCTTTTGTATTTTTGTGATATTTATTGTAATAGCTCACCTTTCTTTTTTTTTGTTTAATTTTTTCACATTTATAATTTAAATTCAGTTAGCCAAGGTATAGTTTTTGAGGTAATGGTCAATGATTAATTAGTTGCTTGTAACACCCAGGGTTCATCACCACATGTCCCCTCCTTAATACCCATCACCCAACTACTCTGGCCCCAACCTACCTCTCCTCTTTGACAAAGTATAGCATCCTTTCCTGATCAAAACTCGTCAAGGTGTAGGGATAAAGGGTACATACCTCAATATCATCAAAGCCATCTACGAAAAACCCACAGTGAATATCATTCTCAATAGAGAAAAGCTGAGAGCTTTTCCTCTAAGGTCAGGAACATGACAGGGATGTCCATTATCACCATTGCTATTCAACATTGTACTAGAAGTCCTAGCCTCAGCAATCAGACAACAAAAAGAAATTAAAGGCATCCAAATTGTCAAAGAAGAGGTCAAACTATCACTCTTTGCAGATGATATGATAATTTATGTGTAAAACCCAAAAGACTCCACTCCAAATCTGCTAGAACTTGTACAGGAATTCAGTAAAGTGTTAGGATATAAAATCAGTGCACAGAAATCAGTTGCATTTCTATACACCAACAAGACAGAAGAAAGAAAAATTAAGGAGTCAATCCCATTTATAATTGCTCCCCAAATGGTAAGATACCTAGGAATAAACCTAACCAAAGAGGCAAAGAATCTGCACTCAGAAAACTATAATGTACTCATGAAAGAAATTGAGGAGGACACAAAGAAATGGAAAAATGTTCCATGCTCATGGATTGGAAGAAAAATATTGTGAAAATTTCTATACTACCTAAGGCAATCTATGCATTTAATGCAATCCCTATTAAAATACCATCAATTTTTTTCAAAGAAATGGAGCAAATAATCCTAAAATTTATATGGAACCAGAAAAGATCTTGAATAGCCAGAGGACTGTTGAAAAAGAAAGCCAAAGTTGGTGGCATCACAATTCCAGACTTCAAGCTCTATTACAAAGCTGTCATCATCAAGACAATATGGTACTGGCAGAAAAACAGACACATAGGTCAATGGAACAGAATAGAGAGCCCAGAAATAGACCCTCAACTCTATGGTCAACTAATTTTTGACAAAGCAGGAAAGAATGTCCAGTGGAAAAAAGACAGCCTCTTCAACAAATGGTATTGGGAAAATTGGACAGCCACATGCAGAAAAATGAAACTGTACCATTTCCTTACACTACACACAGAAATAGACTCAAAATGGATGAAATACCTCAATGTGAGAAAGGAATATATCAAAATCCTTGAGGAGAACACAGGCAGCAACTTCTTTGACCTCAGCTGCAGCAACTTCTTCCTAGAAACATAGCCAAAGGCAAGGGAAGCAAGGGCAAAAGTGAACTATTGGGACTTCATCAAGATCAAAACTTTTGCACAGCAAAGGAAACAACCAGCAAAACCAAAAGACAACTGACAGAATGGGAGGAGATATTTGCAAACGACATATCAGATAGAGGGCTAGTATCCAAAATCTATAAAGAACTTATCAAACTCAACACCCAAAGAACAAATGATCCAATCAAGAAATGGGCAGAGGACATGAACAGATGTTTCTGCAAAGAAGACATCCAGATGGCCAACAGACACATAAAAAAGTGCTCTACATCACTCAGCATCAGGAAAATACAAATCAAAACCACAATGAGATACCACCTCACACCAGTCAAAATGACTAAAATTAACAAGTCAGAAAATGACGGATGCTGGCAAGGATGCAGAGAAAGGGGAATCCTCCTACACTGTTGGTGGGAATGCAAGCTGGTGCAGCCACTAGAAAACAGCATGGAGGTTCCTCAAAAAGTTGAAAATAGAGCTACCCTATAACCCAGCAATTGCACTACAGGGTATTTACCCTAAAGATACAAATGTAGTGATCCGAAGGGGCATGTGTACCTGAATGTTTATAGCAGCAATGTCCACAATAGCCAAACCATGGAAAGAACCTAGATGTCCACCAACAGATGAATGGATAAAGAAGAGGTAGTATATATACACAATGGAATACTATGCAGCCATCAAAAGAAATGAAATCTTGCCATTTGCAATGATGTGGATGGAATTTGAGGGTATTATGCTGAGCGAAATAAGTCAATCAGAGAAAGACAATTATCATATAATCTTCCTGATATGAGGAATTTGAGAGGCAAAGTGAGGGGTTTGGGGGGTAACGAAGGAAAAAATGAAACAAGATGGGATTGGGAGGGAGACAAATCATAAGAGACTCTTAATCTCACAAAACAAACTGGGAGTTGCCAGGGGGAGAAGGGTAGGGAGAGGGTGGCAGGGTTATGGACATTGGGGAAGGTATGTGCTATATTGAGTGCTGTGAAGTGTGTAAGCCTGACGATTCACAGACCTGTACCTCTGGGGTAGTAATACATTATATGTTAATAAAAATTAAAAGAAAAAAAAGAAATGAGAGATAATAAAAATGGAAAAAATGAAAAAAAAATGAGAAATCGAATTGCTCTGTGACTCTTCTTCCAGATGAATTCACTGGGTCTGTCTTTCTGGTGTTGGCTAAAAGCATCTTCTCAGTGGACTTCCTTAATAAGCCTCTCTAAATAGAATGACTCTCTTAGCCCTTAGCCTACATTCCGTCCTATCACTGATCCATTGATTATAACCCACACTCTTTGCAAGCTCCCAGGTGGGACTAGAGCTATACATTTGCATGAAGTAGATAATCCATAAATATTTATTAATTCAACAAGTATGGCTTTCTTTTTAATAAAAAATATCCATGTTTTATCAGTGAATTTTTTTCCATATCAGAATATATTTGGAGAAAGCTATTGCTTCATAAATATATATCTCTCAAGGCTGTGACTTTATTATGTCCTGTGTCATGTTTCCCTGAGCTAGCTGGAGTGCTCATGACCCATGTATGAACCTCAGCTTCAAACTTTAGGAGTTAGTTCTGTGAAGCTGCTGGGGGCATTTGGGGGTTTGCCCTGCTGGACACCACCATGTCATCTGGGGCCAGACATGACATGAGCACCCCCCTTTTCCCTAGCTTTTTCCATCTTCCTCTACCCTCTGTCAGCATGTGGGTTTCCCACCAGCCATATGTTTGCAGACAAACTCGGAGATGGCCTATGGCTTGGGACTCCATTGACAACATGGAGTCTCATTATAACCAGTGTCAGAGCTTTCTATGACTCTGACATGACCTTTGTTCCCAGAATATGCCCCATGAAGAATCCCATGAGTGTCTGGGAGTCAGGAAAGATAAATGGGTGATTGCGGCTCTAGCTAAAGCCACTCTGGGGATCATGCTGTAGACCATCACACATCTCAATCTGGCTCTTTTGCTGATTTCCAAAATGACCTAGGAGAGTCACTTCCTCAGGGCTTGAAGTTCATAACTTCTAAAATGAGGAAATGTTTTTAGATTAATTGATTCATTCAAGACTATGGAATGAACTAGGAAGTTCTGGGCAGTCTCCAAGATGGATTCTATCTCAGGAGTTCTGACTCCCATTATCGCCACTCCTATTGAATTCCCCCACTGGACACAATAGCTGTTCCATGGAAGTTCCCCAGGGCAACACTGGAGTAGCAAGTGTCTTCAGGGTGTGCACTCATGCCATCTGATGTGGTTGAGGGACCATGAGCAATTCTGAACCCAAACCAAGGTTTTGGCTGTGCTGCCTTACTTGCACAAAAATAGCAGTGCCTGGATCAGGCCTTCACTGCAGCAGCTTAGCTGGCTTAGTGAGGACCTTGCCCAGGGCACTAGCCCCATGATGACACTGTGAGGGCACTGAGAGTCCACAGTTAAGTCATGCAATGCAACAGGTGATTCTACATCAGGGTTGATGTTGCAAGGTATAGTTTCACAGCATACATGACAAAAAAAAATTTAAATGACAGAATAGTTACTAGTTAAATGTATTCTGTACTATGGCAATAATGAGAAAAGTGAACAATGGGGTCAGGAAGGGGAATAGAAGTTCTAAGAAGCAGGCTGGAATCGTCAGGGAGCAGGGGGTGTTTCATGGAGGAAGGGACCAGGAGGCTTGTCACGGGTTACAACAGTGCAGCATCAAGGTGTGTGCTCTGCCTAACCCATGAACCCCAGGGGCACTGGGGACATTCTAGCTCCAGACTGAAAATTGACCTGAGCCAAATGTTCATGGTATGTCTTTGTTCCTGGGTGTGGCTCTTTCTCTGCTTCTGGAGGCTATTGATTCTCCTTTGTTTTCCTCTGAGCTGCACTACTTTGTGTGGATTCAGTGCTGCTAGTTGACATAAATTTTTCCTGAAAAGACGTGGAATAGAATTCAACCTTGTTTCCTAAATAGACCTGAATAGATTCGATAGTAATAGCCTTTTGGCCTTCATCTGCTAGCCAACTCCAAGATTTTAGAAAACATCTTCTATTCTTAACAGCCTGAAATAAGTAGTTTGGTTTTTAAAAATCTCACCAAAGTCACACTTTTCATAATCTATACAATAATTTGTAAACATTGAGCAAGATTTGACAGGATGAAGGAGGAATTGGCTTTGCTGGGCGGTTTGGGGCAATGTTTACTCACTGTTGCCCCCGTGTGGTCACTCTCCAGATAGCACGTTGCTGAATGCGTTCTGATTTACCAGATTCAAGGGAGAATAAGACAGAAGAAGGTTGGTCCCTGAATTCCTTAGCTCCTAAAAACCATCCTCTAATTTATAAGCAATATTCTAAATCGAGTATATCTTAACTAGAGATTAGGGTTAGGGTCAGGGTCAAGTTACATACATTAACTATGGACAGATTATGTACGTCAATCTTTTTTTTTAAGATTTTATTTATTTATTTGACAGACAAGTAGGCAGAGAGGCAGGCAGAGACAGAGAGAGGAGGAAGCAGGCTCCCCGCTGAGCAGAGAGCCCGATGCAGGGCTCAATCCCAGGACCCTGAGATCATGACCTGAGCCTAAGGCAGAGGCTTTAACCCACTGAGCCACCCAGGCGCCCCTATGTACATCAATCTTAACTGCTTAAGGTGTTTTTAAAAAATAAAATGGGAGAGGATATAGTCACCAAGGCACTGAGGACATTACTTGTACCAGGAAATAGGTAACTAAACATAATTATCGTTTCATCTTAGCTGAGGACTAGGAGCTGATCCTGCAGGTACTTGGCAGGTAGCATTTATGGCCAGCTGGCCATCTCCTCCTGACACCCACACCCATCTCAGCACATCCTCTGCTCTGCTCAAGGGCAGCAAACGGACAGACCAGGTGCAGGTATGACTCCATCCTGTTAGGCATGACTTACTTCCAGCAGGTAGAGAAGTGGGCCTACTCACATACATATGATGTATTCTTTTGGTTCCTTGCTATCTACCTTCCCTTTCTGTCACTGTGGTCCTGAACCTTTAGCTCCTGTGAGAACTTGGGTTTGCAGATTTCTGTTGACATTTTGGGGTGTAGATCTGTGTTGCCTTTGTTCCCTGTCCTTGGGTCAGAGATGAAGGTGGGAAAAGTCATCATACTCTGAAAGCAGCAAAAAGAAATATCAAGTGTGCTCTGCCCCCAGCACCTCAGGCTTGAAAGAAATGGCAAGCTACGTACTTTGTGTTCTACACACTCAGCTTTAGGGACTCACAAATGCATGTGAAGTGAAATTGTACTGAAAGAAATTTCATTAATGAACTTTTGCTTTGCAGAAGACAGTTTAGGGACACCATCCCTCACCTGCCCTGTCGTTTCCAGTCTGGCCAATGCCCAGTCACAAGTCACTGACATGTGTAGTCACACAAGGGCACAACTGTAACATCCTCCTGGAGCACTTCTGGTCCCCCTGCTCCCTGGTCTGGCCAATCCTGCACACCCCATCTTTCTGAGCATCCCTTCTAGTGACATAGCTATGATCACCCTCCTGGAACATTCCTGGTCTCCCTACCCTCAGGTCTGGCCAAACCTGCACACCCCCCATCCTCCTGTAACAAGTTGCACTTGTCACACAAGGCTGTCATTTGTTGTCTCTCGGTCTGTCTTTTCTGCTTGGAGTAGATCTCTTTCACAGATGCCTGGCTGGATGACAGGTGGATGAATGGTTATGGGATCTTATGTCCTGGAACAGCAGGTGTCCTTCAAAATCCTGATGGGCAGGGGGAGTCTCTGTTCCTCTGTGTGCCCCCAGCATTGGTGGGACATAGTGTCCAGGACAAGGGATTTGGGAGTGCTCCCAGATGAAGTTTATTCTATGAAGGTGGATTCATTCTGAGACCATTATGGAAACACATTGCATGGCTGTTTCTGTGGGACAGAAATCATACTACTGTGTTGTGTTCTACTTGCACACTGTGGCTAACAAAGAGAAAACACACGCTCACACTCACAAGTTCACATTTACACCTCCATTTCTGAGCATCACTACCATGTAAACTAAACTGAATTCCCATTGAGCCGCAGGCATATAGATGTGCCATTCAAGGCATAAATAGAGGAAGATGGATATGGAGTTCAGGCTAAAAGGATGGAAGTCCTCACCTCTGGGGGTGAAATCAGATTTTACCCAGAAGGTGCTACATTCTACTCAAAGAAGTGACATGATCTTAGGATCTTTGAGAACATGGATCTGCACAGACTTTTCTGTAAAGTCTTCTGTAAATATTTTCTGTTAGGTGTTGCAGTCCATGTGATGTCTCTGACAATGACTCTACTCTTCCATTGTGGCTTGAAAGTGGGCACAGACCGTCCATAACTAAAATTCCAGCCATACTTGATTGACAGAACACAGGGGGAGGTCCCACTTGGCCCATGGGTGGTAGTTTCCTACATCCCAGATCTGCAACATGATGGATGATGGGGGAGAGGACTCTTCTTTTCCAAATGTAGAGTGGGAGTACACTTTTCCAGTGGCAGATTGGGAGTACACTGGGATCTATCCTGCCTGACCCCAGCCCCACCACTTGAAAGGAAAAAAAGATGATGGTGAGATTGGCCTATAATTAAGGCCTCAGGAATTCTCCCACCCTTCTCTGGAGGCCTCGAGCTTCCCACAAAATGTTTGTCTGTGGTTGAATTCCATGTAAGTATTGTTTGGCTGAGTATGTCCTCATTGCCTGGTGGGTATATCTTGCAGGTTATATATCACACAGACGGTCATCTTCTTCAGGCCAAGACCATGAGCACATTTAGGGTTCTCCTGAATTAGTGGAGGATCTAGCATATGCTTCATGGGCTTCATCTAGCATGGCCTTCAGGATGAGTCTGACAGCCCTCAGCAATGTTATAGAGAAACTGGCTTCCTGGGCCCTCTGTGGCACTAGCATAACTCTAATGGTTGGAGTGTGTATTATAAGCCTAGAGGTTAATGGTGAGGTGGTTATAGTGGTCATCAGGATATTGTTATTGATTATTTTTATGGGTGAATTCCATAGGATGAGATGTTAGATCTTATGGTTAGGGATCCTCATTAAGTGCCCATCAAGCGTGCTTTTTCTGAGTTTCATATTTGATATCTTTTTTATTGCTTCTAATAGCCCTCCTTGTACTTAGTATTCCAATGAGCAGTGCATTACAACATTGCCTCCATTTTACCTGTGTGTTGATGAGGATTTGAGAAAAGAAAATGTTGTCAGTGATTCCACAAATTATCCACTGGAACAGCCAAATAATAAAATTTTATTTTTGACACAAAGTAGGAAGTATCCTGCTGTGATTCTCAGTTTAAATCAGGGGAGGGGGCCCTCTTTCAGTTCTGGCAATGAGTGCCATAGACCTTCCTAAAGAACATTATCAGATTCTATTGGAACTTGGTCTTTGTTATTGTGGAAGAATCAGGATTTGACCAAATAGTTATCTCCTGTTCTATTTTCCATGAACAGTTCCACAATATTTGGATTCAAACCTCTACAATTGTGAAGTCATCCCAACTTTGGCAGCAGCTTGCCCTTCTCTGCCAAGGGTATGTTTAAGCCAAGACAAAAATGAATTCTGGGTGACTGGGAGACCCTAGGATCAGAATGTTGTCAGTAGGGAGCTACCAAGATCTTAAATTCTAAACCAGCTCCTGACACCTAAATGAAATATATTTAAGATTTAGAAAGTTCAGATAGAAATTTTGTGTCCATAATGACAACTGAAGAAAATGTGTCATCCCTAAACCTAACCTTAAACCCTAACTTTAACACTGAAAACCTAACCTGACCTTAAAGCCCAAACTGGAACCCTGAATCCCAAACCTGAAGTTGAACCTGAAGCCTAGACTTTGAACCTGAGCCCTGGATCCAAGCCCTGAACCATGAACCCAAACCCTAAACCAGAACTCTGAGCCATGAACCCTGAACCCAAATCCCAGCATGAACCCTAACCCCAAATTTGACCTTGAACTTTAATCCTGAAGCCCTGAGTCTTAAATCCTAAATCATAAACCTAAAGCCCTGAACTCTAATTATTCCCTTGCCCCTCACTCTAAATCCTCACCCTGACCCTAAACCCAAAACCTGATCTAGAACTCTGACTGAAACCTGAATCTGAACCCAAATTTGAACACTTCACCACACTTTGTTTATGCATTCACCACTGATGGATGTTTGCAGTTTCTACCTTTTGATTCTTATGAACATTGTTTGGGTTGGAACTAGGGTTAGGTTCTTGGAATGGGGTCAGGGCCAGGCTTGAGGCCAAGTTGAGGTCAGAGTGTGGGTCTGCATCAGAGCCATGGTCATGTTCGGTGCCACTGTTTGGATCAGGGACTGTTGTCATTCCATATTGTTTCTAATTCATTGTTCCTTAGCTATTTTTGGAGAAGTTGGGGAATATTGCTCTCCATGAAGATTGAATTTCCAGAATGAAATGGCTTCAGCTGGACCCCTGGAGGGAGTAGGTGCTTCCACTGAAGGGTAAGCACCCCTAGTCCTGCACTGCCTCCATTGCCTGCAGAGAGTGCAGGACCCCAGCTCCTGCCCTGAACCTGGCCTGTGCAGCTGCAGCTGAGACAGGAGCCTGGCCTCCTCAGGACCCACTGTGGAGACTTCCGGAGGATGTGGGACCACTCCCACGCTGATAGGACAAGCTGTGGAGGATGTGGGTCCACATCCACATTGACAGGACCCACTGTGGAGGACGTGGGGCTGTGTCCACAATGACAGCAGTTCAGCCTCCTCAGGATAGGCTGCTAGAGGAGAAGCCGCCTGAGCAGAGACTAGCAAGGGTGTGTGTGGTCTCAGGACCCCATGGAGGAAGGGTGTGCTGTGTAGACACTGGGACTTCTGTAGTTTTGTGTGTGGTGACATGGCCTCCTGTGGTGCTGTGCGCGGGGCTGTGGGGTCTCCCCTTTCTGGGCTCGGATGTGTTCCCCGGGTCCCGTGGCTGTGTTTGTGAGCACGCAGATTTGGTTCCTGGGGCTCCTCAGACAGTCTGCAGTCAGGGAGCTGCCACCCACCTAGGTTCTTGTGCTCCCCGCCCCTCAGCCCCGCAGGGTCCTTCCTGTGTCCACACACACTTCAGGGTTGGTCCGAAGTTTGGAAGTTTGGGAGCGACAGCGCAGCTTTGGGGACAGTACGTATTTTCCCAGTGTCAGTTCTTCCCTGAGCACAGTGTCTTCCCAGACATCATGTGTGTCTCCCTCCATGTCTGTCATCAGTGTCTCACAGCTGTCAGAAGATAGGTCTGTCACCTCCTTTGTTCAGGGGACTCTTAGGTATCTTGTTCTTTTGGATGCAGTAGTAAATGAGATTGTTCTCCATAGTCTCTTTCTGATGGTTCCTTCAGAACACGTAGAAATGTAATTAATTTGTGTACATTGATTTTGTTCCTTGCAAGTTTCTTGAATTTATTAGTTCTGTTCACCCTAAACTCAAGCTCCCAGGTATTTGGCCAGCAAAATGGGTTTATTTGGGCATAGCAGAGAATGGCAATCTGGGATGAGCAAGCTTTGGTCAAATCACAGGCAAGTGTAAGAAATGAAGGAGAGGAACATTATTTCATGGAGAAGGAGGAAGAAGTTGAGAGAGTTACTTAGAGGGAAAGTCCACTGGAGAAAGGCACGGGTTCAGGGTGATGGAGGATTCTCACCGGCTGAGCTGTGGGGATGGTGGATTTCTTGTATATGAACCCTCCAGCATCCCTTGTAGGGCCTGGAATGGATGAGTCTTTCCTGTGGGGGATTGTAATGTGGGGTCTGTAATGGTCACTGAGTGTCAGGCACCTCTCCCAGCCTCCCCTTCTGGCATCCCCAGTGCACTTTACTGAGGCTTCCCTTCATGCTTTTTCACAGTTCTACTCAGGTTGTGGTGGAATGTTGTGGAGAATTGGAATTCCAAATCCCACTGCTTCTACTGCACCCAAGACACAGAGGCACCCAATTTAATCCTCCCATGTGTCTCTTGCTAACATGTGGCTTCCTCCAAGGGTAAGTGGCCTTTCCATGGTGGGTGAACTGGATCTGGGAGGGCTTGGCCTCCATCCCGAAGTCTGATGTCCTCTCTGCTTCTGTGATGTGGTGCTAACGTGGATGTTTGGAAGAGTCATTTCCTCTGCAGTGATTTCAAATCTGTAGTAACTTGTCACAGGAGCACAAATACACTTTATCTCCACACTTAGACTCCCCAGGTGTCATTTCTTTACCACATTTGCCACTTCACAAGGGATACTTTGGTGCATTTTATCCCAAACAGGGACACTGTCCTGTGGAACCACCACGTAACCTCAAGTGAGGAAATCATGATGGTTTCCACATTTGAACCCAGACCACAGGCCCACTTCAGCTGTCACCACCTGCCCAATGGTCTGAAGTGTCTTCTCCATTGGGATCCAGTTTTCTTCTTCTGGAACTTCTTCCAGGACTTTCCCTTATTTGGGTAAACTTGATGGACTTAAGGAGCACAGATGGCTCCAATCTGAGTGGTATTTCTTTTTTTTTTAATTTTATTTTTTATAAACATATAATATATTTTTTTCCCCAGGGGTACAGGTCCGTGAATCGCCAGGTTTACACACTTCACAGCACTGAGTGGTATTTCTATATGGCTTATGTCACTGGGGCTGTTTTCAGTGTCCCTCCATGTTGTGACATGCATCAGTCCTTCATTCACTTTTCACAGTGACAAAACATAAGAACATTGACCCTTTAAAACATTTCAGGTACACAATTCTCTGGCCTTAGCTGAGTTCCCATGGTTGTACTTCATTCTCCAGAATTTTCTTATTCTCCCTGAGGGAGCCCGAATTCATGAACCCTCAACTCTCCATTGTCTTTTCCTCTCAGCCCCCCGCAGCCACATCCAGCTTTGTGTCCCAGATACCCCATCCAAGTGGAATCATACAGTATCTGTCCTTCTGTGACTGGCTGATTTCACTGAGCATAATGACTTCCAGGTTCAACCTGTGTTGTAGCCTGTGTCAGAACTCCCTTCATTTTTAAGGCTGAATCATATTCCATAGTGTATAAACCACATTTTGTTTATCCATTCATCTATTGGTGGACACTTGTAGCTTCCACCTTTTGGCTGTTGTGAGAAATGCTGCTCTGAATATGGGTACTTCTACTCTCAATTTTTGGGGGGCATATAGGCTTCAGTGGAATTCTGTGTTTAATATTTTAAGGAACCACCATATTTTTTCCACACAAATGAACCATTTTATTTCATTCCTTCATAGGGCAGAACAAGATAGCCATTTATGGATCTGCCTCATTTTGTTTATCTTTTCCCCACGGTTGGACATTTGCATAGTTTCTGGTTTTTGCCTGTCGTGAACACTACTGCTATGAATATTCCTGTACATTTTTATTTGTTTGTTTGAACCAGTGTTTTTAATTTTGGGGGGTATATATCTAGGACTACAATTGTTGAACCATATGGTAATTCTCTGATCTATTTGAGTAAATGCCAAACTATTTTTTTGGAGACTGTACCATTTTTCATAAGCAAGGTTTAAGGGTTTCAGTTTCTCAACATCCTTTTGTTATTTTTATTTTCTTGATCAGTGATTCTACTTGTGTAAAAGGACATGTAATTGGTTTAAATCTTCATTTCCATAAAGACTAATGATGTTTAACATCTATTCATGTGCTATTCACCATTTGTATGATTTCTCTGGAGAAGGGTCTATCCAAGTCCTTCGTCCATTTTAAAAATGGGGTTATCTTTTTGATGATTTGTAGAAGCTCTTTACATATTCTGAGCAACAGACTCTTATTAGAAAAATAATGTACAAATATTTCCTTCCATTCTGGGGGCTGTCTTTTTACTTTCTGGATAGTATCTTTTTTTATAAATTAATTAATTAATTAATTTTAAAATAAACATATAACGTATTTTTATCTCCAGGGGTACCCATCTCCCCTCCCCCCAGCAACCCTCAGTCTGTTTTTTGAGATTGAGTCTTTTATGGTTTGTCTCCTTCTCAATCCCATCTTCTTTCATTTTTTTCTTTTCCTACCCCCCAACCCCCCAACATTGCATCTCCACTTCCTCATATCAGGGAGATCATATGATAGTTGTTTTTCTCTGATTGACTTATTTCGCTAAGCATAATACCCTCTAGTTCCATCCACATCGTCGCAAATGGCAAGATTTCATTTCTTTTGATGGCTGCATAGTATTCCATTGTGTATATATACACCCATCTTCTTTTGGATAGTATCTTCTGATGTACACATATTTTTACTTTTTTTTTTTACATTTCTTTTTTAAGAGTGAGAGAGAGTGTGCAAGTGGACAAGGGCAGAGGGAGGAGGAAAGAGAGTCTTAAGCAGGCCCCATACTCAGTGTGGAGCCTGGCATGGGGCTCAATCTCATGACCCTGAGATCATGATCTGAGCCAAGATTAAGAGTCAAATGGTAAACCAACTGAGCCACCCAGGCACCTGGGACAGATTTTTAATTTTGAGGATATTATTTTATCAATTTTTTTCTTTCCTTTCTTATGCTTTGTTGTCAGATCAAAAAGCATTGCTAAATCCAAGGTTATGAAGATTTATCTCCATTTGTTTCTTCCTTAGTTTATAATTTTACCTCTTACATTTAAGCCTTTAACTTATTTTGAGTTAAGGTTTATATGTGGTGTAAGGTAAGGGTCCAGTTCCATTCCTCTGTACATGTATAGCTGACTGTCTAGCTCCCTTCGTTGAAAAGACCATTCTGTCCCCCCAGTGTAATGTTGTCCACCCTTGTCAAAATTCAGTGGACCATAGATGAAGGGGTTTATTTCTGAGCTCTCAGTTAAATTCCACTGATCTGTATGCATTCTTTACTTTTTAAATTTTTATTTATTTATTTTAAATTTCTTTTCAGTGTTCCAGAATTCATTGTTTAAGCACCACACCCAGTGCTCCATGCAATATGTGCACTCTACAATACCCACCACTAGGCTCACCCAACCTCCCACCCCCATCACCTCCAAAACCCTCTGTTATTTCCTCAGAATCCACAGTCTCTCATGGTTTGTCTTCCCCATCGATTTCCCCCATCTCCCTTCTCCTCTCCATCTCCCCATGTCCTCCATGTTATTCCTTATGCTCCACAAATAAGAGAAACCATATGAAAAATGACTCTTGTGCTTGACTTATTTCACTCAGCATAATCTCCTCCAGTCCCGTCCATGTTGATACAAAAGTTGGGTATTCATCCTTTCTGATGGAGGCATAATATCCCATTGTATATATGGACAACATCTTCTTTGTCCATTCATCCATTGAAGGGCATCTTGGTTCTTTCCACAGTTTGGCGACTGTGGCCATTGCTGTATGAACATTGGGGGTACAGATGGCCCTTCTTTTCACTACATCTGTATCTTTGGGGTTAATACCCAGTAGTGCAATTGCAGGGTCATAGGGTAGCTCTATTTTTAATTTCTTTCTTTTTTTTCTATTTTTAATTTCTTAAGGAATCTCCACACTGTTTTCCAAAGTGGCTGCACCAACTCGCATTCCCACCAACAGTGTAACAGGGTTCCCCTTTCTCCACATCCTCTCCAACACTTGTTGTTTATGGTCTTGTTAATTTTGGCCATTCTAACTGGTGTAAGGTGGTATTTCAATGTGGTTTTGATTTGAATCTCCCTGATGGCTAGTGATGATGAATATTTTTCATGTCTCTGTTAGCCATTTGTATGTCTTCTTTGGAGAAGTATCTCTTCATGTCTTCCACCCATTTTTTGACATGATTATCTGTTTTGTGTGTGTTGAGTTTGAGGAGTTCTTTATAGATATTGGATATCAGCTCTTTGTCTGTATTGTCATTTGTAAGTATCTTCTCCCATTCCGTGTGATGCCTCTTTGTTTTGTTGACTGTTTCCTTTGCTGTGCAGAAGCTTTTTATCTTGATGAAGTCCCAAAAGTTCATTTTCACTTTTGTTTCCTTTGCCTTTGGAGACATATCTTGAAAGAAGTTGCTGTGGCTGATGTCAAACAGGTTACTGCCTATGTTCTCTAGGATTCTGATGGATTCCTGCCTCACGTTGAGGTCTTTTATCCATTTTGTGTTTATCTTTGTGTATGGTGTAAGAGAATGGTCGAGTTTCATTCTTCTACACATAGCTGTCCAATTTCCCCAGCACCATTTGTTGAAGAGACTGTCTTTTTTTCCACTGTATATTTTTTCTGGCTTTGTTGAAGATTAGTTGACCATAAAGTTACATACTTCTAAAAAATTTTTCTTTTATTTATTTAAAAATTCTTTTTGTAAATTTAAATTCAACTAATTAACATATAATGTAGTATTTGTTTCAGGGTATATGTATGCATGCCTTTATGACAGTATCACAATGTTTTATTTACTGTTGCTTTGTATTAAGATTTGAACTTTAGAAGTGTGACCTCTCACCTTTGATTTTCTTTTTCTTGGCTATTTTGTGATCCCTTAAAATTCCATATGACTGTTATGATTAGCTTGTGCACTTCTTCCCAAAGGCCTTTGTGAAATTTGTTGGGAACACATTGAATTTCCACATTGCTTTGTGTACTGGTGCCATCTTATCAATAGTATGTCTTTTCATCACTATGGGGTGTCCTCAGATTTATTTAGTTTTCCCTTACTTTCTTTCAACAATGTTTTATAATTTTTTGTGTACAAGATGTACACCTTGATTATATCTATTCCTAAGTATTTCGTCAATGTTGATGTTCCCTAAAATGGAATTGTTTTCTTAAATTCCTTTTTGGATGATTCATTGCTAGTGTATACAAATAAGAGAGATTTTTGTATATTGATATTTTGTCCTGTAACTTTGAGGAATTAGGGAACTAGCTGTAATCATTTTTTAAAAATTATTCTTTAGGAAGATCCCTATATAAGATGATGCCATCTCAGTTTCTGAATAGACCTAGTTCTACTGTTTCTGTTCACATGTGGATTCCTTATTTATTGCCTTATTGTTCTGGATAGAACTTTCAGTACAATACTGGGCAAGAAGTGAAAGCCAGCATGATGGACTTGCTCGTGATTTCAGAGTACATCTGTCAGTCCTCAAAATTGAGCATGTTTGACTAGAGTTAGGGCTTAGGGTTAGGGTCTCCCTGTAATCTGCTGTACAGAGCCCATTCTTCTCTGGTAACCAGCAGAGTGATCTTTTCAGAGCATAACCTTTGAGCCTCTCTGTGATCTGCTCCCCAGCTGCCTGTCCTCTCTAGCCTTTCCTCTTCACCCTATCCCCCCCACCCTCGTGGGCCTCCCGGGTGTGTGTGGTTGTCCCACATGTGTCTTGGGTCTGACTCCAGACCTTTACATCCTCTCTGCCCTCTGCCAGGAGCACTCTTCTCTCCCCCTGCTTCATGTTTGGCTTGTTCCCCTGTTGGCTAGACCTGGACTTGTACCCTGGTGACCTGACTCATGTCTGCCAGCTGTGTGTGGCCTTGGTCCTTATTTAAATGTAATGCCCACTTTCCCTGTGTGAGCGATTTACTAAGCTGCCAGGTATGGGGCAGGCATAAGCAAGTAGCCTGAGTGCTTGTGTGAAAAAACCCAGTCTCAGGACACCTGGGTGGCTTAGTCATTAAGCATCTGCTTTGGCTCAGGTCGTGATCCTGGGGTCCTGGGATTGAACTCCACCATGTTGGGTTCCCTGCTCAGCAGGGAGCATGCTTCTTCCTCTCCCACTCCCTCTGCTTGTGTTCCCTCCCTAGCTGTCTCTCTCTCTCTGTCATACAAATAAATAAATAAATAAATAAATAAATAAATAAATAAAACCTTAAAAAAATCAGTCTCAGAGGGGCTCATCACCCTTGCTGACAATGGGGGAGCTGCTGTCCCCTCAGGTAGTCCCCTCAGAGAGACAAGACTTCCAACTTCTCAGAGCCCAGGAGATGTAGACCTGGACCTGGAAGTTTACACTCTTGGATTCATGGCTGGGGTTTAAGCAAGCCCCCTCTTCTTCCAGCAGTCATCTTTCCCCTTCCCTGGCCATGGGCTGGACCTAATTCCTGACCTGGGGGAGTTTGAGGGTGACTGCTTCTAGGAATAGCAGTGGTTGACTGACAGACTTTGTCAGCAAGAGGCCCAGTAGCCTTCAAGGGAGGAGCCTATGGGGGTGGAGACAGCTCTGTGAGGGCCAGAGACAGCCCATGAAAGCAAAGTGGGGACAGGAGGCCAGCCTTGCTGGTTCTAGCCAGTCTGTAGGCCATAGAAAAGAGGGGTTTGCCCAAAGGCGCTATACTCCTGGCAGGTGAGGACAGGACCTGCAGGAGGTTGGCTGGGGAGGGCACCTGCAGGATTTGCCTAGGAGCTTGGCACAGGGGGAGTGTTTTTGGCTCCAGAATACTGACTGTGGGGTTGATTTCCTGACTCTGAATCCTCAGGTTCCCCTTTGTATGACGGGGTCCTGATGGCCTCCATCTCTGGGAGCAGAAGATAGGGAGGCCCCATGAGAAGACTTGCTCAGGACAGGCTGGGAGAGTGGCTTTTGCTTAAAGCAGCCCATGTCCTGCCCCCTTGAAGAAAGTGTACACATCCATAACCCCCAGCTCTGGCGTACTCCCGCCAGCCTCTGACAGTGACCCTCCTCCCACCTTGTCTGTCATCCCTATAGATAGGTGGTCTTCCTGGACCTGTTCCTGCAGAGGACAAAGAAGCCCATCATGGTGGGACACAGGGTCACCTACTAGGTCATCACCAACCAGCTGCTGGGCCCGTGTGCCCCCCCCCCGGGAGAGCTGGAGGTCCTCCAGGACCCCGAGGTCCCTGGCACACCACATTGGCAGGATGTGTCCATGCAGCACATGGTGATGGTCAGCCGCTTCTGTGAGCAGTGCTTCCTCTGTGAGGTGGATGTCCTGGTGTATGCAGATGTGGACATGAAGTTCTGCAACCATGTGGGCATGGAGATCCTGTCCCCCCTCTTTGGCACCCTGCACCCCAGTTCCTACCAGGTGTCCCATGAAGACTTCAGCTACCAGTGCTGTCTACAGTCCCAGGCCCTCATCCCCAAGGACTAGGGTGATATTTACTACATGGGGGCCTTTTTTGGAGGGTTGGTAGTGGAAGTTCACTGACTGATGTTGGCCTGTCACCAGGTGATGGGTGTCGACCTGGCCAATAGAATCAAGTTTGTGTGGCGTGATGAGAGCCACTTGAAAAGGTACCTCCTGGACCACAAACCCACCAAGGTGCTATCCCCAGAGGACCTGTGGGACCTGTGGCAACAGGGCTGCCCTTCCCACCCTTCATGAAGAAGCTGAGATTTGGGCCATGCCCAAGAATCACCAGGGCATCCGGGACTCATGAGGGGCTGTCCCAGGAGGACCTGTGGGACCCGTGGCTGCTGGGCTGTCCCCTGGAGGACCTGTGGGATCCATGGTGCCTGGGCTGCCCTCCCCGTCCCCTGCTTCATGAAGAAGCTGAGATTCAGGCTGTGCCCAAGAATCAATAGGACATCTGGGACTCATGAGGGGCTGTCACTGTCTCCATCAGGGGGTGCTTCCCTGAGCAGAGCTGTCAGAGGAGGTTCCTACTTCTGTCCCTTCAAGGGAGACCATGGAGCCCAGCCCCACCCACACAGGCATACTCAGGGCCCCCAGTTGCACCTGCATATAGGAGGCCTGCCTGGGGTAGCAAGGTCCTTTCTTTGTGATCACTACATTTTGATAACTTCTGGGTCATTTGCAGCTATGAATGGCTCCAGTTTTATGTTATATGTTTTTCTGTGTCAATGCTGAGCAACCATCTTTAAAAAGAACAAATAAGGGAAAAGGTTTTCCTCCTGATTCTAAACAGACACAGCCTTGTGGAGCTGGGAGTGATCCTGCAATGGCCATGGAGCCAAGGTTGGCCTCTGGTTGGGTCTTCCTCCTAGTCCACGCACCTTGCCATGGCCATGGGGCTTCAGGGGCAGGGGTGCACTGAGCCACCTCTCAGACCTTCAGTCCCCCAAAAACCAGAGGCCTTGGCTGTAGCCACTAGTTCAGCCTCCAGGAGCATGGAGTCCTCTGAGTTATGTATGGTTTCTGCCTCAGTTTTATTTTTTAAATTTAATTTTTAAAATTTAAATTCATTAGCCAACATATAGTACCTCAATAGATTTTAATGTAGTGTTCAGTGACTCATTAGTTGACTATAACACCCAATGCTCATCACAACATGTTCCCTCCTTAATACCTGTCAGCCAGCTACTCCATCCCCCACCCCCTCCCTTCTGTAACCGTTTTGGTTCCCAGAGTCCAGAGTCTCTCATGGTTTGTCTCCCTCTCTGATTTCTTCCCATTCAGTTTTCCCTCCCTTTCCGGGTGGTCCTCTGCTCTATTCCTTATGTTCCACATATGAGTGAAACCATATGATTATTGTCTTTCTCTGCATAACTTATTTCACTCAACATAATCCCCTCCAGTTCCATCCATGTTGATGCAAATGGTGGGTATTCATCCTTTCTGATAGCTGAGGAATATTC
Organism: Lontra canadensis; assembly: GCF_010015895.1. Lineage (NCBI taxonomy): Eukaryota > Metazoa > Chordata > Mammalia > Carnivora > Mustelidae > Lontra > Lontra canadensis. The sequence continues at coordinate 120,789,739 of NW_022630995.1, read as the reverse complement.
CCTTGTATATATGGACCACATTCTTCTTTATCCATTCATCTGTTGAAGGACATCTAAGCTCTTTCCACAATTTGACTATTGTGGACATTGCTGCTATGAATACTGGGGTGCCGGTAGCCCTTCTTTTCACTACATCTGTATCATTGGGGTAAATACTCAGGAGTTCAATCGCTGGGTCATAGGGTAGTTCTATTTTCAACTTGCTTGAGGAACTTCCATACTGTTTCCCAGAGTGACTACACCAGTTTGCATTCTCACCAACAGTGTAAAAATGTTCCCTTTTCTCTACAGACTCGCAAACACTTGTTGTTTCCTGTCTTGTTAATTTTAGACATTCTAACTGGTGTAAAGTGGTATCTCATTATGGTTTTGATTTGTATTTCCCTCATATTGAGGGAGGTTGAGGAATTTTTTATGTGTCTGTTCTAAGCCTTCTCAGTCTCCTCTGCTCCCCTCATTTTCCTCCTCAGCCTAGAGATCGTCCCAAACAACCTGCTGCTTTGAAGACAGCTTTTCAGTCCAGATGCCAGGAACATATCCCAGGGGTCTCAGACCTCACCTACCCCATCTATCCTGTCCAAAACAGGTGCCTGCACACCCCACCAACCATCTGGCCACCTGCTCCTCTTACAGATGTCCCCATCTCAGGAGAGGGAAACACCAAGTCCAAACCCTTGGATTCCTCTGTGACTTGTTGCTTTCAACCAACTATCTGAGTAGTGAGGTGGATACTGGAGGACATTAGATGTCCAAACCATTTAAAGGCATATGTGAGTCTCTTCTGCCTAGGGCAATGGATAAGAGTTGGGGAGAATAGAAACCAAGTAGAATCACTAGAATAAAGGTTGAGTAATGAGGAGCTTTAGGAAAAAACAGCCTGGAAGCTCTGACCTATTCCAGAGCCTCTGGGACACTGCCTGCTTGGGCTGGGTGCCTGCTCAGGGCCAACCTGAGAAGGCCCTAGGCTTTGCCCTCTGGCAATTGTCAGACTTGGCAAGTAGGAAGTAAAGGTCAAGGCAGAGTGCTAAGAGGCCTGCCTGGCTGGTGCTGAAGGTGTATCCCAATACCCACACACTCAGAGCCCTCCTCCCCATCTGCAAAGTCTGGAAGGGGTGTGTGTTTGTGTGTGTGTGTTGTTTTCAGAAGGAGAGCAGCTTCCAGATTTTTAAGGAAGTCTCACCCAGTCAACAGCTGACCACTACATTCACAGACCAGACACTTCTGTGGCCACACATGACAACGGGTACAGATTTGACAAAATCAGTTCAGAAATGTCACTAAGCCAACAGCAGAACTGCAGTGAGAGGAGCAGCAGCAGTGAACCCTGGGGTAAGGAAGAACTGATATTTGACTTGCTATATTACACTATTCACAGTGTCCCAGATCCAAAGGCAGAGAGATAAGTGGTGGTGACACAGGAAAGGAATGTATTTCAGTGCAGCTGACACTGGAATTCCAAGGACTGGCATGGTCTCAAGGTGTTGAAAACACTTTTGGATTTTTGTATTAGGAAAATATAGGACAAAGGTTGGTGGGCAGGTGCAGGAGGTCAGTAAAGTTCCAGTCAATCATTGTCTTGGGGTCCATCACACAGGGCCTTGCTGATGTCAGGCTGTGGTTATTGCTTGAGGGCTCGTTTTGGTGTCCGCCAGGGCTTTGACTTGATTTAACAGATGAGCCTGAAGGAGGGACATTATCAGTTAGGAAGTACAAATGAAGGTCAGAGTGGATGTGGGTAAAAGCCTCTTTCACTCCAAGAGTGGGGGAGCTCTGAGCCTCTGCTACACACTTTGCCCTGCTCATCACTTCCAGCTGTCTATTCCTGAGTTCTGTTCTTTTAATTAAATGGTTATCTAGTAAGTAACGTGTTTCTCTGGGTTCCATGAGCCACTCGAGCAGACTATTCAAACCTGAGGAAGAGGTTGTGGGACCCTCCAATCTGTAGCCATAGCTCAGAAACATGGGTGATCTTTCTGCCCAGCCACTGGCTGACCACTAAGTTAACAGCACAGGGATTCAGTGGCCACACATAACAAAGAACAAAGATTTGACAAAGTTAGTTCAGAAAAGCCACTAAGCCAATAGTAGCAACCACAATGAGCAGCAATAATGAAGCCTGGGATAAGGAAGTTCTGATATTCAGGATGCTTCCATTATAATAGTCATCATCACACCCTGGACTTGTCAGTGGGGCCAAGTCCCCCAGCTAGGGGTCAGGTAGCTTCCTACAGGTTCCACCTGCCTCTCCCTAGCTCTCCCAGTCTTGCACAGTCCTGTGCTGCTTCCCAGCAGAGGGCGGTTTAAACCAAGGTCAGGAAGATGGGATGGATTTTCCTGACTCCACCTGCCACTACCCTTCACCCAGGGCTGCAAGACAGGAAAGTTTTCTTCCACTCCTCTTAAGGTTCCTGGCTGGGTCTGGAAATTGACAAAGACAGATGAGGAGAAAAGGTGGCCAAGTGTATTGATTTTTTTTGTGGAAGCCTCACAAGAACATGGAGACCAGAACAGGCAATTGGAGAAGATAGTTCTTCTACGTTTTAGGCAAAGAAGCAATAAATGTGTGAAGACTTGAGAGACACAGAGGTTTGAGCTAGGACTGGTAAACGGTAAAAAAAAAAGTAACTAGGAAGATAAAGGTTAGTTTAACCAGGTTTGTTCCTATAGCCTTTGTGGCCCTAAATTCCTTGACTCTGGTGATCAGCATGTCCTCCCTGCAGTCTGGGGAGAGAAAGTGCCACATGGGAGTATTCTGACCTGCTTCAGGGAAGAAGGGTTAAATGCTGGGGATCAGAGGGACTTTCCTGCTTCTGCTCTATGCAAAATTCTTTAAGTTTCTATATTTAATTTGCCAAGGTGTCATATTTGGGGTAGTATGACCTGATCCTCACTGGCCTGGTGCTATACTCCATCTCTTCCTAGTATCCAGGACATTGAATGTGCTGCTGTGGAGACATCCCAGACCTGGGACAGCCCCTTTTCCAGGGAGGCACCTGCATCCAGGGGAGGGTTGTTTATGGCTTCCCACACAGCTGCCCTTGTTGCAAAGGGTGGCCACCCCTCCTCAGGAAGATTGAGTGAGACTGTGTAGATCTTTCTTTGAGAAACTGACTTCATTTCTTTGCAAATGTCTACCCAGTAATGGGATAAACAGGAGTTCTATTTTTAGTATTTGGGGGAAGCTCCATACTTTTCCCAGCATGGCTGTGCCAACCAAGGTCAATTCTGGATGATTTTACCTATGAACCATGTATTTTTCAAAAACCTCTCCAGCGGAGAACATGAGGAGAACATTTTCAAGTCCTTGTAAAGTATACTAACTATAGGAACAAACCAGTAACTCAGAAACTACTGAAATGAAGAACTGGTTCTCCTTCTTCCATTTCTGGCTACTGTGATGATCTGTGGCTCGATCCTGCCTCAGGCAGCTGAAAGGTTGACCTCCCAGGTTGGCTGCCACTGAGATGGCTACTGTTTCCAGATATTCTTTGGGGTGTGGCCAGGTCTCCCCTCCTGTGCACAGATCAAGTTGGCGACCTCTGACAGTGGAACCACGGGTCCTCCAGGCATGGTCCCTCCCCCATCCCCCAGAGGAGTCATCACACTGAGGGTTTAGGGGGATGGGAGCTGTCCCTGAGCAAAACCACCTGAGATTCCCACTGTCCCTACATAACCTTCAGATGCTCCTCAGTTACTCCTGTGCCTCTGGTGTCTGACCTGGCTGTTTTCAGACAGCTTATCCAGCAGTACCCTCACTTTCTGGGAGGGGGTTTACCGAAATCTGCAGTGTGTCCTGGTGCCCCGTCTGGATTGCTTTTTGAAGGTACATTGTCTGGGCCATCTGACGACCCATGACCGTGGGTCTGTGGTCTGGAGGGGTTCTGAGCAGAGCTGGTGGGATGGGAGGGCTGCAAGACACAGAGGCAGGTTCACAGAAAGTTGTCTGGGTTCCCTGGCATTCTACCATTTTTGAATCAAAGACCTAAGATCTTTAAAATGCCAAAAATGTTACAGCATGGGCCAGAAAATCACATGTCTCTGTGCGCCCAGCACCACCTAAACTATTGGTCATTTCTTGTACTTGAGCTGAGTACAAAGGATTGGGAGTAGGAGCTTGAGGAGAGGTCCTGGGCCAGACTTTGTGTTTGGGGACATAGGCCACCCAGACAAGCTTGTCCTGAGCCTCAGGAGGGGGTCTGTATGGAAACCCCAGCTGCAGACACTGCTGTCTGCTGATGCCCCCTCAGACCGCCCCAGTGCACCTGCTGCTGGGGGAGTACCTGCCTCCTCCTCTCTGAGGGCTCTCTCCTGAACCAGTTGTGCCCCTCCTATGCCAGTCACTGCCAGCCTGCAGTCTGGGAGGGTGGATACCTCAACGACCTCCAACCCTGGGGACAGATCCAGTATGGGTGGGACATGGTCTCCCAGTAGGCCTGAGCGCCAGGCCCCCATGGTGCTCACTCTCCTCCTGGGGGCTCACTGTGCCATGTCCTCCCTCACGCTCCCTGGGCCCAACTTCCCCTCTGCTCAGGCTCTACTCTTGGCCCAGGCTCCACATGCTGGGACTGGGAGTAGGTTGTCTGGACCTTCTGGACTCACGTTTCCATGCCCGTGACATGAGCACAGGCTGACCTCACAGACTCATCAGAAGAGACCCAGTGCAGGAAGGTGCAGGCCACTTCAAGGGAGATGTCAGGTGACCCCAGAGGGAGCATACAGGCCTTGCACAGAACACAGGGCTCATGGAGCCCAGTGTGGGATGTGGGCACTCAGCCAAGGGGTATGGGGAATCCTGGTGAGGGTGGCCCTAGTGGGGGGTGGGGAGACCACAGAAAGGTTGCAGAAAAGTCAGGAAACAAGGAAGATGGCAGGACAGAGCTTCCCAAGGAGGTTGATGGAAGAGTCAGAGGATCACAGAGACCCTTGGGAAAACTTGGAGTTTCTGGAGATGTTGGCGGAAATGCTGCCATTTGGTCAGGAAAGTTGTGTCACAAACCCCCAGTTGACACTGGATGATTTGCTCTGTTGCTTCTAGGAATCAGGGTGTATGGGTCATTAGCACTCACATTGCATGAAGTCTAGGGTATATTTACTTTTCATCACTTTAAAAAAAAAGTGTCAGAGCACTTTTACTTGTCAAAGAGAGAGCGAGCACAGGCAGACAGAGCGGTGGGCAGAGGCAGAGGGAGAAGCAGACCCCTCGAGCAAGGAGCCCAATGCGGGACTCGATCCCAGGACGCTGGGATCATGACCTGAGCTGAAGGCAGCTGCTCAACCAACTGAGCCACCCAGGCATCCCTTTTCATCACTTTTCAGGACTAGATTTTTCTAGAGGAAGTGCTAAGCATGGGTCTTCCCATTCTTTTCTTTGTGCAATGGGCCTGTTTTCAGGAGTGGATTCCTGGTGCTCATAACCCCTGCGAGCCCTGAGGACTGCCCCCTGTCACCTCCCACAGTGGACATGACCATGTGGGTTGGGGGGAGTGTTCCAGTGCTCAGTACAGAGCAGGGATCCCAGATCTTCTGCTGGATGAAGGAGGGCATGAGGGAGGGAGGAAGTGGAGGGATGGTAAGGAAGGAGGGAGGGAAAAGAAGGAAAGAAGGAAAAGAGGAACTGAGGGGATGGAGGGAGGGAGGGATGGGGGAGGCAGTGAGGGAATGAGGGAGAAAGGGAGGGGAGAAAAGGAGGATGGCATGGTGGGAGTGAGGGAGGATAAGAGTGAGGGAGGGGGGATGGGAGGGAAGGCAAGAAGATGGAAAGAAGGGAGAGAGGAGAAGGAGGGAGGAAGGATGAGAGGGAGGGAGTAAGGGAAGGAGGGAGGGGGATGGGAGGGAGGCAGGGAGGGTTACGGAGTGGGGGAGGGAAGGAAGGGGTGGAGGGGAAGGAGAGGAGGGTAATGAATGAGACAGTGAATAAATGAGGTAGGGAAGGAGGAAGTGAAAGAGCAGAAGTCTGGTCCATACATCAGGAGCCATTATTGGGTGTGAGGTCTGAGGGCATCACAGCCTGGGCCCTGGATGGTGGCTCAGGGCACACCTATCTGTCCTCCCAGTGCTGACCTTCCTTCTCCTTGGCCCTTCTGTGATCCCGGATCCTCTTCACCTCCTCAAACAATTCTGAATATTCCAAGGAGCAGGGTGGCAGGAGGGGGTTTCTCAGGAGGGGCTTCCCAGATCCTGTGCCTAGATGACCCTGGGACAGTAGCTATAGGACATTCTATCATGAGGACTGGGACTGTGGATCCCATTCATCTTCTTGAGCATTAACGTTGTTCCATTCCCTGCTCTCTCTACCACTGCTGTGCTGAACACTCCTGAAAATACTTCTGTGAAAAATCATGCCAGAGTTTCTGGGGCTGAGTCTGAGGCCAAGCACTGCTAGGTGATGGGTGCACCTATGGCCTGGGATGGGTGCTGCTCACTGTTCTCCCAGATAAGGCTGCCTGTCACCATTCTCTCCAGGGGACCTGCATTGGACCTCTGGTTCTTCACATTCTCCCCAGGACTGCTGGTCCCCAGACCATACCTGCCACTCTGAGGGTGACCAGCACTGCCTTCATAGGGTTTCCTTCACCAGAGTCCTCCCATGGGAGCTCCCGCATCTCTGACACATACTCCCTACATGCCCATCTTTCCACCTGGACTTGCATGCATTTGGTCTCTGTCCCTGTGGAGCCCCGTGACCTGGAGACTGGTTTTGAGCAGAGTCAGGTGAAACTTTTCTCTGGCCTAGGGTTGTGAGCCGTGTGTTTGCCCTCTGTGGTGTGCCTGCCAGCTTTCTGCATTTCCCTGGTGTCTGTGTGGGCCACAGGAAGAACCAGCCGTGGATTGTCTTGGGTCAGGCTGTGGTGTCTCAGCAGGAACAGGGGTCTTGATCCTGAGATTGTTCTCATAATTCCTAAAGGAGTCTCTATGATTACATCTCATCTGTAATCCATTGAGGGTTTCAATATAGAATAAGGGATATTCTATGTCACATAAACATAGAAAAAAAAACACCAAACAAACCAAGTCCCCTTTGAAAATATATGGGCAAACATAAAAGCACATATTGTGTGATTCCACATACAGAAACATCCAGAACAGGTAAAGGAACAGAGAGAGAAAGCAGCTTAGGGGGTGTGAGAGATCGGGTTGGAGGAGAAATGGGCAGGAAGGGCTTTTGGTTCAGGACTTTTGGTCTCCTTTGGGGAAGGAGATGTTCTGTAGCGGTGTTCTATGGTGTGGCACAGCATTGGGAATGTACTTAACGCTTGTGATGTGTTCAAGTAAAAACAAGTAATTTTATTTAAAACAAATAATAAACAGTATGCAGGACATGGAAAGATAAAATAACAGTTAATATGTACCAGAGAGAAAGAATATACAGGTAGGGGATGAAACACTCCTGTGGGCTGTCAGGGTCAGGGAATAGAATGAGGGATAATTGTACAAGGAGCAGGGCTGTGTACAAGGAGATGTGGCTCTGGGAGCCCTTCAGGAGCAGGAATAGGGGCAGGGGTTGGGATAGGGGCAGGGACAGGAGCTAGGACAGATGCAAGATCAGGAGCACAGACTGGGGCAGGGGAAGGGGAAGCAGCTCTGGCAGGGGCAGGGGCAGGGACAGGAGAAGGAACTGTAGAAGGAGCAGGGGCAGGTGCCAGCTCTTCAGGGACAGCATCAGGCTCTCCACGGACAGATGCCTGGTCACCTGTTGACTCCTGGTCTCCTGCTGAAGTCTCTTTAGGCACCGTCTCCCCCTCTGGGGCTACAGATGAAGTTGGGGCTGGCTTTAGCTCTTCAGAGGTAGACACAGGTATCCAGGCACCCACATTCAGGTATCCAGGCACCCACATTCCAGAGATAGGCCCCTGCCCAGCTCATTTCATTGGAGATTCTGGAACGAAGAACATGTTTGTGTGCCTTTGCAGAAATAGAGCTTAGCCCAGGGCCTCCCAAAGAAGCTACAGCCAGGAAGGAACCCTCACCGGGACATCTCCCCAAGCTGCAGTCCACTTGCTGGGTGCTCTGAGCCCAGTCCTTGCTCCTGGCCCCACACCAGCCTCTGGGGTCTCCTGCTTGTGGGGTCTAGCACTGACCCATACCCAGACACCCACATACACCCAGCCCTGGCCTTCTCACCCTCAGGCTTGGCCTCCATGGGCTCCAGGTCCTGGACCACAGTCCAGTGTGGTACCACCAGGGGAGTGGCCTGGGCAGTGTCAGAGGCCTTCCCAGGTAGTCCCCAGTTCCTGCTCCTGGAGAACCCCTATGGTCACTCCCTTGTCAGGGAGATGGAGCTGGTGTCCACCAGCCTCCTCCCTGTCTCATCATCCCTGGTGTTCTGCAAAGACAGGGATTGGTATCCAGCCTGGATGCGTCACAGCCTTGCCCAGCCATCCTCACTATCCTCCTGCCCAGTTCCCCTGCTGCTCCCAGATCAGACACAGCCCTGGGACAGAAACCCATACCTGCAGGATACAGGATAAACCCGGAGAGAAGCTCGCAGTCCTCTACACCTCGTCCCACCCAGCCAGCCTTGACCTGAGGTGTGAACATGACCTGCCCACCAGGCATCTGACCCCTCGTCAACATGCTCTTGAATGTAGTGAGCACATCTTCTTTACAAACAGACACACACACATGCATGGGGAGGGGACCTGGGGCTTCACAGGAGCATATGGGGCTGGGGGTTGGCTCTGGGCCTCATGATGTCTCCTTTCTGTACTTCTGCCCAAATGGCCAGAGATGTCTGGGAGCCCTGATATGACATCCCCAGTGAGGGAAAGTGTTTGCAGGGTGTGCTTTCCTCTGCCTGTGCCTTCAGACTTTGGGATGCAACATGCAAACATGTTCTTCTTTTGAGGATCTCCAATGAAATGAGCTGGGTAGGGGGCTGTCTCTGGAATGTGGATGCCTGGTTACCTGGGTTTCAAATTCTGTTGGGCCCTGTTGTCAGGGAAGTGAGGTCACCTTACCCGGCTTCCTCCTCACTCCAGAACCCCCCAAGGAGCTCCTTCCCCAGCTGCTCAATGCTCACCCTCTACCCCATGCCCTGCCCATACAGTGACACCTACCTATAGCCCCTGCAAGGTGTGGGTGCAGATAGTGTCCTGCTGTGAGGACACTGAGCTGGGTTCAGACCAGACTCCTGATCATGCCTAGGACTGTGACCCTAGACAGACCCTGTGCCTCTCAGGGCCTTTCCAGGCTCCTCATCTGCCCAGTGGGGTCTTCTGGCTTCTACTTCTAGGGATGCCATCAGGGGTAGGATCTCTACATATGTTCTTGCTATCACAGGAGGCTGAGACATGCACGTGGCAATGCAAGGATGAGTGGGGGGCTGGGCAGGGCATAGAACACAGGTCAGAGGGCTCTGGGTCTGGTTTGGGGTTCACGCAAAGCCACCCTCCTCCTGCCTGTCTCCCAGCCCCCATGGCAAGATTGCAGTGAACTGATTCTGACCTTGTCCTCTCATGACACAGACTTCCAGGGGCTCACATTAGGTTTAGGCCCAGGTCCCAGGGCCTCATCTGTGCTTATATACTGGGCAGTCCCCACAGTGGTTCCTGGCATTCCCGAATCCTGGTCACACATCCCTGTGAGATTCTCTCTCCTCCAGGGTGGATGGCCTGTGTGACTGCACTCTCAGGAATAGAATGGAGCAAAATGATGGAATGTTGTTCCCAACCTGATTGAAGAAAATCTGTGACTTCTGGTTTCCTCTCTTGTGTTCATTCTCTGTCTCTGTCTACTCTGTGTCTCTGTGTCTCTCCCAGGAGCAGGATCTGGAGTTCTGGGGGTGACATGAGAAACCTCAGAAAGCTACCCTCTCCCTGTTTACCTCTCCTGTCCTGGTGCTTGATTCCTTCCTAAGGCCTCCTCACCCTGACCAGAGCACGGACTCTGGATGGAGACACTGAGGCAGCAACAAGAAGGGTCCTGACCTTGGCCCCCAGACCAGTGGTCCAGTGCTCTTCCACATTCTGCAAACCCAGGTCATTAGGTCCCCAAGTTCCCAGAATGTCCTCTGCTCAGAAGGACTCGAGGGAGTACAAAGCATTTTCCCAGGACTAGGAGCACAGTGGATCAGGGATGAAGATCCAAGGCCAACAGACTTTTCTACAAGCCCCTAGGACCTTAGGGACACCCCATCTCTATGGCCCAATGGACAGAAGAGTAAGCTGAGGCCTTTTGTGCTGTAGCCCTGTCTGGACTTAGGGGGGTATGTCTTCCTACTTCCAGTAGCCTAGGATGGTGATAGACCCCAGACCCCAGACATTGTCCCCTCCCAGGGACCTGGCAAACCCCCTGGGCCCCTCAGGTACAGCCTGACCATCAGTCTGGACTGTCTCCCATCCCCATGCTATGGACCTGGGTTCTTGTCAGGGGTCCTGAAGCCCCTGCCTCATGGCTCAGCTGTCTCCAACCTCTTTCTTCTTTCCCCCTTGTCACCCATGTTGCTTCCAGGGTGTTAGCCCCTTCTGACCCTGAGCGGTGCAGTTCAGAGAACTCTGTGTGTGTGTGTGTGCAGGCACACGTGCCTCTACTTGTCTGGGGATGCCCAAGGTAATGTCCCCACATGGGATGGGGTGGGCAGCTATCCCCGAGGATCTGAGGAGCTCTCACCCCCAAAGCAAACCTCATGGGAGGGTTGAGGCTGGCTTAGGACTGAAGAACAACCCTGCTCCTTGGACTCTGTATGCCTCATTTGTCCTGGGCCAGTCCCTGCCTCTCTTGACCCTGGGTTCCCAACTGTCCCTGAGTGTTGGACATGGAAATGCTTGAACTTGGCCACTTCTCCAGGGGTAGGTGGAGGACAGGTGCACCAGGCACACAGGCTTTCCTCTTGAGAGTGCCAGGTGTGCACAGGGGACCTGCACACAGCACCTGTACCATGACCCAGTCCCACAGCGGATGTGCATGAGACCCATGGCTCTGCATCTGACCAGTCCCCCATGTTTCCCCACCACCACCAAGGGTTCTGTGGCCCCAAAGTCCACTTAACTGCGGAACAATACCCATCCTGGGCAGCAAGCCTCAGGGTTCAAGGCCAGGTGAGTTGCACATCTGGGGAAACAAAGGTAACTGAATTACCGTCCCCCCCAACTGGCTGGGAATGCAGACTGCCTCCCAGGGTCCAGCTAAGTGCAGGGCTGGGCCAGAGGACCTGGAGGCAGCAGTGGAGGCTGACTCAGGGCAGGGAGAAGAGCAGACCACCCCATTTCCCTTCTCTCTTCCTTCTTTCTCATCTTCCTGATAGGACCCTGGGACAGAGGTCCAGCCTGACCCTGGCTACAGCCCTGGCTGGAGTCAGAGGTGTGAGAAGGAGGCTGGGGAGGAGGGAACCACCACCAGGATGCCTGAATATGAGGGTGTTGTTATTGTAATGAGGGACCCCATGGGCATTCAGGGATTTCAGCCCTTTTTAGACATGAGCAGTGGCCCCAGGACTCGGCCCCTGCCCCATCCTTCTCCCTCCACAGGTCCCCACATCTCTCCCAGCACAGGCCTTGTCTTCAGCCAGTCCACCCTCCAGCCACTAGAAATTCAGCTGCTCCAGGGGGCTACAAACTGATTACAAGCTGGACCTGAGTCAGCCCTAAGGGACCTGGTTCTGGGTCCTGGAGCCCCACAGGGAGGGGAGGTGATGTGGCACAGTAGCTGGAAGAGGGCAGATTGGACTCTCCCTGGAGGCCATGGCTCCCTGGTCAGCACAGACCCTGTTGTGTGCTGGCCCCTAGGGCACCCAGATTCCAGCTCCCAGGCAGGTTCTGGGAGGGAGACCAGAGTGGTTCCTGCTAGCTCAGACGTGTCACTCTGTCCTGTAGCTACAGCCTGTCCCACCAGCTCTACTCCCCCTCCTAGTTGGCCAGCAACACCCTCAGGGCCAAGAAGAGTCCATTATCCAGCTCTGGGGCCAGTGTGCAGCTAGGCAGGCAGGGGAGGGCTCTCTCTGGGCTCAGGGAGTCTCTGGCTGGGCTAACGGGGGCACGGGAGGGCTGGCCTTCTAGCCCCTCTGCTGACCAGCCCTGTGATTGGAGCCATTTGCCTCCCCTCTCTGGGCCTTGCTCTGTGCCTCTGTGCAATGTAGTGATACTGAATGATTGCTCCCATGGTAGAGGCATGTGAGTTGTTGTTGATTGATCTAAGCTGGGCACAGAGCCTGGACTGCAGAGTGCAGTGGGGGATGGTGAACTGTGTCACCAGTGAGCATCCCTTCCCCCAAAAGCAATCCAGCCCTTCCATGCAGGCCTCTAGGAGACCACATTCCTAACACAAGGCCCCGTGTGTGGCTTTTTCTCAGCAGTGGGACAGGCTGGGAACCCCAGGATATGGAATCAGCTCTTCCCTCTGAGGGCACGAGAACAAGGAAGACTTTTTCTGGGGTCCCTCAAGGCCACAAGAGGTGAGGTGGGTGCCTCCAAACAGGACATTGAAATTCTGCTTCTGTTAGAACCTGAGCATTGGGGTTGGTTCTTTCACTTGGTGGGTCGATGAGGCACACACGCTCTTCATGACTCCTCCTCAAATGATGAGCTCTTGCAGGGTCCTGGGCAATCTGGACCTGAGGAGGGGTTAGGGGCCTGTCCCCTCCTTGGCTCCTGAAGGAGACCCATCTTCCCAAAGACAGGATCATTTCAGGTTATGATCCTGGGCCAGGATGGGAGACAATCCCTCGCAGATCCCGACTCTGGGGCTGAGAGGGCCTTTCTCAGGCACAGCAATGCCCACAGAATGTGGGGACTTCAGAAAGAACACACACCTGGCCCAGGTTCTGCTCCAAGATGGTGGCTGCCTTCCCCAGCTCCAGAGGAAGAGGGACAACCTCTGCTTCTCTGGGCAGGGGTACTCTGACCCATGAGCAGGCCCTGAAAGTTTTCTAGTCCACCTCTGGAAGTGCATCAGCACTGAGTAGGCCAATCACTGTCCACACATGAACACGGGCAACAAGCTAAAGAAGCACTGGAGGTGATCCTGTGCAAATGGCCTGCTACTGGCAGGGCTGGTGGCCTCAGTGCCCTCCAGCAGGCCCCCCCTTCTCTGGATGGGAATTCTCCTGGAGTCCCTGTTCTCAGAGCTTCCTTCCTGCTGGTTTCAGGACCAATGGAGAGACTGTGGTGTGGCTTAGAAGGCTCCACAGCAGCCTCCCTCCTTCTGTACACATCACTGCTCCCCAAGAAGCAATGGCTGCTGCTCCCACATGCCATGCACAAGGTTGGTTTAAGGCACTCATTCCCTCCAAGGCCCAGTTGCTCTGGCTCTGTCACATACACAGTGGCCACAGCTGCCTGGCTGGGCCAGGAGTCCCAGGAGAGCTTTCCTTTCCCAGGATCAGTGTTCACAATCCTGGCCAGAGAAAGAAGTCCCATCTGTCCTCTGCTAGAGAAGGTGAATTCCTGGGCTGGGTGGCCCTCAGGTGCCTGAGGATATGTGGGTTCCCTGGAGAGAAGGGTGATGGGCACCCCTGTCTGAGAAAACAGTGAGCAGCACCCATCCCAGGCCGCAAGTGAGCCCATCACTTAAAGCAGTGCTTGTACTCAGACTCACCCCAGGAAACTGGCATGATTTTTCATAGATATATTTTCAGGAGTTCAGAACAGTGGTGGTAGAGAGAGCAGGGAGTGCACCAATACTAATGCCCAAGGAGATGGATGGTGGCTCAGTCAGTTGAGCCACTGACTCTTGATTTTGGCTCAGAATGTGATCTCATTGTGTGGAATCGAGCCCCATGTAGGATCTATGTTCAGTGCAGTGTGGGCTCACAATTCTCTCTTCCACTTCCTGCCTCTCCCACCACTCTCGTGCCATGCTCTCTCTTTCTCTAAAATAAACTAATAAAATCTTTATAAAAATGGAATCATACAGGATGTACTTTTAAAAAATTGTAAAAACTCCTAACATTGACTTTTCCATTTTAAACATTTTCAGTATAAAGTTCAGTAGTGTTAAGCATATTTACACTGCTGTGAAAATCTTTCATCATGAAAACCTATTTCACCATGGGAATCTGAAATTCTGTTCTCATTATTATATGTTCTTCATGTAGAAAGCATATTTATTTATTTATTCATTTATTTATGTTCAGTTAGCCAACATATAGTACAACATTAGTTTTTGATGAAGTGTTCAACAATCCATTCATTTCATGTAACACCCAGTGCTTATCACAACACATGCGCTCCTTAATACCCATCACCCTGTTATGCAACCTCTCCACCTCTGTAAACCTCAGTTTGGTTCCTAGAGGCCAGAATCTCTCATGGTTTTTCTCCCTCTCTGATTTCTTCCCATTCATTTTTCCCTCCCTTCCCCTACAGTCTTCCACACTATTCCTTACATTCCACATATGAGTGAAACCATATGGTAATTGCCCTTCTCTTCTGACATCTCATTCAGCATAATCCCCCTCTAGTTCTATCCATGTCGATGTAAATGGTAGGTATTCATCCTTTCTGATCGCTGAGGAATATTCCATTGTGTATATGAACCACATCTTCTTTATCCATTCATGTGTTGAAGGTCATCTCATCTCCTTCTGTAGTTTGGCTGTTGTGGACATTGTTGCTATGAACATTGGGGTGCAGGTGCCCCTTCTTTTCACTATGTCTGTATCTTTGGGGTAAACATCCTGTAGTGAAATTGCTGGGTGGTAGGGTAGTTCTATTTTTAACATCTTGAGGAACCTCCAACTGTTATCCAGATTGACTGCACTGCACCTGCTTGCTTTCCAACCAGTAGTGTAGGAGGGTCCCCTTTCTTCACATCCTTGCCAACATCTGTCATTTCTTGACTTGTTAATTTTGGCCATTTTAACTGGTGTAAGGTGATATCTCATTGTGGTTTTGATTTGTATTTCCCTGATGGCAAGTGATGTTGAACACGTTGCCATGTGTCTATTGGCTGTTTGCATGTCTTTGGAGAAATGTCTGTTCATGTCTTCTGCCCATTTCTGGATTGGGCTATTTCTTTTTTGGGTGTTGAGTTTGAGAAATTCTTTATAGATCTTGGATACCAGCCTTTTACATGACATATCATTTCCAAACATCTCCCATTCCATGTGTTACCTCTTTGTTTTGTTGACTGCTTCCTTTGATGTGCAAAAGCATTTTATCTTGACCAAGTCCCAATAGTTCATTTTTGCTTTTGTTTCCCTTGCTTTTGGTGATCTGTCTAGGAAGAAGTTGCTGTGGCTAATGTCAAAGAGGTGACTGCCTATGTTCTCCCCTAGGATTTTGATAGATTCTTGTCTCATATTGAGGTCTTCTATCCATTTTGAGTTTATCTTTGTGTGTGATGTAAGAGAATGGTTGAGTTTCAATCTTCTGCATGTGGCTGTCCAATTTTCCCAGCACCATTAATTAGAAAGACTGTCTTTTTTCCATTGGATATTCATTCCTGCTTTGTCAATGATGAGTTGACCATAGAGTCGAGGGTCAATTTCTGCAGTCTCTATTCTGTTCCATTGATATATGTGTCCATTTCTGTGTGAATACCATGCTGTCATAGCTTTGTAATATAGCTTGAAGTCAGGCATTGTGATCCCCTCAGCTTTGTTTTCTTTGTCAACATTTCTCTGGATGTGTGGGGTCTTTTCTGGTTCCATACAAGTTTTAGGATTGTTTGTTCCAGCTTTATGAAAAATGACAATGGTATTTTAATAGGGATGGTGTTGAAAGTGAAATTGTTCTGGGCAGCATAGACATTTTAGCCATGTTTATTCTTCCAATCCATGAGCATGGAATTGTTTTCCACCTTTTTGTGTTTTCCTCCATTTCTTTTATAAGCGTTCTATAGTTTCTAGAGTATAGATCCTTTGCCTCTTTTGTTAGGTTTATTCCAAGGTATCTTACAGTTTTTGGTGCTATCGTAAATGGGATAGATTCCTTAATTTCTCTTTCTACAGTTATATTGTTAGTGTAGAGAAAAGCAACAGATTTCTGTGCATTGGTTTTGTATCCTGCCACATTACTGAATGGCTGTATGAGTTCTAGTAATTTGGGAGTGGAGTCTTTTGGGTTTTCCACATAAAGTATCATGTCACCTGTGAAGAGAGAGTTAGACTTCTTTGCTAACTTGAATGCCTTTTATTTCTTTTTGTAGCGTGATTGCTGAGGCTAGGACTTCTAGTACTATGTTGGAGAATAGTGAGAGTGGCCATCCCTGTTGTGGTCCTGATCTTAAGAAAAAGCCCTCAGCTTTTTCCCATTGAGAATGGTATTCGCTGTGGGTTTTTCATAGATGGATATTATGAAACTGAGGAATGTCCCCTCTACTCTTACACTCTGAGGAGTTTTAATCAGGAAAGGGTGCTGTATTTTGTCAAATGTTTTTTCTGCACGAATTGAGAGGATCCTATGGTTCTTGTCTTTTCTTTTATTAATGTGCTCTATCATATTGATTGATTTGTGAATGTTGAAGTACACTTGCATTCTTGGAATAAATTCCAGCTGGTCATGATGGATAATCCTTTTAATGTATTGTTGGATCCTATTAGCTAGAATCTTTTTTAAAATATTTTTTTGTTATTTATTTATTTCACAGACAGCAATCACAAGTAGGCAGAGAGGCAGGCAGAGGGAGAGGGGGAAGCAGGCTCTCCGCTGAGCAGAGAGCCCGATGGGGCTCAATCCCAGGACCCTGGGATTATGACCTGAGCCAAAGGCAGAGGCTTTAACTCACTGAGTCACCCAGGTGCCCCTATTGGCTAGGATCTTGTTGAGTATTTTGGCCTCCATGTTCATTAGGGATATTGATCTGTAATTCTCCTTTTTGATGGGGATTGGCTGGTTTTTGGATCAAGGTAATGTTGGCTTCATAGAATGAATTTGGACGTTTTCCTTCTGTTTCTATTTTTTGAAACAGCTTCAGAAGAATAAGTATTATTCCTTCTTTGAATGACAGCCTTGCTATATAAGGTATCCTTGGCTGCATGTTCTTCTCATTTAGTATGCTGAATATGTCTTGCAAACCCTCTATGGACAGGTCTGACATTATTTTGATGTTCCTCCCTCCATACATAAGAAATCTCTTCCCCTGGGCTACTTTCTGGATTGTTTTCTTGGTTCTAAGATTTGCAAGTTTTCCATTTTTAATTCTAATAGTGTATTTATAGACTATTTTATATTTTCTATGTACACCCTCATATTATCTGTGAATAGTCACAATTATCCACTCAATTCTTATTCTTTTTGTTTCTCTTGCCTTATAACACTTGGTAAATTCTCCAGTGCAATGTTGACTAGAGTAGCATTGTTTGAAGATTTTAATATACCTTTCTCAATATCTGATAGAAAAAACAGATGAGACATTATTAACAAATGTGACCTAATTGACATATATTAAACATTACACATTAAGTACAGAATACATTATTTTGAAGTGGTCCTAGAACATTTACCCCAGTAGACAAAATGTTAGGCCCTGAAGCAGGTCTACACATTTTAAAGCCTGAAATTAACTAGATTATATTCTTCAACCACAGGGAAATTGGGCCATAGTTGAGATTGGGGGTCTTGCAACCCTTCAGACTCTTGGTATGTGGTCGGGGGCCGAAGAAGCTGGGAGTAGCCTCAGGGGTGCTTGCAGGTTTTTTTCTTCCTCTGAGTATTCTGTGCACTCCAAACAACACTGTTTCTTCTTGGGTGGCAGACGGAGTCCAGGGGTGTGGATCAGTGATCCCCAATCTGGAGGGCTTGGAGGCCAGGCATCTGGGGGCAGAGGCCTGAAAAACCATCCTAGCGTTATTGTTAGGGCCTAGAGGGATGGAAAGTCTGAACCCTACACCCTAAACCTCAGCCCTAACCCGAAACCTAGGTTGGGTTTTCAGGCTTCCGTCCCCAGGGCCTGTACCCCAAGACCTCCAGATTGGGGACCCTGGAGCCACAGCCCAGGAGTCTGCCTGCCACCCAGATGGAAACCATGTCCTTTGGAGCTGCACAGAACCCTTTGACTGGGAGGAACCCACAAGCCTCCCTGAGGCCACCCCCAAATTCGGTGGCCCCCCGACCTCCAAACTGGAGCCTGATGCACTGCATGACACCTGTCCTCAATTCAGATCCCGCCTCAGCTCCGGCAGATTGGGAAACCACGCCCCTAGGCTCTAACCCTAACTCAAGTTTAGGTTTCTAGTCTTCTGTCCCAAGAGGCCTGGCCCCCAACCCCTCCAGATTAGGGGCCACTGAGCCACACGCCAGGAATCCCCCTGCCACCCAGAAGGAAACCGTGCCTTGTGGAGCTGTGCAAAACCCTCAAAGCAGGAGAAACCTGCATTCCACCCCGAGGCCACACTTATATTCTGCACCCCACCAGGCCACCAACATGGAGCCTGATGCTCAGCCTGAATGGCCTGACACTGAGCCCTCCACATTAGGGACCCCGTAGCCACACCAGAGGAGTCCACCTGCTACCCAGATGGAAACTGTGCCATTCAGAAAACGCTGTGCTGTGCACAGAACCCTCAGACCAGGAAAGATCCACAGGCTTCCCAGAGGCCACGCCAACCTCAGACGGAAACCTCTGGCCACAAAACCCAGAGCCAGACACACTGCCTGACCCGCTTCCTCGACTCAGCCCCCCAGGAATCCCACCTCAGCACTGGAAGATCATGCCTGTCATACACCTAGGCCCTAATCCTAACCCTAGATTGGCTTTTCAAGCTTCTGTCCCCAGAGAACTGGCCCCAATCCCTCCAGATTGGGGACCCCCTGAGCCACACCCCAGAACTGTGCCTGCAACCCAAGTGAATACCGAGCTGTTCAGAGCTGCGCAAAACCCTCAGAGTGGAAGAAAGCTGCATGGACCCCCTGAGGCCACCCCTACCTTCGGTGCCCCACTTGGCCACAAACACAGAGGCTGACACTCAGTCAGACACCCTCCCTAAACTCTGCTCCTGGAAAGCTCCCCTGTGTGGGGGTTCTTAGAGCCACATGGGCCTGGCCCATGTTCCCGGATGGCCGCAATACACACCTAGTGAGAAAGCGCTGTAGACCGCGGGCACCAATGTGGCCCAAATTGCCACCCAATGCCAAATTGATATCAATTTGGGCAGAAATCTCATGAGAATTGGCTGGAAATACACCAGCAAACTTTCATCTGGTGGCGCAGGCCCACAGGGCCACCGCCTGGGCCTTGCCTGGGATCCTGAGTGGTCGTGGCCCAAATCCTGGGAGAAAGCCCTTTTTGAGCCAGGAGCCTGGAAGCCAACCCCTTCTGCTACTCAGACCCTTGGGGTGCCCTCCCCAGCACTGGTGGAAGGGGACTAGCATGCCTGAAGGCCCTGGCCTTATTCCTCGGTAGGGTTTTTAGGCTTCAGTCCCAAGGGCCAGTACCCCGAGTCCTCCAGAATGGGGACCCCGGAGTCACACTCCAGGATTCTGCTTGCCACCCAGGAGGAAACTGCACAGAAACCTCAGACTGGAAGAAACCCTCATGCTTCCCTGAGGCTACCCAAACCTCTAGCAGTGCCCCAGTCCACAAAACCCAGAGACTGACATGCCACCCAAAATCATCCGTGACTCAGCCCCCGAGGGATTCCTGCCTCACTGAACCCTCAGAGGGGGAGAAGCATGCATGCCCCCCAAAGCCACCCCAAGCATCAGTATCCCTCTGGCCATAAAGCCAGATTCTGCCGCGCCACCAGATGGATGCCCTTAACTCTGCCCTGAGGGGAGCCTGCCTCAGTGCAGGCAGATCCAGTCTGCCCCACCCATAGGCCCTATCCGTAATCCTAGGTGTGGTATACAGGCTTCAGAGCCCAGAGGGCTGGCTCCTAACCTCTCAGATTGGGGACCCTGAGACTCACACTGGTACTCTGCCTGCCTCCTAGGGAGAAATGGTACCATTTGGAGCTGTGCAGAAACCTCAGAGCGGAAGAAACCTGCATGCACCCTGAGGCCCCCAGCATCTGCACCCTGCTTACCTTCCTGGAACCAAATCCAGACTCCATCCTGCCACCTGACTCCTGCCCTCCACTCAGCCCACTACAAAGCCCACCTCAGCACTGGGAGATCAGGACTGCCATGCCCCTAACCCTAGTTTGGGTTTTCATGCTTCCATCCTGAGATACCTGGCACCCGGGACGCCTGGATGGCTTAGTTGGTTAAGAGACCTGGCACCCAAGCCCCCAGATAAAGGACCCCTAAGTGACAATGCATGAGTCTGCCCACCATGGGAGGAAACCTTGCGGTTTGGAGCTGCGCCAAACTCTGAGATGGGGAGTAAACTGCATGTCCCCCTAAAGCCAGCCCCAGCATTGGCGGCCCCCCTGGACATAATGCTGGATTCCACCATGTCACAGGATGCATGTCCTCAACTCAGCCCTGAGGGGAGCCCACCTCAGTGCCAGCAGATAAGTTGTGGCATGCCCCAGGCCCTAAAACTAACCCTAGTTTGGGTTACAGGCTTCCATTCCTAAAGGCCTGTCCACCAAGCCCCATGGATTAAGGACCACTGAGCTACACTCAGGGCTCTGCCTGCCACGCTGTAGGAACCTGTGCTATTGGAAGCTGCACCAAAACCTTAGCAAGGGAGAAACCTGCATGCCCCACCCCTAAAGTCACTCCCAACATTGGCATCACCCCCAGCCATAAAAATGGATTCTACCGCCTCTGGACACATGACCTCAACTAAGCCCTGAGGGGAGTCCACCTTAGCACTGGCAGATCAGGCCTACCATTACCCTAGGCCCTGGTCCTTATCCTCAGTTGGGTTTTCAGTCTTTCTACCCCAGGGGCATGTTCCTCGAGCCTTCAAATGGAGGAAACCTGAAACGCACACTATGAGTCCATGCACCACCCAGGAGGAAACCATGCCATTCAGAGCTGTGGAAAACTTTCAGAGCAGAAGAAACCTGCATGACTCCCCTGAGGGCATCCCCCAACTTCAGCGCCACAATGGGCCAAAAACTCAGAGTCTAACACCCAGTCAGAACCCCTCCCTCATCTCTGACCCCAGAAAGCTCCCCTATGTGGGGTCCCTCCAGGGAGCCACGTGGGCCCAGCCCATGTTCCTGGATGGCTGTGATACGAACCAAATGAAAAAGTTCTCTAGACCATGGGCGCTGGCCCAGCATGAATCACCACCCCAAAGTTGGCCAATTCTTAATTCAATAATGATTTGAGCAGAAAGCTCTTGAGAATTGGCTGGAAAACCCCCGGCAAACTAGGTTCTTGTGGAGCATGTCTGCTGGGCCTCCACCTGGGCCTGCCCGGGGTCCTGAGTCGTCTGCCTGAATCCTGGGAGAAAGCCCTCTATGAGTCAAGTGCATGCAAGGCCAACGCCTCCTTCTGCTCAACCCCTCTGGAGTTCCCGCCTGGTGCTGGCTGATTGGGCCTGCCGTACTTCTAGGCCCTGGCCCTAACCCTCAGTTGGGTATTCAGTATTCTTTCCCAGGGGCCTGTCCTTTGAGCCCTCAAATTGGGGAACCCCGAAACACACCCTATGAGCCCACCTGCCACGCAGGAGGAATCCATGCCATTCAGAGCTGCGGAAAACCCTCAGAGTGGGAGAAACCTGCATGCCCACCCGAGGCCATCCCCCATTTTCGGGGCCACACTGGGCTGAAAACTCGGAAGCTGATGCCCAGCCAGAACACCTCCATCAACTCTGCTCCCTGAAAAATCCAGTGTGGGTGGGGGCTGTTATGGGCGGAGAGTGGACCTGGCCTGTATTCCAGGATGGCCACAACATACACCGAGCGAGAAAGTGCTCTAGAAAACGGGCGCCAGCACAGCCCAAATCACTGCCCAAATGCTCACAAATGCACGTGAGCTTTCTGCCCAAATAGATATTGACTTGGGCAGAAAGCTCGTGAGAATTGACTGCAAAAACCCTGGTGAACATGCTTCCATCGACATGTCTGCAGGGACTCCCCTGGGCCTCCACCCAGGGTCCTGAGTGGCCGTGGCCCAAACCCTGTGAGAAAAGACCTAAATGACTAAGGTGCATGCGAGGCCAACCCCTCCTGATACTCAGCATCCTGGGGTACCCTCCCTGGCACTGGCAGATTGGGCCTGCCGGGACCCAAGGCCCTGGCCCTAATGCTCGGTTGGTTTTTCAATCTTCCTTACCCAGGGTCCTGTCCCTTGAGCCCTCACCTGGAGGAACCCTGAATCACACCCCATGAGTCATCCTGCCATCTAAGTGGAAACCGTGCCATTTGGAGCTGTGGAAATCCCTCAGAGCGGGACACCTGCATGCCCTCACCTGATGTCATCCCCCACCATTGGCACCACACTAGGCTGAAAACTCAGAGGCTGACACCCAGCTGGGACCTCTCCCTCAGCTCTCCCCCAAGAAAGCTCCCCTGCACCAGGACCCTCGGGGGACCCACTTGGTCCCAGAATATTTCCCAGGGGGCCCTGACACACACTGAATGAGAAAGCCATCTAGACCACGGGTGACAGTGCTGCCCAAATCACCGCCCAATGTGGGCCAATTCTCACGAGCTTTCTGCCCAAATCAATTTTGCCCTGGTGAAGCAGAGTTTACTGGGAATAGTGTTGAGTTAGGGTTTGTGGCTGGGCGTCAGTCTCTGAGGTTTTTTCCTGGTGTGGCACTGAAGGTTTGGGATGGCCTCAATGGGGGCTTGAAGGTTTCTCTTGCTCTGAGGGTTTTGTGCAGCACTGAAAGTTTTGATTTCCTCCTGGGTGACAGGTGGACTCATGGAGTATGTCAGTGTTTCCAATTTGAAGGCTTGAAAGACAGTCTCCTGGAGAAAAAACACTGAAAACCCAACCAAAGATTAGTTGGCCCGAGCCGCCACCGCTGGCATGGGAAAACTAGAGGGTGAGAGTCAGGAGGCTTTGGCCTTGCATGGGCCTGGCACCTAGAGGTCATTCTCACAGGATTCAGGCTTCAACCACTGGGGACCCCAGGCCAGGCCCAGGTGTAGGCCAGCAGACATGCACCTTAGGAAGTGAGTTAGCTGGGGGGTTCCTGGCCAATTCTCACGAGCTTTCTGCCCAAATCAAAATTGCCTCCTGCTATTCAAAATCCTACAGTACCTTCCCCGACTCTATCCGATAGGGCCTACTATGCCCCAAGACCCTGGCCCTAACGATCGATTGGTTTTTCAGTCTTCCTTACCCACAGCGCTGTCCCTTGAGCCCTCAACTGGGGAAACCCTAAATCACACCCCATGAGTCATCCTGCCACCTAAGAGGAAGCCATGCAAATCAGAGCTTCAGATCCCTCTAGCGGGAGAAACCTGCATGTCCCCCACACCCATGAGGCCATCCCCACAACGGATGCCACAATGGGCCAAGAACGTGGAGGCTGACGCCTAGCCACAACCCATCACTCAACTCCCCCCAGAAAGCTTCCCTGTGCTGGGGCCCTCAGGGGAGCCACATGGTCACAGCCCCATTCCCAGGGGCCTCGACACGCACCAAACGAGAAAGGGCTCTAGACCACGGGTGGCAGTGTGGCCCGAATCGCTGCCCAATGCCGGCCAATTCTCACGAGCTTTCTACCCAAATTGATTTTGATTGGGCAGAAAGTTCGTGAGAATTAGCCAGAAAAAACCCAGTGAACTGGCTTCCTGCACCACATGTCTGCAGGGCCCCTGCCTGGCCCTGGCCCGGGGACCCGAGTAGTCGTGGCCCGAATCCTGCGAGAGCACCCTCGACGAGGCACGCATGGCTGTGTGAGGATAAGGCCTCTTGCTTCTTACCCTCCAGGGTTCCCACCACACTGCTGGTGGTTCAGCCGTGCTATGCCCCAAGGCCTTGGACCTAACCCTCAGTTGTGCTTCCAGTGCTCCTTCCCCAGGGGCCTGTCCCTCGAGCCCTCCAACTGGGGAAAACTGAGTCACAGTACATGAGTCCACTTGCTGCCCAGGAGGAAACGATTTGGGCAGAAAGCTCGTGAGAATTGGCTGGAAAATCCCCGGAGAACTCACGTCTTCGACACAGGTGCAAGGCCGCCCACTGGCCGTGGCCCAGGATCCCAAGCAATGGCGGCTAGAATCCTGCAAGAAAGCCCTCCGAGAGTCAGGCCCATGTGAGGCCAACACCACCTGCTACTCAGCCTTCGGCGGGGGGGTGGGTAACCTCCATGGCACTGGCAGATGGGGACTGCCATGCCCCTAGGCCTGGGCAATAACCTTCGCCTGGTTTCTCAGTCTTCCTGTTCCAGAGTCCTTTCCCTTGAGCCCTGCAATTTCGGGAAGCCTGAGTCCCGCCCCATGAGTCCACCTGCCACCCAGGTGGAAACAGTGACTTTTGAGCTGCAGAAAAGCCTTGGAGCGAGAGAAAACTCTGGGCCCCCACTGAGGCCATCCCCAAACTTAGGCACCCCAACAGCCCAAAAAGCCGGAGGCTGTCGCCGGGCCACAACACTTCCCTCAACTCTGTTCCAGGAAAGCTCCCCTGTGCCTAGGACAATGTTGGGCTGTGTCATCTCTGCACATTTTCTGGGTGGCTGTGACATGCCCCGAGCGAGAAATGGCCCTTGGCCACGGGGAGCAGGGCCGTCCAGAGGGCTGCACAACGCCATCCAATTCTCACGAGCATTCGGCCCCAAATGAACCAGGTTTGGGCAGAACGCTCATGAGAACTGGAAGGAAAACACCCCACGAACTCGCTTTGGGTGCCGCACATCTGCAGGGCCGCCCCCTGGGCCTGGACCAGCATTCGGAGCGGTCGTGTCCGAACCCCGCCAGAAAGCCCTCCAGGAGTCAGGCGCTGGCAAAGCTGAGGCCTCCTGGTCCTCAGCCTTCCGGGATCTGCTCCCTGGAGCTCTCCGATGGGGCCGGGCCTGCCCTGAGGCCCGGGCACGAACCCTTGCCTACTTCCTTAGTCTTCCATTTCCAGGGTCCTGTCCCTCGGGGCCTCCAACTGGGGAACCCTGATTCCCGCCCCACGACTCCCCCTCCCACCCCGGTGCAAACAGTGCCTTTCAGCACTTTGGACAAGCCTCAGAGGGAGAGAAACCTTCGTGCCCACACTGAGGTCAGCCCCATCCTTGTGCGCCCCAATCGCTGGAAAAGTCAGAGGTCAACGCCTGACCACAACGCCTCCCTCAGCTCTGCTCTGTGAATGCTCCCCTGCGTCGGGGCTCCAAGGTGGGCCGAGTTGTTTTAGCGAGTTATCCGGGTGGTCGTGTAATGCTCCAAGTGAGAAAGGGTCCTCGGGCACGAGAAACAGGACAGTCCGCAGGCTGCCCAAGGCCGGCCAATTCTCACGAGTGTTCTGCCCAAACCGATCCCGGTTTGGGCAGAACGCTTGTGAGAATTAGCCACAAAATGCCCAGCGTACTCACTTCAGGTGCCGCACGTCTGCAGGGCTGCCCCCTGGGCTTGGCCTGGCATCCAGAGTGGTCCTGCATGAACCCGGCCAGAAAACCATCCGGGAGTCAGGCTCCAGCGAGACCGACACCTCCTGCTCCTCAGCCTCTGGGGGTCCCCTGTCTGTTGCGGTCCGATGTGGCCAGGCCTGCCTGGAAGATCTGGCACGAACCCTCACCTGCTTCCTCAGCCTTCTGTTTCCAGTTTCCTGTCCCTCAGGGCCTCCAACTGAGGAACTCTGAGTCCCTCGCCACAAGGCACCCTCCCACCCCGGGGCAAACGGTGCCATTCGGCACTTTGGACAAGTCTTGGAGCCAGAAAAACCTTCGTGCCCCCACTGAGGTCAGCCCCATCCTTGGGCTCTCAGCGGCCCTAAAAGTATGAGGTAGACACCTGGCCACAAACCCTCCCTCAACTCTGCTCCGGGAAAGCTCCCCTGCGCCCTGGCCCCTAGGTGGGCCGCATAGTCTCGGCACGTTTTAAGGTTGGCCATGACATGCCCCAAGCGAGAAAGCGCCCTTGGTCGCGGGGAACTGGGCGGTCCACTGGGCTACCCAGCACCAGCCATATCTCACCAGTGTTCTGCCCAAAATGATCGTGGTTTGGGAAGAACGCTCGTGAGAATTGGCCAGAAAATGCCTGGCGAACTCGCTTAGGGAGCTGCACGTCTGCATGGCAGACCCTGGGCCTGGCCTGGCATCGTGAGGGGTCACGTCCGAACCACGCCAGAAAGCCCTCTGGTAGTCAGGCACTGGTGAGGCCAAAGCCTCCTGGTCCTCAGCCTCTGGCGGTCCCCTCTCTGGCGCTGTCCGATGGGCCCTGGACTGCCCCCGGGTCCAGGCTTGAAGCCTCGCGTGCTTCCTCAGCCTTCCTTTTCCAGGGTCCTGTCCCTCGGGGTTTCCACCTGGGGAACCCTGAGTCCGGTGCCACGATGCCCCCCTCCGCCCAGCAAAAACGGTGCCTTTCGGTGTTTCGGACAAGCCACGGAGCGAGAGTAACCTTTGTGCCCCCACTGAGGTCAGGCCCAACCTTGGGCGCCAGAGCCGCCTGAAAAGTCGGAGGCAGACGCCTGGCCACTATCCCTGCCTCAACTCTGCTGCAGAAAAGCTCCCTTTCCTCAGGGCCCACGGGTGGGCCCCTTTATCTTGGCGTGTTTTCCAGGTGGCCGAGACAGGCCCTGAGTGAGAAAGGGCCTTCCGCCTCGGGGAACTGGGCGGTCCGCAGCGCTGCCCAACGCCAGCCAATTTTCACGAGCGTTCTGGCCAAACTTACCCGATTTGGGCAGAACGCTCATGAGAATTGGCCAGGAAATGGCAGGCGAACTCGCTTTAGGCACCCCACGTCTGCAGGGCCTCCCCCTGGGCCTGGCTCGGCATCGCGAGGTGTCGCCTCCGAAACACGCTAGAAATCCCTCCTGGAATCAGGCGCCGGCGAGGCTGAAGGCTCCTAGTCCTCAGCCTCCTGGAGTCCCCTCCCTGGCTCTGTCCAATGGGCCCTGGCCTGCCTGGTGGCCAGGGATTGAAGCCATGCCTTCTTCCTCAGCCTTCAGTTTTCAGGTTCCTATGCCTTGGCCAGAAATGCCCCACGAAATCGTTTCGGGTGCTGCACGTCTGGCAGGGCAGCCCTCTGGGCCTGGCCCAGCCTCGCCAGCTTTCGCGACTGTCTGCCTCCAGGAAGTCCTCTGGGGTCAGACTCTGGAGAGGGTGATGCTTCCTGCTCCTCAGCCTGTGGTGGTCCCCTACCTGGCCCTGTCCGTTGGGGCCGGCCCTGTCCCAAGCACCGGACACGAACCCTCGCCTGCTTCCTCAGCCTTCAGTATCCAGGTTCCTGTACCTCGGGGCCTCCAATTGGGGAACCCTGAGTCCCGTGCCGCAAATCCCCCTACCACCCAGATGCAAACCATGCCCTTCAACACTTCGGACAAGACTCAGAGGGAAAGAAACCTTCATTCCCCAACCGAGGTCAGCCCCACCCTTGGGCCCCACAGCCACCCCAAAAGTCGGAGGGGGACGGCCGGCAGCAACCCACCCCTCAACTCTGCTCTGGGAACGCTTCCCTGCGCCGGGGCCCCCGGGTGGGCCGCGTCGTCTTGGCGCGTTTTCTGGGTGGCCGCGACAGGCCCCGAGCGAGAAAGGGCCCTTGGCCACGGGGAGCAGGGCGGTCCACCGGGCTGCCCATCGCCGGCCAATTCTCACGAGCGTTCTGCCCAAACCGATCCCGGTTAGGGCAGAACGCTCGTGAGAATTGGCCGGAAAATACCCGGTGAACTCGCTTCGGCGCCGCACGTCTGGCAGGGCCACCCCCTGGGCCTGGTCCGGCCTCGTGAACGATCGCGTCCGAACCCTGCCAGGAAGCCCTCCGGGAGTCAGGCTCTGGTGAGGGCAATGCCTCCTGCTCATCAGCCGGTGGTGGTCCCCTACCTGGCCCTGTCCATTGGGGCCGGGCCTTCTCAAGCCCCGGACACGAAACCTCATCTGCTTCCTCAGCCTTCCGTTTCCAGGGTCCTGTCCCTCAGGTCCTCCAACTGGGGAACCCTGAGTCCCGCGCCACGACTCCCCCTCCCACCCCGGCACAAACCTTGCCGTTCGGCGCTTCGGACAAGACTCATTGGGAAAGAAACCTTCATTCCCCAAGTGAGGTCAGCCCCACCCTTGGGGACCCCAGCCACCCAAAAAGTTGGAGGCGGACGCCTGGCCGCATCCCGTACCTCAACTCTGCTCCGGGAATGCTCCCCTGCGCCAGGACCCCCGGGTGAGCCTCTTCGTCTCGGTGCGTTTTCCAGGTGGCCGTGACAGGACATGAGTGAGAAAGGGCCCTCGGACACGGGGAGCCGGGCGGTCTGCAGGGCTGCCAAATGCCGGCCAATTCTCAAGAGCGTGCTGCCCAAACCGGCATCGGTGCCGGTTTGGGCAGAACGTTCGGGAGAATTGGCTGGAAAACGCCTGCCAAACTCGCTTCGGGCGGGCACGTCTGCAGGGCCGACCCCTGGGCCTCGCCCGGCCTCGTGAGTGGTCGCGTCCCTACCCCTCCAGGAAGCCCGCCGGGAGTCAGGCCTCGGCGAGGACGTCAACTCCTGCTCCTCAGCCTGTGGTGGTCCCATACATGGCCCTGGGAGCCCTGGACATGAACCCTCGCCTGCTTCCTCTGCCTTCTATTTCCAGGGTCCTGTCCCTCGGGGGCTCCAACTGGAGAAACCTGAGTCAGTCGCCCCCAATCCGCCTCCCACCCCAGCCCAAACCGTGCCTTTTGGCGCTTCGGACAAGTCTCAGAGGGAGAGAAACCTTCGTTTCCCAAGTGAGGTCAGATGCACCATTGGGGGCCCCAGGCACCCAAAAAGTCGGAGCAGACGCCCGGCTGCAACCCGTCCCTCAACTCTGCTCCGGGAACGCTCCCCTTCACAGGGGCACCCGGGAGGTCCACGTTGTCTCGGCACATTTTCCGGGTTGCCTCGACAGGACCTGACTGAGATAGGGCCCTCGGACACGGGGAGCCGGGCGGTCTGCAGGGCTGCCCAATGCCGGCCAATTCTCCTGAGGGTTCTGCCCAAACCGATGCTGGTTTGGGCAGAACGTTCAGGAGAACTGGCTGGAAAACGCCTGCCAAACTCGCTTCGGGCATGCACGTCTGCAGGGCCGACCCCTGGGCCTCGCCCGGCCTCGTGAGTGGTCGCGTCCCTACCCCTCCAGGAAGCCCTCCAGGAGTCAGGCCTCGGTAAGGACGTCAACTCCTGCTCCTCAGCCTGTGATGGTCCCATACATGGCCCTGGGAGCCCTGGACACGAACCCTCGCCTGCTTCCTCTGCCTTCCATTTCCAGGGTCCTGTCCCTCGGGGGCTCCAACTGGAGAAACATGAATCAGGCGCCCCCAATCCGCCTCCCACCCCAGCCCAAACCATGCCTTTCGGCACTTCAGACAAGTCTCAGAGGGAGAGAAACCTTCGTTTCCCAAGTGAGGTCAGATGCACCATTGGGGGCCCAGGCACCCGGAAAGTCGGAGCAGAAGCCAGGCCGCAACCCGTCCCTCAACTCTGCTCCGGGAACGCTCCCCTTTGCGCAGGCACCCGGGTGGTCCATGTTGTCTCTGCATGTTTTCCGAGTTGCCGCGACAGGCCCCGTGCGAGAAAGGGCCCTGGGCAACGGAGGGCAGGGCGGTCCATAGAGCTGTCCAATGCCGGCCAATTCTAAACAGCATTCTACCCAAACAGATCCCGGTTTGGGCAGAACGCTCCTAAAAATTGGCCAGAATACGCCCGTCCAACTCACTTCGGGCACCGACGTCTACAGGGCCGCCACCTGGGGCTCTCCCGGCCTCTCAAGCAGTCAGGTCCGAACCCCTCCAGGAAGCCCTCCAGGAGTCAGGCTCCAGCGAGGGCGATGCCTTCTGCTCCTCAGCATGTAGTGGTCCCTACCTGGCCCTGTCCATTGGGGCCGGGCCTGCCCAGAACCCCGAGCCCAGACCGAACCCTTGCCTGCTTCTTCAGTCTTCCATTTCCAGTGTCCTGTCCCTTAGGGCCTCCAACTGGGGAACCCTGAGTCCCGCGCCACGACTCCCGCTCCCACCCGGGCACAAACAGTTCCTTTCGGTGCTTCGGACAAGACTCAGAGAGAGAGAAACCTTCGTTCTCCAACTGAGGTCAGCCCCACCTTTAGGCGCCCTAGCTGCCTGAAAAGTCGGAGGCAGACTCCCAGCCGCAACCCGACCCTTAACACTACTCTGGGAATGCTCCCTGGCGCCGGGGTCCCAGGATGGGCCTCGTCGTCTTAGCGCATTTTACAGGTGGCCACGACAGGCCCCGAATGAGAAAGGGCCTTCGGCCAAGAGCTGCAGGGCTGTCCGCAGGGCTACACATCGCTGGCCAATTCTCAAGAGCAATCTGCCCAAACCGATCCCAGTTTGGGCAGAACGCTTGTGAGAATTGGCTGGAAAACGCCCGGCAAACTCGCTGTGGGCGCCGCACGTCTGACAGGGCCCCCCCCTGGACCTGGCCCTGCCTCGCGACTGGTCGTGACCGAAACCGCCAGGAAGCCCTCCGGGAGTCAGGCTCTGGCGAGGGGGATGCCTCCGGCTCCTCAGCCAGGCCTCAGGCTGGGCCTGCCCCGAGCCCCGGACACAAACCCTCGCCTGTTTCCTCACCCTTCCGTTTCCAGGGTCCTGTCCCTCGGGGCGTCCAACTGGGGAATCCTGAGTTCCGCGCCACGACTCCCCTCTCGACCCGGCGCAAACCATGCCTTTCTGCACTTCGGACAAGTCTCAGAGCGAGAGAAACCTTCGTTTCCCAACTGAGGTCTGACGCACCCTTGGGGCCCCCAGGAGCCAGAAAAGTCGGAGGCAGACGCCCGGCCGCAACCCATCCCTCAACTCTGCTCCTGGAACGCTCCCCTTCAGGGGGTACCCGGTAAGGCCGCGCCGTCTTGGCACATTTTCTCGGTGGCTGCGACAGGCCCCGAGCAAGAAAGTGCCCTGGGCCACGGGGAGCAGGGCGGTCCATAGGGCTGTCCAACGCAGTCCAATTCTAAACAGCGTTCTACCGAAACAGATCCCGGTTTGGGCAGAACGCTCGTGAGCATTGGCCGGAAAAAGCCCGGCGAACTCGCTTCGGGTGCTGTACGTCTGCAGGGCCGCCACCTGGGTTGGCGGGGCCTCGAGAGTGGTCGTGTCCGAACCATGCCAGAAAGCCCTCCGGGAGTCAGGCTCCAACGAGGGCGATGCCTCCTGCTCCTCAGCATGTGATGGTCCCCTACCTGGCCCTGCCCGTTGGGGCCGGGCCTGCCCCGAGCCCCGGACAAGAACCTTCGCCTGCTTCCTCAACCTTCTGTTTCTACGGTCCTGTACTTCGGGGCCTCCCACTAGGGAACCCTGAGACTCACGCCATGACTCCCACTCCCACCCCGGCGAAAACTGTGCCTTTCGGCGCTTCAGAAAATCCTCAGAGGGACAGAAACCTTTATTCCCCAACTGAGGTCAGCCCCACCCTTGGACGCCCCAGCGGCCCGAAAAGTCAGAGGCGGACTCCCGGCAGCAACCCGTCCCTCAACACTGCTCCAGAAAAGCTCCCCTGCACCGGGGCCCTCGGGTCGGAAGCGATGTCTCGGCATGTTTTGCGGGTGGCGGAGACAGGCCCCGAGCAAGAAAGGCCCTCGGCCATGGGGAGCAGGGCAGTCCGCAGGGCTGCCCAACGCCAGCCAACTCTCATGAGCGTTCTGCCCAAACTGATCCCCGTTTGGGCAGAACTCTCGTGAGAAATGGCCGGAAATCGCCTGGCGAACTCGCTTCGGGTGCCGCACGTCTGCAGGTCTGCCCCCTGGGCCTCGCCTGTCCTCTCGAGCAGTCACGTCCGAACCCCGCCAGGAAGCCCTCTGTGTGTCATGCTCCTGTGAGGGCAACGCCTCTTCCTCCTCAGCCTGTGGAGGTCCTCTAACTTGGCCCTGTCCGTTGGGGCCGGGTCTGCCCTGAGCCCCAGATAGGAACCACCGTCTGCTTCCTCACCCTTCCGTTTCCAGGGTCCTTTCAGTCGGGGCCTCCAACTGGCGAACATTGAGTCCCGCCCCACGACTCCCCCTCCCACCCCGGAGCAACCCGCGCCTTTCGGCGCTTCAGAAAAGACTCAGAGGGAGAGAAACCTTCGTTCCCCAACTGAGGTCAGCCCCACCCTTGGGTGCCCAAGCCACCTGAAAGTCGGAGGCGGATGCCTGCCCGTAATCCGAACCTCAACTCTGCTCTGGGAACGCTCCCCTGCGCCGGGGCCCCCGGGTGGGCCGTGTCGTGTCAGCACGATTTCTGGGTGGCTGCAACAGGCCCTGAGCGAGAAATGGCCCTGGGCCACAGGGAGCAGAGAGGTCTGCAGGACTGCACAAATCCAGCCAATTCTCACAAGTGTTCTGCCCAAACCAATCCCGGTTTGGGCAGAGCGCTCGTGAGAATTGGCAGGAAAACACCCAGCGGACTCGCTTCGGGCATCGAACATCTGCAGGGCCGCACCCTGGGCCTGCCCGGCCTCGCCAGCAGATGCGTCCGAACCTCACCAGGAAGACCTCTGGGAGTTAGGCGCCGGCGAGGGTGATGCCTCCTGCTCCTCAGCCTGTGGTGGTCCATACCTGGCACTATCCGTTGGGCTGGGCCCAACCCGAGCCCCGAGTCTCAGAAAGGAACCCTCGCTTGCTTCCTCAGCCTTCCATTTCCAGGGACCTGTCCCTTGGGGCCTCCAACTGGGGAAACCTGAGTCCCATGCCACGACTCCCGGTCCACCCCAGTGGAAACCGTGCCTTTCGGCGCTTCGTACAAGGCTCAGTGCGACAGAAACCTTCGTTCCCCAACTGAGGTCAGCCCCACCCTTGGGCGCCACAGCCGCCCGAAAAGTCGGAGGCGGATGCCCGGCCAAAACTCGTCCATCAACTCTGCTCCGGAAACTCTCCCCTTAGCCGGGGCCCCCGGGTGGGCCACGTAGTCTCGGCGCATTTTTCAGGTGGCTGCGACAAGCCCTGAGCGAGAAATGGCCCTGGGCCAATGGGAACATGGCGGTCCACAGGGCTGCCCATCACCGGCCCTTTCTCACGAGTGTTCTGCCCAAACCGATCCCGGTTTGGGCAGAACGCTCGTGACAATTGGCCGGAAAATGCCCGGCAAACTTGCTTCGGGCGCCGAATGTCTGGCAGAGCCGCCCTCAGGGCCTGGCCCGGCCTCGAGAGCGGTCGTGTCCGATCCCCACCAGGAAGACCTCCGGGAGTCAGGCGCCGGAGAGGGGAACGCCTCCTGCTTCTCAGCCTGTGGTGGTCCCCTGTCCGTTGGGGCCGGGCCTGCTCCGAGCCTCGGACACCACCCGTTGCCTGCTTCCTCAGCCTTCAGTTTCCAGGGTCCTGTCCCTCGGGGCCTCTACCTGGGGAACCCTGAGTCCTGCGCCACAACTCCCGCTCTCACCCCGGCGCAAACCATGCCTTTCAGCGCTTCAGACGACTCAGAGGGAGAGAAACCTTCGTTCCCCAACTGAGATCAGCCCCAGCCCTGGGCGCCCCGGCCGCATGAAAAGTGGGAGGCAGACGCCCGGCCGCATCCCGTCCCTCAACTCTGCTTGGGGAACAATCCACAGCACCGGGGCCCCTGGGAGGGCCAGGTCCTCTCGGTGCGTTTTCTGAGTGGTCATGACAGGTCCTGAGCGAGAAAGGGACATCGGCCACGAGGAGCCGGGGTGGACTGCCCATCGCCGGCCAATTCTACGAGCGCTCTGCCCAAACCGGGATTAGTTTGGGCCGAACGCTCGTGGGAATTCACCAGCGTTGGGTAGCCCTGTGGACCGCCCTGCTCCCTGTGGCTGAGGGCCCTTTCTCGCTGGGGGCCTGTCGTGGCCACCTGGAAAACACGCCGAGACGACGCGGCCCAACTGGGGGTTCCAGCGCAAGGGAGCATTCCCGTGGCAGAGTTGAGGGACGGGTGGTGGTCGGCGTCCGACTACGCCTATTCAAGTGGCTGGGGCGCCCAAGGGTGGGGATGACCTCAGTTGGGGATCGAAAGTTTTCTCCCTCTGAGACTTCTCTGGAGCGCCAAAAGGCACGGTTTGCACCAGGGAGGGAGAGGGAGTCGTGGCGCAGGACTCAGGGTTCCCAAGGTGGAGGCCCTGAGGGACAGGACCCTGGAAACGGACGGCTGAGGGAGCAGGCGATGGTTCATGTCCAGGGCTCAGGGTAGGCCCAGCCCCAGCGGACAGGGCCAGGTAGGGGACCACCACAGGCTGAGGAGCAGGAGGCGTCGCCCTCGCTGGAGCCTGACTCCCGGATGGCTTCCTGGCGGTGTTTGGATGCGACGGTTCTCGAGGCGGGGCTAGGCCCAGAGGGTGGTCCTGCAGATGTGCAGCGCCCAAAGCGAGTTCGCTGGGAGTTTTCCGGCCAATTCTCTCGAGATTTCTGCCCAATCCGGGATCGGTTTGGGTAGAACGCTCGTGAGAATTGGCCGGCATTGGGCAGCCCTGCGGACCGCCCTGCTCCCTGTGGCCGAGGGCCCTTTCTCGCTCAGGGACTGTCGCGGCCACCCGGCAGTGCGCCCCAATGTTGCAGCCCAACCGGACGTCCCGGCAAAGGGGAGCGTTCCCGGAGCTGAGTTGAGGGACGGGTTGGGGCCGGGCGTCTGCCTCCGCCTATTCGGGCTGCTGGGGCCCCATGGGTGGGGCTGACCTCTGTTGGTGAAAGAAGATTTCTCTCGCTCTGAGGCTTGTACATAGCGCTGAAAGGCACGTTTTGGGCCGGGATGGGAGGGGGAGTTGTGGCGCAGGACTCAGGGTTCCCCAGGTGGAGACCCCGAGGGACAGGACCCTGGAAACGGAAGGCTGAGGGAGCAGGCGAGGGTTCGTGTCCGGGGCTCGGGGCAGGCCCGGCCCCAGCGGACAGGGCCAGGTAGGGGCCACCACAGGCTGAGGAGCAGGAGGCGTTGCCCTCACTGGAGCCTGACTCTCATAGGGCTTCCTGGCGGGTTCGGACGCGACGGCTCTCGAAGCCTTGCCAGGCCCAGGGGGTGGTCCTGCTGACGTGAGGTGCCTGAAGCGAATTCGCCAGGCGTTTTCTGGCCAATTCTCACGAGCGTTCCGCCCAGACCAGGATCAGTTTGGACAGAGCGCTCGTGAGAATTTACGGCGTTGGGCAGCCCTGCGGACCGCCCTGTTTTCCGTGGCCGAGGGCCATTTCTCGCTCGGGTACTGTTGCGGCCACCCGGAAAACGTACTGAGGCGACGCGATCCATCCACGGGTTCCGACAAAGCGGAGTGTTCCCGAGGCAGAGTTGAGGGACGTGTTTTGGCTGGGCATCTGCCTCCGCCTATTCGAGCGGCTGGGGAGCCCAAGGGTGGGGATGACCTCAGTTGGGGAATGAAAGTTTCTCTCCCTCTGAGGCGTCTACGGAGCACCCAAAGGCACGGTTTGCGCTGTTGTGTGAGGGGGAGTTGTGGCGCGGGACTCAGTGTTCCCCCGTTGGAGGCTCCGAGCGACAGGACCCTGGAAACGGGAGCCTGAGTTGCAGGCGAGAGTTCGTGTCCAGGGCTTGGGGCAGGCCCGGCCCCAGTGGACAGATCCAGGAGGGGACCACCACAGGCTGAGTAGCAGGAGGCATCGCCCTCACTGGAGCCTGACTCCCAGAGGGCTTCCTAGCGGGGTTCGGATGCGACGGCTCTCGAGCCCGGGGCAGGCTGAGGGGGCGGCCCAGCAGACGAGCTGCGCTCAAAGCGAGTTCGCTGGGCATTTTCCAGCCAATTCTCACGAGCGTTCTGCCCAAACCGGGATCCTTTTGGGCAGAACGCTCGTGAGAATTGGTCAGCATTGGGCATCTCTCTGGACCGCCCTGCTCCCCGTGGCCGAGGGCCCTTACTCGCTCGGGGCCTGTCGCGGCCACCCGGAAAACGCGCCGAGTCAACGCGGCCCATCCGGGGGTCCCGGCGAAGGGGAGCATTTCCAGAGCAGTGTTGACGGTGGGGTTTCGGCTGGGCATCCGCCTCCGCCTCTTTGGGCGGCTGGGGCGCCCAAGGGTGGGGCTGTCTTCAGTTGGGGATCTAAGGTTTCTCTCCCTCTGAGGCTTGTCTGGAGCGCCAAAAGGCACGGTTTGCGCCAGGGGGGAGAGGGGAAGTCGAGGCGTGGAACTCCGGGCTCCCCATTTCGAGGCCCAGAGGGACAGGACCCTGGAAACGGAAGGCTGAGGGAGCAGGCAAGGGTTCGTGTCCGGGGGCTCGGGGAAGTCCCGGCCCCAGCGGACCTGGCCAGGTAGGGGACCACCACAGGCTGAGGAACAGGAGGCCTCGTCCTCGCTGAAGCCTGAATCCTGGAGGGCTTCCTGGTGGGGTTGGTACGCGACCGCTCGCTAGGCCGGGCCAGGCCCAGGGTGCTGCCCTGCAGACGTGCGGCACCCGAAGCGAGTTCCCCGGGCGTTATCCGGCCAATTCTCACGAGCGTTCTGCCCAATCTGGGATTGGTTTGGGCAGAATGCTCGTGAGAATTGGCCAGCGTTGGGCAGCCCTGCAGACCGCCCTGCTCCCCGTGGATGACTGCCCTTTCTCGCTTGGGGCCTGTCGCGGCCACCCGGAAATCTCACCGAACGACACGTACCACCCGGGGAACCGGGAGCAGGGGAGCGTTCCTGGTGCAGAGTTAAGGGACGGGGTGCGGCCGGGCAACCACCTCAGCTTATTCGGGCGACTGGGGCGCCCAAGGGTGGGGCTGACCTCAGTGGGGTTGAAGGGCATTCCCGGAGCAGAGTTGAAGGTCGGGTGGCGGCCAGAAGTGGGAGGGGGGAGTCGTGGCGCGGGACTCAGTCTTCCCCAGTTGTAGGCCCTATGTACAGGACCCTGGAAACAGAAGGCTGAGGGTGAAGGCGAGGGTTCGTGTCCGGGGCTCTTGCAGGCCCGGCCCCAGCGGACAGGTCCAGGTAGGTGACCACCACAGGCTGAGGAGCAGGAGGCGTCGCCCTCGCTGGAGCCTGACTCCTGGAATGATTCCTGGCGCGGTTCGGACGCGACGATCACGAGGCCGAGCCAGGCCCAGGGGGCTGCCCTGTAGACGTGCGGCGCCCGAAGGGAGTTAGCTGGGCGTTTTCCGGCCATTTGTCACCAGCATTCTGGACAAACAGGGATCGGTTTGGGCAGAACGCTCATGAGAATTGGCCAGCGTTGGGCAGCCCTGTGGACCGCCCCGCTCCCCGTGGCAGAGGGCTCTTTCACAATCGGCGCCTGTCACAGTCACCCGGTAAATGCGCCCTGATGCCACGCCCTACCCGGAGGCTGCGATGCAGGGGAGTGTTCCCTGAGTAGAATTCATGTACCTTGGGGCCGGTCATCTAACTCTGATTTTTTGGACCACTTTGGGCGCCAATATTTGGCTGTGGCCTCACGTGGGTCATGAACGTTTCTCTCGTTTTGAGGCTTTCACCCAAGTCTGGAAGGCATCGCTTCCGCTTGTTGGCCTGTGGGCTCATCACGTTGGCCTAGTAGTCCCAATCTGGAGGAAGTGTCAGTGTCACTTTAGACCTACAGAGGGTTTTCAGAGCTGCATTAGGAGTCTGTGGAATGCTCGGCAATACCGATTCATGCCACTGGAGGGCGTGGTGACCTGTGCTTCCCGAGAGCATGGTAGGGTACTCTGCTGCTTGCCACCCCTGGGTGCAGTGGTGAGTTGCCATGGCAAACACACCAGAAGAAGTGACTGTGCAGCCTGTTGGTTCTGAGAGCAGTGGTGAGGTCCTGCAGGAAACGTGAGGTCCTGCAGCTTGTTTTTCCAGGACAGAGTGTTGAGCTGAAGACTCTGTTTCCCCAGGCTCAAGAATGGTGGTAAGAATTGCTGGAGTGAGGCCCCCACTCTGTCAACACTGTGACCCGTTGCCCCAGGATGATGGGAATGTGCTGTCAGGATGGTTCAGCAGGGTCCTCCCGATGGGCGTCTGGAGCTGGGGGAACCAAATTCAACCCATGGTGCCTTTGGAACCGAGGAGTTGAGTGTCTGTTTGGAAGAGTCTATTTGCTTCTCCAAAAAGGACAAGGGCATCGGCCGGCTTGAGAAGGAAGTGAATGACCACTTAAGAAACAAGCATGTGTCTCTCCTTCTCCCAGGAATCGGAGCAGGTGTGTAGGCTTTAGGTGGGAGGTGCCTCCATATCCGCACCTGACAACCCTTCTTCACTCTGGCTCCATGAGACCTGAAGCTTGGAAATGAGCATCTGAATCCATCATGCAGCTTGTCCCAGGACATCGGCATTCAGAGAAACCAGCAGGCCCGTGGGGCACAGTGGCACATCCATGCCAGCAGGGGAGGTAAAACTTCTCTCTCACCCCAAACATCCTGGGTTTTCTCTCATCTCCATTGGAGCCAAAAAGTCACACGAGCGCAGCTGTCAGCCATGGAGCGTGGGTGCTAGGGTTCCTGAGTTTCCTTGCAGGGAGCACCTGGCAGGGGATCTCATTTTCTCTGCTTCTTTCTGGCTCACAGAGGTATTTGGAGCATCTCGTTCCTAGGCAATCCCTTGGATTCGAAAAAGAAGATGAGATGGATACGGTGTGTGTTTGGGACCTAGAATGCGTTCCTTCATCAAACACTGTTGACTCCATGGGTCCTAGGCTATGGTGGAATGGCTGGCATCTAGATTGAGGTGGCGGTTTGTGGTCAGCTAGAAGCTTGGAGGATGGCTTCTCCTTTGTCCAAGGGGATGGATCCTAATGGATTTGTCTTTTTGATCCAAAGGGTTCCGATGAGTGCAGAGGGAACATTCCAAATGATTCCAAGGAGGCTTGGACGATTGAAAAGGGAAGCTTGGCTTTCTAGTTTCACTCAGAGGACCCTCTAGAGAGTTGGCCATGGCATCCTTTCTCTGCAGTTCCATGGGTGGTGAATTCAGAAGGAGAGTCTTTGGGAATTCCACTGGATAGAGGCATTCTGATGGCTTCCCAGGGCATGGCGTCAGGATTCACCCTCGGGTGAATTTCTGGGGCTGCTTGCTGCACTGTGTCTGAGTCATGTTAACCCCCCAGGTTTTCTGTTTCTTCCATAGGAAATTGCTGGCAGGGAATGTTCTGCATCCAGAGGAACCCTCATGCACTGTCGGTGGGCATGCGGGTTTTTGCAGCCACTCTGGAAAAGAGCACGGTGGTTCCTCTGAATGCTCAAAACTGAACAACCCTAGGATACAGCAGTTGCCTTCTTAAGAATTTCCCTTAAGGGCACAAAAATGCACATTCAATGGGTTACAGCGCCGTGATATGGACACCAACATTATCAACCATAGGGAAACGATGGAGGAGGTCCCAATGTCCATTCGCTGATGAGCGAGATATATATATATATATATATATATATATATATACACACACACATAATACATACATATATATATGTATGTATATATATATGTATGTGTGTATATATATATATATATATATATATATATATATATATGACTGTAGATATCTAACCTCCCACATATTCTCAATGGAATAGGAGCCAGGTTCCAAAAGAATGAAATCTTACCATTTGCAAAAATGTGGATGGATCTAGAATGGATTTAGCTAAGCCATATCAATAAGAAATGACCAATAACCTATCATTTGACTTCTATGGAATTTCAGAAAGAAAACATGAACGTAGTGAGGGGAGAAAGATAGGTCAGTGAGGAAAGAGACTCCAATATAGAGCAGCAACCGAGGGCAGCTAGAGAGCAGGGGTGTGGAGGGGAAGGATTCAATGGGTGAGGGCTCTTAGGGAGGGCACTCGTTGTGATGACCTCTGGGTGTTCTGTGCAGGCAAGGAATCATGAAATCCTACCCCTGAAGCAAAGGAACGAACACTGCATGGAAATGAATTGGAATTGAAGTGAAGAAGGTAAGAAGAAGACCATGTTCTACTTCATGAAGAGGGAGGTAAAAATGGAGTGATTTTTGCTCTCTTGTTCTCTTGAGGGTCATTTGCAAACACACTGTGTTACGCTACACGAGATTCTGTTTGCATAAGGAGTCCTCAGAAAGCTGCCAGGAAGATTCAAATATCAGAGCATGTCCAAGTTCCATGGATATGTTCCTTCCAGTTTGTCCAGGTACGAAGGTAAGTGGAGAGAAATAAGGAAGAAAGGAAAGGAGATGTTAAGCAGTCAGGAAGAAGGCTTCCCCCTTTGTCAAGGAAGCCTTGGGCCGATGTCAATCGAGAAGAAGGAGAGTGGATCCCAGAGCTTCTCCGCAGGCAGGGGAGTTCCAGGCCTGCCTAGAGCTGACAGGGGACCCTGAAGAGAGCTGAGGTAGGGGTGTGGCATGCCCGAACTGCTGATCTGGAGGTTGGATCCCCGAGGAGGTGAGTTGAGGATGGTGGTCAGGTGGCGCATCATGCTCCGGGGGGCAGCAGAACGTGGGGGAGTACTCATGGGGACACGCAATTTTTCACTGGCTCTGATGGCCCCGTGCAGCTCCAAACAGACTGGTTAACTTCGAGGTGGCAGGAGGACTTCTATGGTGTGACTTCAGGGTTCCCAAGCCAGAGAGTTTGCGGGACAGGCCCCTGTAGAAGGAAGCCTGAAAACGCAAGTTAGGGTTAGGGTTATGGACTTGGGGAATGGCAGCTCCGATCTGCCAGCGCCGAGAGGGTACCCCTCGGGGTTGACTTCAGGAAACGGGTCCTTCAGTGTGGCAGAGTCTGGGATTCTGGGCAGGGAGACCAACGAGGGTGGGGTGGTTTACAAGAAAGACCTGGTTAGCTCCGTTCCAAAATCGGGATCAGCATGGAGAGGAAGCACATGAATATTGGGCGGAGTTGGGCGGAACTGAGGACCGCCCTGTACTCCGTGGCAGAGGTCACTTACAAAATAAGGGCTTGTGGCATCCAGGGGGAAAACATGCTGAGATGACCGCACAGGGGAGCGTTCCCGGAGCAGAGTAGAGGGACAGGTTGTGGCTGGGCATCCGCCTCTGACCTTTTGAGCCACTGGGGCACCCAATGGTGGGGCTGACCTCAGTTGGGGAATGAAGTTTTCTCTCCCTATGAGGCTTGTCCGGAGTGCCAAAAGCCACGTTTTGTGCTGGGGTGGGAGGGGGAGCGGAGGCGCGGGACTCAGGGTTCCCCCGGTGGAGGTCCCGACGGACAGGACCCTGGAAACGGAAGGCTGAGGGAGCAGGAGAGGGATCGTGTCCGGGGCTTGGGGAAGGCCCGGCCCCAGCGGACAGGGCCAGGTACGGGACCACCACAGGCTGAGGAGCAGGAGGCATCGACCTCGCTTGAACCTGACTCCCGGAGGAATTCCTGGCAGGATTCAGACACGATGACTCCCGATGCCAGGCCAGGCCCAGGGTGCTGCCCTGCAGATGTGCGGTGCCCGAAGCGAGTTCGCTGGGAGTTTTCGGGCCAATTCTCATGCGCGTTCTGCCCAAACCGGGATCGGTTTGGGCAGAACGCGCGTGAGAATTGGCCGGCATTCTGCAGCCCTGCGGACCGCCCTGCTCCCCGTGGCCGAGGGCCCTTGCTCGCTCAGGGCCTGTTGCGGCCACCCGTTAAACACGACGAGACGACGCGGCCCAGCCGGGGTCCCAGAAAAGGGGAGCGTTCCCAGAGCAGAGTTGTTGGACGGGTTGGGGCCGCGCGTCCACCTCCGCCTTTTAGGGCTGCTGGGACCCCCAAGGGTGGGGTTATCTCTGTAGGGGAACGAAGTTTTCTCTCATTCTGCGGAGTCCATAGCTCTGAAAGGCATGTTTTGCACCAAGGTAGGAGGTAGCGTCCTGGCGTGGGACTCCGGGTTCCCCAGGTGGAGGCCCCGAGGGACAGGACTCTGGAAACGGAAGGCTGAGTTGCAGGCAAGGGTTCGTGTCTGGGGCTTGGGGCAGGCCCGGCCCCAGTGGACAGATCGAGGAGGGGACCACCACAGGCTGAGTAGCAGGAGGCGTCGCCCTCGCTGGAGCCTGACTCCAGGATGTCTTCCTGGCGTGGTTCGGAAGCGATGGCTCATGAGGCCGGGCGAGGCCCAGGGGACTGCCCTGAAGACGTGCGGCGCCCGAAGCGAGTTCGCTGGGCGTTTTC
>NW_022630995.1:120747296-120747564 GCF_010015895.1 Lontra canadensis | reverse complement strand
GAAAACGCCCAGCGAACTCGCTTCGGGCGCCGCACGTCTTCAGGGCAGTCCCCTGGGCCTCGCCCGGCCTCATGAGCCATCGCTTCCGAACCACGCCAGGAAGACATCCTGGAGTCAGGCTCCAGCGAGGGCGACGCCTCCTGCTACTCAGCCTGTGGTGGTCCCCTCCTCGATCTGTCCGC
Source organism: Lontra canadensis (assembly GCF_010015895.1). NCBI lineage: Eukaryota > Metazoa > Chordata > Mammalia > Carnivora > Mustelidae > Lontra > Lontra canadensis. The sequence goes on along the minus strand of NW_022630995.1, from coordinate 120,747,382 downwards.
TGGGGCCGGGCCTGCCCCAAGCCCCAGACACGAACCCTCGCCTGCAACTCAGCCTTCCGTTTCCAGAGTCCTGTCCCTCGGGGCCT
>NW_022630995.1:120586223-120747196 GCF_010015895.1 Lontra canadensis | reverse complement strand
CCCGAAGCGAGTTCGCTGGGCGTTTTCCGGCCAATTCTCACGAGCGTTCTGCCCAAACCGGGATCGGTTTGGGCAGAACGCTCGTGAGAATTGGCCGGAAAGCGTCCGTAGAACGCGCTTCGGGCACTGCACGTCTTCAGGGCCGCCCCCTGGGCCTCGCCCGGCCTCCGTAGCGGTCGCGTCCGAACCCCACCAGAAAGCCCTCCGGGAGTCAGGCTCCAGCGAAGGTGACGCCTCCTGCTCATCAGCCTGCGGTGATCTACCTGGCCCTGTCCGTTGGGGCCGGGTCTTCCCTGAGCCCCGGACAGGAACCATCACCTGCTTGCTCACCATTCCGTTTCCAGGGTTCTTTCCCTTGGGACCTCCACCTGGTGAACCTTTAGTCCCGCCCCATGACTCCCCCTCCCACAACAGAGCAACCCGTGCCTTTCGGCTCTTTGGAAAAGACTCAGAGGGAGAGAAACCTTCGTTCCCCAACTGAGGTCAGCCCCACCCTTGGGCGCCCAAGCCACCCGAAAGTCGTAGGCGGATGCCTGCCCCCATTCCGAACCTCAACTCTGCTCCGGGAACGCTCCCCAGCACCGGGGCCCCCGGGTGGGCCGCGTCGTCTCAGCGCATTTTCCGGGTGGCCATGACAGGCCCTGAGCCAGAAGTGTCCCTGGGCTACGGGGAGCAGGGCAGTCCGCAGGACTGCACAAAGCCGGCCAATTCTCACGAGCGTTCTGCCCAAACTGATCCCGCTTTGGGCAGAACGCTCTGAGAATTGGCCAGAAAACACCTGGCGGACTCGCTTCGGGTGCCGAACATCTGCAGGGCCACACCCTGGGCCTGGCCCGGCCTCGAGAGTGGTCGCGTCCGAACCCCGCCAAGAAGACCTCTGGGAGTCAGGCGCTGGCAAGGGCAACGCCTCCTGCTCCTCAGCCTGTGGTGGTCCATCCGTGGCCCTATCCATTGGGCCGGGCCCGACCCGAGCCCCGAGTCTCGGAAAGGAACCCTCACCTGGTTCCTCAGCCTTCCATTTCTAGGGACCTGTCTCTCGGGGCCTCCAACTGGGGAACCCTGAGTCCCGCGCCACGATTCCCACTCCACCCCAGCGCAAACCGTGCCTTTCGGTGCTTCAGACAAGACTCAGTGGGACAGAAACTTTCGTTCCCCAACTGAGGTCAGCCCCACCCTTGGGTGCCCCAGCCGCCCGAAAAGTTGGAGGCAGACGCCCGACCACAACTCGTCCATCAACTCTGCTCCGGGAACTCTCCCCTGCGCTGGGGGCCCTGAGTGGGCCGAGTCGTCTCGGCGCGTTTTCCGGGTGGCCGCGACAGGCCCCAATTGAGAAATGGCCTTGGGCCAATGGGAACATGGCTGTCCAGAGGGCTGCGCATCACTGGCCCTTTCTCACAAGTGTTCTGCCCAAACCATTCCCAGTTATGGCAGAACTCTCGTGAGAATTGGTCGGAAAACGCCTGGCAAACTAGCTTCGGGCGCCTCACGTCTGGCAGGGCCACCCCCTGGGCCTGGCCCGGCCTCGCGAGCGGTGGCATCCGAACCCCGCCAGGAAGCCCTCCGAACCCCGCCAGGAAGCCCTCCGGGAGTCAGGCTCTGGCGAGGGCGATGCCTCCTGCTCATCAGCCTGTGGTGGTCCCCTACCTGGCCCTGTCCGTTGGGGCCGGGTCTGCCCTGAGCCCCGGACATGAACCATCGCTTGCTTGCTCACCCTTCCATTTCCAGGGTCCTGTCCCATGGGGCCTCCAACTGGGGAACCGTGAGTCCTGCCCCACAACTCCCCCTACTACCCCAGAACAACCCGTGCCTTTTGGTGCTTCGGAAAAGACTCAGAGGGAGAGAAACCTTCATTCCCAAACTGAGGTCAGCCCCACCTTTGGGTGCCCAAGCTGCGTGAAAGTCGGAGGGGGACGCCTGCCCACAATCCGAACCTCAACTCTGCTCCGGGAACGGTCCCCTGCACCAGGGCACCTGGGTGGGCCGCGTTGTGTCAGCGCATTTTCCGGGTGGCCGCGACAGGCCCCGAGTGAGAAATGGCCCTGGGCCACGGGGAGCAGGGCTGTCCACAGGACTGCACAAAGCCTGCGAATTCTCTCGAGTGTTCTGCCCAAACAAATCCCGTTTTGGGCAGAACGCTCATGAGAATTGGCTGGAAAACGCCCGGCGAACTTGCTTCGGGCGCCGAACATCTGCAGGGCCGCACCCTGGCCTGGCCCGACCTCGAGAGCAGTCGCGTCTGATCCCCACCAGGAAGACCTCTAGGAGTCAGGAGCCGGCGAGGGCGACGCCTCCTGCTCCTCAGCCTGTGGTGGTCCATACCTGGCCCTATCCGTTGAGCCGGGCCCGACCCAAGCCCCGAGTCTCGGAAAGGAACCCTCACCTGCTTCCTCACCCTTCCGTTTCCAAGGTCCTGTCCCTCGGGGCCTCCAACTGGGGATCCCTGAGTCCCGCACCACGATTCCTGCTCCACCCCAGGGCAAACCGTGACTTTCGGCGCTTTGGAAAAGACTCAGTGGGAGTGAAAACTTTGTTCCCCAACTGAGGTCAGCCCCAGCCTTGGGCGCCCCAGTTGCCCGAAAAGTCAGAGGCGGACCCCCGTCCACAACTCGTCCATCAACTCTGCTCCGGAAACTCTCCCCTGCGCCAGGGCCCCCAGGAGGGCCGCATCCTCTCGGCGCATTTTCCGGGTGGCTATGACAGGCCCTGAGCAAGAAAGGGCCTTCGGCCACGGGGAGTTGGGCGGTCCTCCGGGCTGCCCATCGCCGGCCAATTCTACGAGCATTCTACCCAAACCGATCCTGGTTTGGTCAGAACGCTGATGAAAATTGGCGGAAAGCGTCCGTCGAACTTGCTTCTGGCGCTGCATGTCTTGCAGGTCCGCGCACTGGGCCTCGCCCGGCCTCCGGATCGGTCACGTCCGAACCCCGCCAGGAAGCCCTCCGGGAGTCAGGCTCCAGCGAGGGCGACGCCTCCTGCTCATCAGCCTGTGGTGGTCCCCTACCTGGCCTTGTCTGTTGGGGCCGGGTCTGCCCTGAGCCCCGGACAGGAACCATCACCTGCTTGCTCACACTTCCGTTTCCAGAGTCCTTTCCCTTGGGGCCTCCAACTGGCGAACACTGAGTCCCACCTCATGACTCCCCCTCCCACCCCAGAGCAACTGTGCCTTTTGGCGCTTCGGACAAGACTCAGTGGGACAGAAACCTTCGTTCCCCAACTGAGGTCAGCCCCACCCTTGGGCGCCCCAGCCGCCCGAAAAGTTGGAAGCGGATGCCCGGCCACAACTCGTCCATCAACTCTGCTCTGGGAACTCTCCCCGGTGCCGGGGCCCCCGGGTGGGCCGTGTCACCTCGGTGCATTTTCCTGGTGGCCACGACAGGCCCCGAGCGAGAAATGGCCCTGGGCCAATGGGAACATGGCGGTCCACAGGGCTGCCCATCGCCTGACCTTTCTCACCAGGGTTCTGCCCAAACTGATCCCGTTTAGGGCAGAATGCTCATGAGAATTGGCCAGAAAACGCCCGGCAAACTTGTTTCGGGTGCTGCACGTCTGGCAGGGCCGCCCCCTGGGCCTGGCCCAGCCTCACGAGCGGTGGCGACCGAACCCCGCCAGGAAGCCCTCTGGGAGGCATGATCCAGCGAGGCCAATGCCTCTTGCTCCTCAGCCTCTGGGGGTCCCCTCCCTGGCACTGTCCTATGGGGCCGGGCCTTCCCCGAGGCCCGGGCACAAACTCTCTCCCGCTTCCCCTGCCTTTCGTTTCCAGGGTCCTGTCCCTCGGGGCCTCCAACTGGGGAACCCTGAGTCCCGCACCATGCCTCCCCTTCCCAGCCCGTTGCAAAAGGTGTCTTTCAGCGCTTCGGACAAGCCTCATAGCGAGAGAGACCTTTGTGCCCCCACTGAGGTCAGCCCCATCCTTGGGCGCCCCAGCTACCCCAACAGTTGGAGGCGGATGCCTAGCCACAACCCCTCCCTCAACTCTGCTCCGGGAACACTCCCCTGTGCTGGGGCCCCCGGGGGGGGCAACGCCATCTCAGCGCATTATCCGGGTGTCAGTGACAGGCCCTGTGCGAGTTAGGGCCCTCGGCTTTGGGGAGCATGGTGGTCCGCAGGGCTGCTCTACGCCAGCCAATTCTCTCGAGCGTTCTGCCCAGTGCGATCCCGGTTTGGGCAGAACACTCGGGAGAATTGGCCGGAAAATGCTCGGCGAACTTGCTTCAGGTGCCTTGTGCCTGCAAGGCCGCCCCCTGGTCCTGGCCCGGCAATCTGAGCGGTGGCATCCAAACCCCGCCCGAAAGCCCTCTGAAAGTCAGGCTCTGGTGAGGCCGATGCCTCATGCTCCAAAGACTCTGGTGGTCCCCTCCCTGGTGCTGGCCGATGGGGCCGGGCCTGCCCCAATGCCCCGGCATGAACCCTCCCCTCATTCCTCAGCCTTCTGTTTTCAGGGTCCTGTCCCTCGGGGCCTCCAACTGGGGAACCCTGAGTCCCGCACCAGGACTCCCGCTTCCAACCTGGTGGAAATGGTACCTCTTGGAGCTGCAGAAAAGCCTTCAGAGGGAGAGGAACTTTCGTGACCTAACTGAGGCCAGCCTCATGCTTGGGCCCCCCAGTGGCCCGGAAATTCCTAGTCGGACGCCTGGCCACAACCCCTCCCTCAACTGTGCTCTTGGAAAGCTCCGCTGCGTCATCGTCTCGGCACGTTTTCCAGCTGGACGCCACATGCCCCGAGTTTGAAAGTGATCTTGGCCACGGGGGAGAGAGCAGTCCTCAGGGCCGCCCAACTGCAGCCATTTCTCACGAGCGTTCTTTCCTTGTTGATCCCAATTTTGGAGCAGAACTAACCTGGTCTTTCTTGTAAACCACCCTCACTCTCATTTGTCTCCCTGTCCAGAAACCCAGATTCTGCCGAACTGCAGGACACATTTGCTGAAGTCAACCCTGAGGGGAGCCCTCTCGGCACTGACAGATCGGAGCTGCCATTCCCCAAGTGCATATCCCTAACCCTAAGTTCCGTTTTCAGGCTTCTTTCTACAGGGGCCTGTCCTGCAAACTCTCTGGCTTGGGAACCCTGAAGTCACACCCTAGGAGTCTGCCTGCCACCTAGCAGGTAACCAGTATGTTTGGAGCTGCACAGTGCCATCAGAGCCAGTGAAAATTTGTGTGTCCCCATGAGTACTCCCCCACATTCTGCTGCCCCCCCCAGAGCATAATGCGCCACCTCACCACCATCCTCAACTCGGGTCCTCAGGGATCCAACCTCCAGTTCAGCAGTTCCGGTATGCCACACCCCTACCTCAGCTCTCCTCAGGGACTCCTGTCAGCTCTAGGCAGACCTAGAACTCCCCTGCCTGCCAAAAAGCTCTGGGATCCCCTCTCCTTCTTCTCGATTGACATCGGCCCAAGGCTTCCTTGACAAAAGGGAAAGGTTATCTCCTGACTGCTTAACACCTCCTTTCCTCTTCTTCCATATTTCTTTCCACTTACCTTTGTACCTGGGCAAACTGGAAGGAACATATCCATGGAACATGGACATGCTCTGACATCTGAATCCTCCTGGCAGCTTTCTGAGGACTCCTTATGCAAACAGAATCTAGTGTATAGTAGCACAGTGTGTTTGCAAAAGATCATCAAAAGAACAAGAGAGCAAAAATCACTCCATTTTTACCTCACTCTTCATGAAGTAGAACATGGTCTTCTTCTTTCCTTCCTTCACTTCAATTCCAATTTGTTTCCATGCAGTGTTCATTCCTTTGCTTCAGGGGTAGGATTTCATGATTCCTCGCCTGCACAGAATACCCAGAGCTCATCACAATGAGTGCCCTCCCTAAGAGCCTTCACCCATTGAACCCTTCCCCTCCACACCCCTGCTCTCTAGCTGCCCTCAGTTGGTGCTCTATGTTGGAGTCTCTTTCCTCATTGACCTATCTTTCTCCCATCACTATGTTCATGTTTTCTTTCTGAAATTCCATAGAGGTCAAATTATAGGCTATTGGTCATTCTTACTGATATGGCTTAGCTAAATCCACTCTAGATACATCCACATCCTTGCAAATGGTAAGATTTCATTCTTTCTGAACCTGACTCCTATTCCATTGAGAATACGTGGGAGATTAGATATCTACATTCATATATAGATATAGATATAGATATAGATATATAGACATATAGATATATAGATCGCTCATCAGCAAATGGACATTGTGACTCCCTCCATCATTTTGCTATGGTTGATAATGCTGGTGTCCATATCACAGTGCTTGTACCCCATGGAATGTGCATTTTTGTGCCCTTGAGGGAAATACCTAGGAAGGCAACTGCTGGATCCTAGGGTTCAGTTTTTAGCATTCGGAGGAACCGCCATGCTCTTTTCCAGAGTCGCTGCAACAACAAGCATGCCCACCAATAGTGAAGGAGGGTTCTGCTGGAAGCAGAACATTCCCTGCCAGCAATTTCCTAACTAGGAAACAGAAAACCTGGGGGATAACATGACTCAGACAGCATCCAGCAAGCAGCCTTAGAAATTCATCCCAGGGTTCCTGACACCATGCCCTGGGAAGCCATCAGAATGCCTCTATCCAGTGGAATTCCCAAAGACTCTCCTTCTGAATTCACCACCCATGGAACTGCAGAGAAAGGATGCCATGTCCGATTCTCTATATGGTCCACCGAGTGAAACTAGAAAGTCAAGCTTCCCTTTTCAATCGTCCAAGACTCCTTGGAATCCTTTTGAATGTTCCCTCTGCCCTCATTGGAACTCTAGGGATAAAAGAGACAAATCCATTAGGATCCATCCCCTTGGACAAGGAGAAGCCATCCTCCAAGCCTCTATCTGACCACAAACAGCCACCTCCCTCTAGATGCCGGCCATTCCACCACAGCCTAGGACTCATGGAATTAACATTTTTCAATGAAGGAACACATTCTAGGTCCCAAACACACACCAAGTCCATCTCATCTTCCTTTTCGAATCCAAGGGATTGCCTAGGAACGAGATGCTCCAAATACCTCTGTGAGCCAGAAAGAAGCAGAGAAAATGCAATCCCCTGCCAGGTGCTCCCTGAAAGGAAACTCAGGAACCCTAGCACCCACTCTCCATTGCTGACAGCTGCGTTTGTGTGGCTTTTTGGCTCCAATGGAGATGAGAGAAAACCCAGGATGTTTGGGGTGAGAGAGAAGTTTTACCTCCCATGCTGGCGTGGATGTGCCTCTGTGCCCTACAGGCATGCTGTTTTCTCTGAATGCTTACGTCTTGGGACAAGCTGCATGATGGATTCAGACGCTGATTTCCAAGCTCCAGGTCTTGTGGAGCCAGAGTGAAGAAGGGTTGTCAGGTGCGGATATGGAGGCACCTCCCACCTAAAGCCTACACACCTGCTCCGATTCCTGGGAGAAGGAGAGACACATGCTTGTTTCTTAAGTGGTCATTCACTTCCTTCTCAAGCCGGCCGATGCCCTTGTCCTTTTTGGAGAAGCAAATACTCTTCCAAACAGACACTCAACTCCTCGGTTCCAAAGGCACCATGGGTTGAGTTTGGTTCCCCCAGCTCCAGACCCCTACCGGGACAACCCTCCTGAACCATCCTGACAGCACATTTCTATCCAATCTGGGGCAATGGGGCACAGTGCTGACTGAGTGGAGGCCTGACTCCAGCAATTCTTACCACCACTCTTGAGCCTGGGAAACAGAGTCTTCAGCTCAACACTCTGTCCTGTACAAACAAGCTGCAGTGCCTCACGTTTCTGGGTCTCTCACCCAGCACCACACCACAGCTCTCAGAGCCAGCAGGCTGCACAGACTCCTCTTCAGGGTGTGTTTGCCATGGCTGCTCGCCGCTGCCTCCAGTGGTGGCAAGCAGCATTGCACCCTACCATGCTCTCGCGCACCACAGCTCACCCCGCCCTCCAGTGGTGTGAATTGGCACTGCCCAGCCTTCCACAGACTGCTAATGCAGCTCCCAAACCCTCCACAGGTTTAAAGCCACACTGACACTGTCCCTCCAGATTAGGACCTCTAGGCCAACCCCACGAGTCCACAAGCCACCCAGGCGGAAACGGTGCCTTTTGGAGCTGTGGAAAAGCCTCGGAGCAAGAGAAACCTTCGTGCCCCCACTGAGGCCAGCCCCTACTAATGGCGCCCCAGCGGACTGAGAAGTTGGAGGCGGATGCCCGGACACAACCCCTCCCTCAACGCTGCTCCAGGACAGCTCCCCTTCCCCGGGGCCCCCGGGTGAGCCACATCATCTTGGTGCATTTTCTGGGTGGCCGCAACATGCCCCGAGCGAGAAAGGGCCCTCGGCCGCAGGGAATAGGGTGGTCTGCAGGGCTGCCCAACGCCAACCAATTCTCACGAGCATTCTGCCCAAATCGATCCTGATTTGGGCAGAACGCTCATGAGAATTGGCCAGAAAACACCCGACGAATTCGCTTTGGGCACCGCAGGTCTGCAGGACCGCTCCCTGGGCCTGGCCTGGGATTGTGAGTAGTCGAGGCTTGAATGCTGCCAGAAAGCCCTCAGGGAGTCAGGCTCCAGTGAGGCTGATGCCTCCTGCTCCTCAGCCTCCGGGGTTCCCCTCACTGGCGCTGGCAGATGGGGCCTGCCCTGACCCTAGGCCTAGCATAACCCTCGCCTGCTTTCTCAGCCTTCCGTTTCCAGGGTCCTGTCCCTCGGGCCCTCCCACTGGGGAACCCTGAGTCCCACACCATGAGTGCCCCTGCCACCCCAGTGGAAACAGTGTCTTCCCAGCTAAGGAAATGCCTTAGAGCGAGAGAAACCTTCGTGCCCCCACTGAGGCCAGCCCCAACCTTGGGCGCCCCAGTGGCCTGAAAAATTGGAGGCGGATGCCCGGCCACAACCCATCCCTCAACTCTGCTCCAGGAAAGCTCCCCTTCGCCGGGGCCCCCGGGTAGGTGGCGTCGTTTCGGCGCATTTTCTGGGTGGCCGCGACATGCCCTGAGTGAGAAAGAGCCCTCGGCCATGGGGGACAGGGCAATCCACAGGGCCTCCCAATGCCAGCCAGTTCTCATGTGCATTCTGCTGAATTTGGGTTTGATTTTGGCAGAAAAGTCGTGATAGTTGGGCGGGAACTCTCTTCCTGCATCACATGTTTCCAGGGCCTCCACCTGGGCCAGGCTTTGGTCCCGACTGGTTATGAGCTATGACTCAGGCACATGGGTGGCCAATGCCTCCTGCTTCTCATCCTCTAGTATCCCACCCCAGCACTCGTGGATGGGACCTGTTGTCCCCCTAGCTGTGGACCTAACTCTAGATTGTATTTTCAGTGTTCCTTTCCCAGGGGCCTGAGTTTCTAGTCCTCCATATTGGGACGCCTGAGCCTCACCCAATGACTCTTCCTGCCATCTATGTGGAAACTGTGTCTTTTGGAGCTGCACAAAACCCTCAATGTAGGATTAACCTTCATGCCCCCCGGTGTCTATCCCACATGTTCAGCACCTCAGGGAGCAGGAAACACCGAGGCTGATGCCCACCCAGAACCCCATCCTCAACTCTGCCCCTCAACAGCTCCCCTGCATGGGGGTCTGGGGGGATCAACTTGCATCCATCCAGTATTCCTACATGGCCGCAACATGCAGCAAGTGAGAAAGCACTCTAGACCATGAGCACAAGCGTGTTCTGAATTCCCGCCCAAATGCTGTCCAATTCACACAAGCTTTCCTGAGCTCGAGAGAATTGGTTGGATAACTTCTGTGAACTTGCTTCTTATGGTGCATGTATGCAAAGCCAGCACCTGAGTTTGGGCCAGTGTTGCAAGTGGTCAAGGTCCAAACCCTCTGAGAATGCCCTCTATGAGCCAGGCACACGTGAGGCCAATGTCTCTTGCTGCTCAGCCCCCTAAGGTGCCCCCGCGTGTCCTGTTGGATCTTGCCGGTCATGACCCTAGGCCCCGGCCGAAACCCTAGTTTGGGTTTTCCAGCTTCTGTTGCAAGGACTATCCCTCAAATCCTCCAGATTTGGGACCCCTAAAACATACCACATGACTCCGCATGCGACCCAGGAGGAAACCATTCCACTCTGAGCTGTGAAAAACTCTCAGCGTGGGATTAACCTGCATACCACCCCTAGGCCACTCCCCACCTTTGGCACCCTTACAGGCCTCAGACATGGAGGCTGACAACCAGTCAAAAACGCTCCCTCAACTCTGCCCCCAGAATGCTTCCCGGAGTGGGGGCCGTCATGGGAGCCACGTGGGCCCAGCCCTTGTTCCCTAATGGCCACGACATGCACCTAGTGAGAAAATGTTCTATACCGAGGCTGCCAGCATGGCTCAAATCACCGCCCAACACCTGCCAATTATCACAAGCTTTCTGCCCAATTTGATATTGATTTGGGAGGAAAGCTCATGAAAACTGGTTGGAAAACCCCCAGTGAACTTGCTTCCTTTGGCACATGTCTTCAGGGCCACCGCCTGCACCTTGACTGGTATCCTGAGTGGTTGTGGCTCAAACCCTGTGTGAAAGCCCTCAATGACTCAGGTGCACGTGAGCCCAATGCCTCTTGCTACTCGGCCCCCTGGGGTGACTTCCCTGGCTCCGGAAGATCGGGCCTGCCATGCCCCTAGACCCTAACAGAAACCCTAGTCTCGGGTTTCAGGCTTCCATTCAAAGGGTCCTGGACCCCAACCCCCCTGATAAAGAACCTCTGAGTGAAACCCCAGGACTCTGCACACCACGTGGTAGGAACCTGTGCTGATTGCTGCTGCGCTGAACCCTCAGAGGGGGAGAAAACTGCATTTCCCCCTAAAGCTGCCCCGACCATTGATGGCCCCCCTTGGCCATAAAGCCAGATACTTGCCCTGAGTGAGAATGATGTGGGATGCATGCCCCCAATTCAGCCCTGAGGGCAGCCCTCCTCAGAGCCGGCAGATAGGACCTGCAATGACACAAGGCCCTAGCCCTAACCTTAGTTTGGGTCTTCAGGCTTCCATTCCAAATGGCCTGGCCCCCAAACCCCCTGGATTAAGAACCCCTGAGTGACACCCCAGGAATCCACCCTCCACACAGATGGAAACCATGCTATTTGGAGCTGGGGCAAACCCTCAGAAGGGGAGAAACCTGCATGTCCCCCTAAAGCCACCCCTACAATCTGTGGTCCCCCGACAATAAACTCTGATTCTGTAGGGTCATCTGATGAATGTCCTAAACTCAGCCCAAGGGGAGCCCACATGAGTGCTGTCAAACCTGACCTGCCATGTTCCTAGGCCATAAGCCTAACCCTAGGTGGGTGTACAGGCTTCCATACCCAGAGGCCTGACCACCAAGCTCACTAGATTGGGGATGCCTGAGACTTATGCCAGCATGCTGCCAGCCTCCTAGGGTGAAATAGTGCTATTTGGAGCTGCACAGAAACCTCAGAGCAGGGAAACCTGCATGCCCCCTGAGGCCACCCCCAGCATCTGTGATCCCTGGACTCAAACCCGGAATCTGACCCACCACCTGTGGCCACCCTCAACTCAGCCCACTGGGGAGCCCACCTCAGCACTGGCAGATCGGGCCTGACATGCACCTAGGCTCTTACCATAACCCAAGTTTGGGTTTTCAGGCTTCCATATCCAGAGGCCTGGCCCCCACGTCCCCGGGATTGAGGACTACTGAAGGACACCACAGGACTCCACCTGCCACATGGGAGGAAATCTTGTGGTTTGGAGCTCCACTGAACCCTCAGACAGGGAGAAACCTGCAAGCCCCCCTAAAGGCACCACCACTATGAGAGGCCCCCATGGCCATAAAACCAGATTCTCCTCCACTGCCGGACATATGTCCTCAACTCAGCCCTGAGGGGAGTCTGCATCAGCGCCAGCACATTGGGTCTCCCATTCCCTTAGGCCCTAACCCTAACCCTAGGTGGGGTATACAGGCTTCCGTGCCCAGGGGCCTATCCCCCAAGCATGCCAGATTGGGCACCTCTGAGACTCACACTGGCACAGATTAAGGACACCTCAGTAACACCCCAGGACTGCGTCCATCACACGGGAGGAAACCGTGCTCTTTGGTACTCTGCAGAATGCTCAGAGTGGGAGAAATCTGCCTGCCACCCTGAGAACACCCCCAGCTTCTATAGCCTCCCTGGAAACAAACTCGAAGTCTGAGGTGGTGCCTGATGCCCACCCTCATTATTCGTGGACCATTATTCCCTGGGGAGCCCACCTCAACACCAGCAGATTGTGCCTACCTTGCCCCTAGGCCCTTACCATAATTCTAGTTTCTGTTTTCAGGCTTATATCCCAAGAGGCCTGGCCTCCAGTCTCCCCAGATTAAGGACCCCTCTGTGATAACCCAGGAATCCAACTGCCACTCGTGGGGAAAACGTGCCATTTGGAGCTCCACAGTTCCCTCAGAGAGAGATAAACCTGCATTCCTTTCTAAAGCCATTCCCACAATCAGCATTCCCCCTGGCCAGAAACACCGATTCTGCCACACTGCCAGATGCGTTCCCGCAACTCAACCCCGAGGGGAGCCTGCCTCAGCACTGGCAGATTGGACCTGCCATGCCCCAAGGCCATAACCCTAACCCGAATTTGCATTTTCAGGTTTCCTTCCCCAGTGGCCTGTCCCCCAAGCCCTCTAGATTGGGAACCCTGGAGCCACTCCTTGAGTCCGCCTGCCACCCAGTAGGAAACCATTCCATTTGAGCTGCACAGAACCCTCAGCCTGAGAACCCTGCATGCCCCCGTGAGGACTCCCCCACGTTCTGCAGCCCGCTGGATTAAAACCCAGAGCCTGATTCGTTGTCTGACTCCCATCCTCAACAGCTCCTCTGGAAACCCACCTCCAGACCAGGAGTTCGGGTTTGCCATGACCCTAGCACAGCTCTCCTCAGGGACCCCTGTCAGCTCTAGGTAGACCTGGAACTCCCCTGCCTGCTGCAAAGCTCTGGGATTTCCCCTCCTTCTTCTCAATTTACACAGGCCCAAGGCTTTCATGAGAAAGGGGGAAGGCTACCTCCTGAATGCTTAACACCTCCTTTCCTCTCTGCCATATTTCTCTCCACTTTGTACCTGGGCAAACTGGAAGTAACGTATCAATGGAACATGTACATGCTCTGAGATCTGAATCTTTCATGGCCGCTTTCTGAGGGCTTCTTATGCAATAAAAAACTAGTATATCCTACCACAGTGTGTTTGAAAATGATCATCCACAGAACAGGAGAGCGAAAAGCACTCCATTTTTACCTCACTCTTCATGAAGTTGAACATGGTCTTCTTCTTTTCTTCCTTGACTTCAATTCCAATTTGTTTCCACTCAGTGTTAATTCCTTTGCTTCAGGGGTAGGATTTTGTGATCCCTCACCTGCATAGAACACCCAGAGCTTATCACAACAAGTACCTTCCCTAAATAGCCGTCACCCATTTAACCCTTCCCCCCACACTCCTCCCCTCTAGCACCCTTGGTTTGTGCTCTAAGGTTGAGTCTGTTTCCTCATTGGCTTTTCTTTATCCCCTGACTATGTTCATCTGTTTTCTTTCTGAAATTCCCTAGGAGTCAAGTCATAGGCTATTGGTCTTTTCTTACTGGTTTTGCTTAGCTGAATCCACTCTAGATCCATCTACATTCTTACGAATGGTAAGATTTCATTATTTTCTTCTCCTATTCCATTAAGATGATGTGGGAGACTATATATATATTTATATTTATATATATAAAATCACTCCTCAGTGAATGGACCCTGGGATTCCCTCCATCATTTCGCTATGGTTGATAATGTTGTTGTAAATATCATAGTGATTGTATCCCATTGAATGTGCATTTTTGTGCCCTTTAGGGAAATACCTAGAAGGGCAATTGCTGGATCCTAAGGTTGTTCAGTTCTTAGCTTTTGGAGGAACAACCATACTCTTTTCCAGAGTGGCTGCACAACATGATGCCCACCGGCAGTGCAGGAGGGTTCTGCTTTAAGAACATTCCCTGCCAGCAATTTCCTAAAGAGGAAAGAGAAAACCTGTGGGATAACCTGATTCACCGAGTGTCAGGCAAGAAGTCACAGAAATTCACCCCAAGGGTTCCTGATGCCAAGCCTGGTGAAGCCATAAGAATGCCTCTATCCAGGGGAATTCCCAAAGGCTCTCCTTCAGACTTCACCACCCATGAAACTGCAGAGAAAGGATGGCATGTCCAGCTATCTAGATAGTCCACTGAGTGAAACCAGAAAGTCAAGCTTCCCTTTTCAATTGTCCAAGGCTCCTTAGAATCCTTTTGAATTTTCCCTCTTCCTCATTGGAACTTTTTGGATGAAAAGATGAATCCATTAGAATACATCACTTTGGACAAAGGAGAAGACACCATCCAAGTCTCTATCTGACCACAAACAGCCACCTAACTCTAGATGCATGCCGTTCCACCACATCCTAGGACCAATGGAATACACACTGTTCCATGAAGGAACACAATCTTGTTCAAAACACATACTGAGTCAGTCTTATCTTCTGTTTTCAATCCAAGGGACTGCCAAGGAAAGAGATGTTCCAAATACCTTTGTAAGCCAGAAATAAACAGAGAAAGTGGGATCTTCTGCCATGTGCTCTCTGCAGGGAAATTCAGGAACTCTGGCACCCACTCTACATTGCTGACAGCTGCTTCAGTGTGAGTTTATGGCTCTATTGGAGACAAGAGAAAAGCGCAGGAGGTTTGGGGTGGAAGAGAAGTTTTACCTCCCATCCTGGCATGGATGTGACGTTGTGCCCCATGGGCCTGTTGTTTTCTCTGAATACCGATGTCCTAAGACAAACTGCATGACTAAGTCAGATGCTGATTTCCAAACTTCATGTCCCACGGAGCCAGGATGAAGAAGGGTTGTCAGGTGGGGATAAGCAGGCACCTCCCACCAAAAGCCTGCACACCTGCTCCGATTCCTGGAAGAAGGAGAGACACATGCTTGTTTCTTAAATGGTAATTAACTTCCTTCTAAGGCTGACCAATGCCCTTGTCCTTTTCAGAGAAGCAAATATACTCTTCCAAACAAACTCAACTCCTTGGTTCCAAAAGCACCATGAATCAGGTTTGGTTTCCCCTCGGCTCCAGACTCCTACCAGGAGGACAATCCTGAACCATCCTGACAACACATTACCTTTAAACCTGGGGCAACAGGGCACAATGCTGAGTGGGGACCCGTCTCCAGGACTTGTTACCACCACTCTTGAGCCTGGGGAAAGAGAGTCTTCAGTTCACCCCTCCATTCTGTAAAAACAAGCTGCAGTGCCTCACATTTCAGGGTCTCTCACCCAGCAACTCACCACTGCCCTCAGAGCCAGTAGGCTGCACTTAACTCCTTTTCTGGTGTTTCCCACGGCAGCTCACCACTGCCTCCAGTGGTGGCAAGCAGCATTGCCATGCCTTCCATGGTCTCTCACACCACAGCTCACCACTCCCCACAGTGGCGTGAATTGACACTGCCAGGCCTTCCACAGACTCCTAATGCAGTTCACAACCCCTCCACAGGTCTAAAGCCACACTAGCACTGCCCCCCGCCCCTGACTGGGGACCTCTGGGCCACACCCCAGGAATCCGCCTTCCACTCAGGAGGAAACTGTGCCATTCAAAGCTGCACAGAACCCTCAGAATGGAACAAACCTGCATGCCTCCCTGAAGACACCCCAACCTCGACGGCCCCCTGGCCACAAACTCACAGCCTGACGTGCTTCCTGACCCCTGTGCTCAACTCAGCCCCCAGGTTTCCCGCCTCAGCACCAGCTGGTCAGGCCTGGATACCCCTAAGGCCTAACCCAAACATAGGTTGTGTTTTCAGGCTTCCATGCCCAGAGACCTGGCCTACAAGCCCTCCGGTTTGGGAGGGCTTGTCCAAGGCTCCTATGTCCAAGGCATACCCAGGAACTCCACCTGCCATCCAGGATGAAACCATGCCTTTCGGAGCTGCCCAGAACCCTCAGAATGGGAGAAACCTGTATGCATTCCTGAGGCCACCCTCATCACAATTGGCCCACACAACAACAAAACCCAGATCCAGACATGCCCTTTGACCCCCATCCTCGACTCAGCCCCCCAGGGATCCCACCTCAGCACTCCTGACTCAGCCTCCTAAGGGGAAATGGTGCCATTTGGAGCTGCACAGAAACCTCAGAGTGAGAGAAACATGCGTAACACCCAAAGCCACCCGCCGCCTCTGCGCCCCCTCAGACCCAAAATCCCAAGACCCCGACCTGCAGCCTGACACCCGCCCTCAACTCAGGCCATTGCGGAGCCCCCCTCAGCACCGGCAGATCGGGCCTGCCATGCCAGTTCCCTAACCCTAACCCCAGTTTGGGTTTTCAAGCCTCCAACCCAAGAGACCTGGCCCCCGGACCCCAAGATTAAGGACCCCTGAGTGACAACCTAAGACTCCGCCCACCACACAGGAGGAAACCTTGTGGTTTGGAGGGGCAACAAACCCTCAAAGGGGGAGAAACCTGCATGACCCCCAAAAGACCCCCCCACTATTGGCAGCCCCCCAACCATAAAGCCATACTTCCCATTGTGGCCGGATGCATGTCCTCAACTCAGCCCTGAGGGAAGCCCGCCCCAGTTCCAGCAGATCAGTCATGCCATGCCCCTAGCCCTAATACTAACCCTAGTTTGGGTTTTCAGGCTTCCATTCCAAGGGGCCTGGCCACCAAGCCCCATGGATTAAGGAACCATGAGCTACACACAAGGACTCCATTTGCCACATGGTAGGAACCCCGGCCCTTTGGAACTGTGCCAAACCCTTAGTGGGGGAGAAACCTGTATGCCCCCCAAAGCCACCCCCACCGTCTGCGTCCCTTGGCCATAAAGCTGGATTCTACTGTGCCACCAGACACATGCCCTTAACTCAGCCCTGAGGGGAGCCCACTCAGCACCAGCAGATCAGGCCTGCCCCTAGGCCCTAACTCTAACCCTAGGTGGGGGGTACAGGCTTCTATGCCCAGAGGGCTGGCTCCCAGGCCTGGTAGATTGGGGATGCTGGAGACTCACATCGGCACTCCCCCGGCTGCCTAGGGCAAAATGGTGCCATTTGGAGCTGCACAGGAACCTCAAAGCGGGAGAAACCTGAGTGCCCCCTGAGGCCACTCTCAGCATCTGAGACCCCCGGACCCAAACTCGGACACCGAAGTGCCACCTGATGCATGCCCTCAACTCAGACGCCCAGGGAGGCTCCCTCAGCACTGGCAGATCAGGCCTGCCATGCCCCTAGGCCCTAACCCTAATCCTACTTTGGGTTTTCCGGCTTCCATTCTGAAGGGCCTGGCTCCCAAGCCCCCTGGATAAAGGACCTCTGATTGACACTCCAGGACTCTGCCAGCCAAGCAGTAGGAAACTGTGCTGTTTGGAGCTGTGCTGAACCCTCAGATTGGGAGAAACATGCATGCCCCACTAAAGCCACCCCACACACCAGTGGCCCAAGGGCCATAAAGTCGGATTCTGCCATGCCAAAGGATGCATGCCGTCAACCCAGTCCTGAGGGGATCCTGCCTCAACATCGGCAGATCGAGCTTGCCATGCCCCGAGGCCCTCACCCTAACCCTAGTTGGGGTGTATAGGCTTCCGTGCCCAGAGGGCTGACTCCCAAGCCCGCTAGATTGGGGATACCTGAGACTCATGTTGGCACTCCACCAGCCTCCTAGGGTGAAATGGTGCCATTTGGAGCTGCGCAGAAGCCTCAGAGGGGAAGAAACCTGCTGCCACCCTAAAGGCACCCCTAGCATCTACACCACCCCTGGACCCAAACCTAGGCTCTGATCCTTCCACCTGATGCCTGCCCCCAACCTCAGCCTATTGGGTAGCCCGCCTAGCACTGGCAGATAGGGCCTGCCATGCCCCTAGGCCTGTACCCTAACCCTAGTTTGAGTTTTCAGGCTTCCGTCCCCAGAGGCCTTACCCTCAAGCCCACCAGATTGGGGATCCCTAAGCCATAACGCAGGACTCTGCCTGCCATCTAGGAGGAAACCCTGCCATTGGGAGCTCTAGGAAACACTCAAAGCAGGAGAAACCTGCATGCCCACCTCAGACAGCCCTCACCTTCAGCGCCCGCTTCTGTCAAAATAAGTCAGAACCTGAGGTTCATGTTCAGACCCTAACTCAACTCTGCCCCCGGGAAGCTCACCTATGTGGGGGGTGTCCGGGAGTCAAGTGGGCCTGACTTACAGTCTCACATTGCTGCAACATGCACCTAGTGAGAAAGCGCTCTCAGCATGGGGCTGGCATGAGGCTCTAACTGCTGCCCAACTCGGGCCAATTCTCACGAGTTTTCTGTCCAATCTGATGTCAATTTGGGCAGAAAGCTCATGAGAATGGGCCAGAAAGCCCCTGATAAATCCCTTCCAGTGGCAGGGGCCTTCAGGAGAGCCTCTTGGGCCCAGGCTGGGGTCCTGTGTGGTGTCGCCCAAGCCCACGGGAAAGCATGCTAAAGGGTCAGTGCATGTGTGTCCCCCATCTCTCTGAGTGCCAGCCAGACCCGCCCCCTACTCAGCACCCCCGGGGAGTCTGCTTCAGCACCAGCAGGAGAGGCCTCCATGCCCCTAGGCCTGAACCCTATCCCTGGGTTGGGTTCTAAAGCTTCCGTCCCCAGAGGCCTGGCCCTCAAACCCTCCAGATTGGGGAACCCTTAACCATACCACAGGACTCCACCTTCCACCCAGGAGGAAAATGTGCTGTTGGCAGCAGCAGGAAATGCTCAGAGCAGGAGAAACACCCAGTGAACTCACTTCCAGCAGCATGGGTCCACAGTGCTGCTGCCAGGGCCTGGCCCCGGTTCCCTAGTGGTCACAGCCGAAACTCTCCCAGAAAGCCCTCTATGAGCCAGGGACATGCCTGGGAAATGCTTCCCATGACTCATCCCCCTGAGGTGACCACACCAACACTGGCACATCAGACCTGCCATGCCCTTCGGCCCTGGCCACAACCCTCGGATGGGTTTTCAGGCTTCTGTCCCCAGGGCCTGTCCCTCAAGTCCTACAGATTGCGGACCCCTGAGCAACACCCCATGACTCCACCTGCCACCCAGGAGGAAACCATGCCGTTTGGAGCTGTGATAAACCCTCAGAGCGAAGAAACCTGAATGCACCCCCTGAGGTGAACAACACCTTCGGAGCCCAACCAGGCTGCAATCATGGAGGCTGACGCTCAGCCGGAACCCCTCCCTCAACTCTGCCTCCAGAAAGCTCTCCTGCACAGGGGCCCTCACGGGAGCCAAGTGGACCCAGCCCATGTTCACAGATGGCCGTGACACAAACCTAGCAAGAAAGCTCTCTAGATCATAGGCACTAGCTCATCCCAAATGGCCGCCTAATGCTGGCCAGTTCTCATGAGACTTCTGCCCAAACCGATATTGATTTGGGCAGAAAGCTCATGAGAATTGACCAGAAAACCCCCAGTGAATTTGCTTTTGGTGGCGCGTGTCTGCAGTCCCGCACTGAGACCTGGCTCTGGGTCCTGAGTGGTCAAGGCCCAAACCCTCTCCGAGCCAGGTGCACATGTGGCCAATGCCTCCTGCAACTCAGAGCCCTGGGGTAACAGCCCTGACGCTTGTGCATTGGGCCTGTCATGCCCCTCAGCCCTGCCCTTAACCCTTGGTTAGGGTTTCCGGCTTTTGTCCCCAGGGGTCTGTCCCTTGAGTCCTCCAGATCCTGGACCCCTGAGACACACCCCATGATTCCACCTGCCACCCAAGAGGAAACCATGCTGTTCAGAGCTGTGCAAAATCCTCAGAATGGGAGAAACCTGCATGCCACTCATGGGACCACACCCACCTTTCGCTCATCACCAGGTGGCAAACAGAGGCTGATGCTCAGACATATCCCCTCCCCCAACTCTGTCCCTGGAAAGCTTCCCTACACAGGGTCCCTCGTGGGAGGGGCCTGAGCCCTACCTGTGTTCCTGGATGGCTGCGACACGCACCTAGCACAAAAGCGCTCTCAACCTCAGGTGCCAGCGTGGCCCGAATCACCGCCTAATGCCGGCCAATTCTCATCAACTTTCTGCCCAAATTGATGCTGACTTGGGCAGAAAGCTCATGAGAATTGGCCGGAAAACCCCCAGTAAACTCACTTCCATTGGCACGGCTGCACAGGGCCACCACCTGGGCCAGGCATGGGATCCCGAGTAGTAACGACCCAAACCTTGCAAGAAAGTCCTCTACAAGCCAGGCACACACAAGGTCGATGCTTTCTGCTACTCAGCCCCATGGGGTGCCTGCCTGGGCATTGGTGGTTTGGACCTGCCACACCTCAAGGTCCAGGCTCTAACCCTCAGTTGGGTTTTGAGGCTTCTGTCCCTAGGGGCCTGTCCCTCGAGTCCTCCAGATTGGGGACCCATGAGCTACACCCCATGACTCTGCCTGCCACCCAAGAGGAAATCGTGCTGTTCAGAGCTGCGAAAAACCCTCAGAGTGGGAGAAACCTGCATGCACCTCGTGAGGCCACCTCAACCTTCAGCTCCCCACTGGGCCGCAAACATGGAGGCTAAAACTCAGCTGGAACCCCTCCCTCAACTCCGCCTCCAGAAAGCTCCCCTGTGCCGGGGGCTCTCGCGGGAGCCACATGGGCCCGGCCCATGTTCCCGGATAGCCGTGACACACACCTAGTGGAAAAGCGCTCTAAACCACAGGCACCAGCACAGCCAGAATTGCTGCCTATTGACACTCTATTCTCACGAGATTTATACCCAAATTGATATTGATTTGGGCAGAAAACTCATGAGAATTGGCCAGAAAAAACACTGGTGAACGCTTCTGGCACTGCAGGTCCACATTGCCAATGAATGGGCCTGGCCCAGGGTCCTGAGTGGTCACGTCCTGAGCTCTGCAAGAAAGCCCTCTATGAGCCAGGCACACGTGAGGCCAAGGCCTCCCACTACTCAACTCCCTGCGGGGTGTGGGGGGCACCATGGCACTGGTGGATCGGGCCTGCCATGCCCCTAGGACCTGCCCTAACCCTCGGTTGGGTTTTCAGGCTTTGGTCCCCAGAGGCCTGTCCCTTGAGTCCACCAGACTGGGGAACCCTGAGCCACACCCCATGACTCCATCTGCCACCAAGGAGGAAACCGTGCTGCTTGGAGCTGCACAAAACCCTCAGAGCAGGAGAAACCTGCATGCCCCACTGAGGCCAACCCTACCTTTGGTGCCCCACCAGGCTGCAAACCTGGATGCTGACGCTCAGCCAGAACAACTCCTTCAACTTGGCCCCTGGAAAGCTCCCCTGTGCAGGGTCCCTTGCAGAAGCTGCCTGGGCCCAACCCATGTTCCCGTATGGTCCTGACACACACCTAGCAAGAAAGCACTCTATAGACGCCAGGCACCAGCATGGACCGAATAGTCACCAGCACTGGCCAATTCTCACAAGCTTTCTTACCAAATTGATATTGATTTGAGCAGAAATCTCTTAAGATATGTCCAGAAATCACCCGGCAAACTCACTCCCCATGGCATGGGTGCACAGGGCTGCCGCCTAGGCCTGGTTCAGGGTCCTGAGTGATTGTGGCAAGAACCCTGAAAGAAAGCTCTCTACGAGCCAGGCATAGGCGAGGCCAATATTTCCTGCTACTGAGCCCCCTGGGGTGCCCACTCTGGCACTGGCAGATCAGCCTGCCATGGCCCTGGCCCTAGACCTAATCCTCAGTTAGATTTTCAAGCTTCCATCCCCAGGGGTCTGTTCCTGGAGACCTCCAGATTGGGGACCCATAAGCCACAACCCAGGATCTGCCTGCCACCCAGAGGGAAACTGTGCCATTCAGACCTGCACAAAACCCTCAGACCAGGAAAAACCTGCATGCCACCCCTGAGGCCGCCCCCACTTTTGGTGCCCCACCGGGCCACAAACACGGAGACTAATGGTCAGCTGGAACCTCTCTCTCAACTCTGCCCCCAGAAAACTCCCCTGTGCAGGGTCACTTGCAGGTGCTGCCTGGCCTTGACCCATGTTCCCGAATGGCCGTAACACATACATAGCGAGAAAGTGTTCTAGATACGGGTGCCAGTGCGGTTCAAATCGCTGCCCACACTGGCCAATTCTCACGAGTTTTTCCCCCAAATCAGTATCAGTTTGGGCAGAAAGCTTGTGAGAATTGGCCGGAAAACCACCATCAAACTTGCTTCCAGCGGCATGGGTGCTCAGGCTGCTGCCTGGGCCTGGCCTGGGGTCCTATGCGGTCGCTGCCCGAACCCTGGGAGAAAGCCCTTTATGAGCCAGGTGCATGTGGGGCCAATGCCTCTTGCTACTCAGCCTCCTAGGGTGCCTGCCCCGGCGATGGCGGATTGGGGCTGCCATGCCCTAGGCCCTGTCATTAACCCTCCATTAGGTTTTCAGTCTTCGGTACCCAGGGCCCTATCCCTCAAGCTCTCTAGATGAGGATCACTGAGCCACACCCCATGACTCCACCTGCCATCTAGGAGGAAACCATGCTGTTTGAAGCTGTGCAAAACCCTGAGAGAGGGAGAAACCTGCATACCCCCACTGAGGCCACACCCATATTTTGGTCCCACCAGGCTGCAAACACAGAGGTTGACGCTCAGCTGGAACCCCTCCCTCAACTCTGCCCCCAGAAAGCTCCCCAGAGGAGCGTCCCCTGCGGGAGCCACCTGGGCCCGACCTCTGTTCCCAGATGGCTGCAACACACACCTAGCGAGAAAGTGCCCTAGACCACGGGTGCCAGCATGGCCTGAATGGATGCCCAATGCCAGCCAATATTCACGAGATTTCTTCCCAATTCGATATCAACTTGGACAGAAAGCTTATGAGAATTGGTCAGAAAACACCCAGAGAACTCGCTTCCTGTGGTGTATGTCTACAGGGCCACCACCTGGGCCAAGCCTGGGGTCCCTCGTGGTCACGGCCTGAAAACGTCGAGAAAGCCCGCTATAAACCAGGCACATGCAAAGCCAATCCCTTCCACTACTCAGCCCCCTGGAGTGACCACCCTGGTGCTGGTAGTTCAGGTATGCCATGTCCCTAGGCCTTGGCCCTAATACTCGGTTGGGTTTTCAGGCTTCTGTCCCCAGGGGCCTGTCCCTTGATTCCTTCAGATTGGGGACCCCTGAGCCACATCCCATGAGTCCACCTGCCACCCAGGAGGAATCTATGCCATTCAGAGCTATGCAAAACCCTCAGAACAGGAGAAACCTGCACATCCCCACTGAGGCCACCCCCACCTTTAGTGCCACACTGGGCCACAAACACGGAGGCTGATGCTCACCTAGACCCCCTCCCTCAACTCTGACCATGGAATGCTCCCCTGCACAGGGTCCCTCGAAGGAGCTACATGGGCCCAGCCCATGTTCCCAGATAGCCGTGACATGCACCTAGCAAGAAAGCGCTCTAGACTGCAGGCGCCAGTGTGGCCCGAATTGCTGCCTAACGCCAGCCAATTCTCACGAGCATTCTGCTCAAATCAATATCAGTTTTGGCAGAACGCTTGTGAGATTTGGCTGGAAAACCCCCAGCGAACTCGCCTTCAGTGGTGCAAACTGCCAAGTGCCACCTGTGCCTGGACTGGGGTCCTGACTGTTCATGGCCTGAACCCTACGAGAAAACCCTCTATGATCCAGGAACACTCAGGGTCAGCACCCCCACTACTCAGACCCTTGGTGTACTCCCCCAGCCCTGGATAATCCAGCCTGCTATGCTTTTAGGCCCAAACCCTAACCCTTGGTTGGGTTTTCAGGCTTCTGTCCCCATGGGCCTCTCCCCCAAGCCCTCCAGATTGGGGATGCTGGAGGCACACTCCAGGAGTCCACCTGCCACCGAGGAGGAAATCTTGCCATTTGGAGCTGCACAGAGCCCTCAGATCGGGAGGAACCCACATGCTTCCCTGAGTCCACCCCCCACATTCTGTGGCCCCTGCTGGACATAAACTCAGAGCATGGCATGCTTCCCAACCCATATCATTGACTCAGCCCCAAGGGGAGCCTGCCTCAGCACCAGCAGATCAGACCTGCCATGCCACTAGGCCCTAACCGTAACCCTAGGTGGCATGGCCCTAGACCACGGGTGCCATTTCCAGAGGCCTGGCCTCAACCCTGACAGATTGGGAATCCCTGAGACACATGATGGATCTCAAACAGTCGCCTA
Organism: Lontra canadensis; assembly: GCF_010015895.1. Lineage (NCBI taxonomy): Eukaryota > Metazoa > Chordata > Mammalia > Carnivora > Mustelidae > Lontra > Lontra canadensis. Next base: position 120,723,155 of record NW_022630995.1, on the reverse strand, counting down.
GGGTGAAACATTGCCATATGGAAATGCACAGAACCCTCAGAGAAGGAGAAACCTGCATATCCCCCCTAAAGTCACTTCCACCATCAGCAGCCACCCTGACCACAAATCCAGATCTGGTGTACCACCAGATGCATGCCCACATATCAGCCCCGGGGGAGCCCACCATCGTGCCTGCCATGCCCCTAGGCCCTAACCATAACCCTAGGCTGGATGTACAGGCTTCTGTGCCCAGAGGCCTAGCTCTCAAGCATGCCAGATTGGGGTCCCCTGAAACTCACCCCGGGACTCCACCTGGCACCAGAGTGAAATGGTGCCATTTGGAGTTGGGCAGATCCCTCAGAGCAGGAGAAACCTGCATGTTGCCTGAGGCATCCCCAGCTTCTGCAGCCCCCTGGATACAAACCCAGGAGTCTGTCATGCCACCCAAACCCTGCCCTCAACTCAGTCTATCATGGAGCCTGCCTCTGCACTGGCATATCAGATCTGCCATGCCCCTAGGCCATAACCCTAACCCTAATTTGGGTTTTCAGGGTTCCATGCCAGGAGGCCTGGCCCCCATGACCCCAGATAAAGGACCCCTGAGTGACACCCCAAGATTCTACCCACCACATGAGAGGAAACCATGTCATTTGGAAATGTGCAGAACCCTCAGAGAGGGGAAAACCTGCATGCCCCCCTAAAGCCACCACCACAACCGGTGGCGCCCCGACCACAAACGCAAATTCTGGCATGCTGCCTGACATACGACCTCAATTCAGCCCTGAGGGAAGCTCGCCTCAGCGCCAGCAGATCAGGCCTGCCATGCCCCTAGGCACTAACCCTAACCCTAATTTGGGTTTTCTGACTTCCATCCCAAAGGCCAGGCCCCCAAGCCCCACAGATTAAGAATGTCTGAGCAACATCCCAGGGCTATGCCTGCCACCCAGGAGGAAACTGCCATTCGGAGCTATGCAAAACCCTCAGAGTGGGAGAAACCTGTATGCCAACCCTGAGGCTCCCCCACCTTCGGCGCCCCACTGGGCCACAAGCTCATAGGATGATGCTCAGCTGGAACCCCTCCCTCAGCTCTGCCCCTGGAAAGTTCCATTGCGTGGGGGCCCTCATAGTTCCGGCCCGAGTTCCCAGATGGACGCAACACGCACCTATCGAGAAAGCGCTCTAGACCGGGGCTCCAGCGTGGCCCAAATCATCGCCCAATGCCGGCCAATTGTCATGAGCTTTCTGCCCAAATCAATCGATTTCGGCAGAAAGCTCGTGACAATTGGCCAGAACCCTCCTGGCAAACAAGCTTCTGGCCGCAGGTGTCCACAGGGCTGCCGCCTCGGCCTGGCCCAGGGTCCCAAGTGGTTGTACCCTGAGCCCTGTGAGAAAGCCCTCTATGAGCAAGACACACACAAGGGCAATGCCTCTCACTACTCAGCCTCCAGGGGTGCCCGTCCTGGCACTTGTGGATGGGGTCTGCCATGTCCCTAGGCCCTGGCCCTAACCCTCGGCTGGGTTTTCAGTCTTCCATCCCCAGGGGCCTGTCCCCTGAGCCCTCCAGATTGGGGATCCTGGGGCCACACCCCAGGAGTCCACCTGCCACCAAGGAGGAAACCATGCCATTCGGAGCTGTGTAGAAACCTCAGATCGGGAGAAACCCACATGCCTCCCTGAGGCCACCCCCACCTCCAGTGGCCCCCGCTGGCCACAAAACCCGGAACCTGACATGCTACATGGCCCCTGTCTTCAACTCAGTCTCCCAGGGATCACTCCTCAGCACCGGCAGATCGGGTCTGCATGTCCCTAGGCACTAACCCTAACCCTAGGTTGGCTCTTCGGGCTTCTGTCCCCAAAGACCTGGCCCCCAAGCCTTCCATATTGGAGACCCTAGAGACACACCCCAGGACTTTGCCTGACACCCAGGAGGAAACCGTGCCATTTGGAGGTGTGCAAAACCCTCAGAGCAGGAGAAAGCTGCATGCCCACCTGAGGTCACCTCCACCGTCAGCACTCTACCAGGCCACAATCACAGAGGCTAATGCTCAGCCGCAACCACCCCCTCAACTCTGTCCCTGAAGGCTCCCCTGTGCAGGGGCCATCGGTGGAGCCATGTGGGTCTAGCCCATGTTCCAGGATGGCCGTAACATGCACATAACAAGAAAGTGCTCTAGACCGAGGGCACCAGCGTGGTCTGAATCGCCGCCCAAGGCCTGCCAATTCTCACAAGCTTTCTGCCCAAACTGATACTGATTTCAGCAGAAACTCATGAGAATTGGCTGGAAAACCCCCACTGAACTTGCTGCTGGCAGTGCAGGCCCACAGGGCCACCACCTGGGCCTGGCCCTGGGTCCCGAGTGGTCTCAGCCCGAACCCTGTGAGAAAGCCCTCAACAAGCCAGGCACACATGAGGCCAATGTCTCCTGCTAATCAGCCCCTTGGGGTGCCCACCCAGGCGCTGGCCGATTGGGCCTGCCATGGCCCTAGGCCCTCTCCCTAACCTTCAGTTGGGTTTTCAGGCTTCCATCCCCAGAGCTCTTGATTGGGGACCCCAGAGCCACATCCCAGGAGTCCCCCTGCCACCCAGGAAGAAACCGTGCCATTCAGAGCTAAGCAAAATCCTCAGACCAGGAGAAACCCACATGCCTTACTGAGGCCACCCCGATATCCGGTGGCCACAAAACCTGGAACGTGATGGGCCGCCTGTCCCCATTCTCGACTCAGCATCCCAGGGAAACCTCGTCAGTGCTGGCAGATGGGCCTGCCATGCCCCTAGAACCTTACCCTAACCCTAGGTTGGCTCTTCAGTCTTCCAACCCCAGAGACCTGGCCCCCAAGCCCTCCAGATTGGGGACCCCTGAGCCACACTCCAGGACTCTGCCTGTCACCCAGGAGGAGACTGTGCCATTTGGAGCTGTGCAAAACCCCCAGAGCAGGAGAAACCTGCATACCCCCCCTCCCCGAGACCACCCCATCATCAGAGCCACACTGGGCCACAAACATGGAGGCTGATGCTCAGCCAGACCCCCTCCCTCAACCCTGCCCCCAGAAGTCTCCCCTGCATGGGCCCTCAAGGAGCCGCGTGGGCACGGCCTGTGTTCCCGGATGGCCACGACACGCACCCAGTGAGAAAGCACTCTAGACTGCGGGCACTGGCGTGGCCTGAATTGCCACCGAACGCTGGCCAATTCTCAAGAGCTTTCTGCCCAAATCGATATGGGCAGAAAGCTCCTGAGAACTGGCCAGAAACCCAAGTGAACTAACTTTTGGTGGCGCAGGCCATCAGGGCCTCCAGCCTGGGCCTGGCCCGCGGTCCTGAGTGGTCGTGGCCTGGAACCTGCAAGAAAGCCCTCTACAAGCCAGACACACACGAGGCCAATGCTTCCCGCCCTCAGCCCCCTGTGGTGCCAGCCCGGGCCCTGGCAGATTGGGCCTGCCATGCCCCTAGGCCCTTGCCCTAACCCTCAATTGGGTTTTTAGGCTTCCATCCCCAGGGGCCTATCCCTTGAGTCCTCCAGATTGGGGACCCCACAGCCACACCCCAGGGGTCCGCCTGCCACCGAGGAGGAAACCATGCTATTCAGAGCTGCAGAAAACCCTCAGACAGCGAGAAACCCAAATGCCTCCTTGAGGCCAACCCCCTTCTGGCGGACCCCCGGTCACAAAACCTGGAGACTGATGCACTGCCTGAGCCCCATCCTTGACTCAGCCCCCTGGGGACCCCACCTCAGCCCTGGCAAATCAGGCCTGTCATGGCCCTAGGCTCTAATCCTAACCCTAGGATGGGTTATCCAGCTTACATCCCCAGAGGCCAGTCCCCCAGGAATTCCAGATGGGAGACTCTTGAGACACAAAGCAGCACTCTGGCTGTCACCCTGGAGGATACTGTGCCATTTGTAGCTGCTCAAAACCCTCAGAGCAGAAGTCTGCATGCTTCCCCGAGGCCACCCCCAGTATCAGCAGCCCCCAGCAACAAAGCCAAGTCTGATGGGCCGCCTGACCTCCTCCCTCAACTCAGCCCCCCAGGGAGCCCACCTCAGCGCTGGAAGATTGGGCCTGCCATGCCCCTAGGCCCTAACCCTAACCCTAGGGTGGATTATCAGGCTTCCGTCCCCAGAGGCCTGGCCCCCAAGCCCTCCAGATTGGGGATCCCTGAGACACACCCCAGGACTCCGGCTTCCACCCATGTAGAAGCCATGCTGTTTGGAGCTGCGCAGATGCCTCAGAGAGGAAGAAATCTTCATGCCCTCCTGAGGTCAACTCCTGAGGTCAACCCTCCTGAGGTCAACCCATGTTCTGTAGCCACCCTGGCCACAAACCCAGAGTCTGATGGGCTGCCTGACCCCCGCTGTCAACACAGCCCCCCAGGCAGTGCACCTCAGTGCCAACAGATCAGACCTGCCATGACCCTAGGCCCTAAACCTAACCCTGGGTTGGGTTTCCAGGCTTCCATCACCATAGGCCTGGGCCCCAAGCCCTCCAGATTAGGGAGCCCTGAGATACACCCCAGGACTCTGCCTTCCATCTAGAAGGAAACCATGCCTTTTGGAGCTGGGCAGAACCCTCAGAGCAGGGGAATCCTGCATGCCTCCCCAAATCACCCCCAAATTCGGGGGACCCCCTGGCCAAAAACCCAGAGTATGATGTACCACCTGACCCCTACCCTTAACTCATTCCCCCAGGAGCCTATCTTAGTGCCAGCAGATTGCACTTGCCATGCTCCTGGGCCCTAACTCTAGCCCTAGAGTATGTTACCAGGCTTCCATTACCAGAGGCCTGGCCCCCAAGCCCTCTAGATTGGGGATGCTGGAGCCACAACACATGCCTCCGCCTGCCACCCAGGAGGAAACCATGCCCTTGGAGCTGCACAGAACCCTCAGAGGGGGAGAAATCTGCATGATCCCCAGAGGCCAACCCTCCTGGAGGCACAAGCCTGGCCACAAACCTGGAGTCTGATGGGCTGCCTGACCCTCGCCCTCAATTCAGCTTCCCATGGAGACTCATTCACTGGCAGCAGATCAGGCCTGCCATGCCCCTGGGCCCTAATCCTAACTGTAGGTTGGATTTATAGGTTTCCATCCCCACAGGCCTGGCCCCCAAACCCTCCAGATCGGGACCCCTGACACTCAGTCCAAGACTCCCACTGTCATGCTGGCAGAAACCATGCTGTTTGGAGCTGTGCAGAAGCCTCAGAGCTGGAGAATCTTGCATGACCCCCCTGAGCCCACTCCCAAATACAGGGGACCCCCATGGCTAAAAACCCACTGTATGATGAGCTGCCTGACCCCCACCCTTAACTCAGCCCCTGGGGGAGCCCACCTCAGCACAGGCAGATCAGGCCTGCCATATCCCTAGTCCCTAACCCTAACCCTGGTGTGGGTTTGCAGGCTTCTGTCCCCAGAGACCTGGTCCCCCAAGTCCTCCAGAGTGGGGACCCCTGAGCCATACCCCAAGACTCTGCCAAAGACCCATGAGGAAACTGTGGCATTTGGAGTTGCGCAGAAGCCTCAGAGCGGAAGACATCTGCATGTTTTTCTGAGGCCAAACTATGTTCTGCAGCCACTTTGGCCACAAACCCAGAGTCTGACGTGCTGCCTGACTACCACTCTCAATTCAACTCTCAATTCATCTCAATGGAGCCCAGCTCTTCATGGGAGATTGGACCTGACATGCCCCTAGGCTCTAACCCTATACCTAGGTTGGGTTATCCAGCTTCTGTCCCCAGAGGACTGTCCCCTCAGAGTTCCAGATGGGGGACACTTGAGACACAAAGCAGCACTCCGACTGCCACCCAGGAGGAAACTGCCATTTGTAGCCACTCAAAGCCCTCAGAGCGGGAGAAATCTACATGCTCTCCTGAGGCCACCCCACCTTCTGCGGCCCTACTAGCCACAAACTGAGAGTCCGACAGGCTGCATGACCACTGCCCTCAATTCAGCTTCCCATGCAGCCTAACTCATCCCTGGCAGATTGAGCCTGCCATGACCCTAGGCCTTAACACTAAGCCTAGCTTGGGTTTCCAGGCTTTGGTCCCCGGGTCCTGGCCCCCAAGCCCTCCAGATTGGGGACACTGAGCCACACCCCAGGACCCCGCCTGCCACCCATGAGGAAACCATGCCATTTGGAGCTGTGCAGAACCCTCAGAAGGGGAGAAATTTACATGCTCTCCTGAGGCCACACCAACTTCTCGGCCCCCTGGCCACAAACCTGGAGTCTGACAGACTGCCTGACCCCCGCCCTCAATTCATCTTCCCATGGAGCCTAACCTAAGCCTAACTCATCCCCCAGGGGAGCCCACCTCAGCACCAGCCGATTGGGCCTGCTAAGTCCCTAGAGCCTAAACCTAACACTACAGTGGGTTATCAGGCTTCCATCCCCAGAGGCCTGGCCCCCAAGCCCTCCAGACTGGGGATCCCTGAGCCACACCCCAGGAGTCCACCTGCCAGCCATGAGGAAACTGTGATGTTTGGAGCTGCACAGAAGCCTCAGAAGGGAAGAAATCTGCATGTTCTCCTGAGGCCAACACATGTTCTGCAGCCACCCTGGCCACAAACCTGGAGTATGATGGGCTGCCTTACACCTGCTCTCAACTCAGTCTCCAGGGAATGAGCCTCAGCACCAACAGATCAGGCCTTCCATGACCCTAGGTCTTAACTCTAACCCTTGGTTGGGTTTACAGACTTCAAACCCCATAGATCTGGCCCCCAAGCCCTCCAGATTGGGGAGCTCTGAGACATACCCCAGGACTCCACCTGCCATCCAGAAGGAAACCATGCTATTTCGAGCTGTGCAGAACCCTCAGAGTGGGAGAAACCTGCATGTTCCCTGAGGACACCAGCACCTTCAGATGCTCTGTGCACTGAGTGATGGGCCGAATGACCCCAGCCCTCTACTGAGCCCTGGAGAGCCCACCTCCACCCTTGCAGATCTGGCCTGCCACACCCCTAGGCCCTAAACCTAACTGTAGCTCATGTTACTAGTCTTCCATCCCCAGAGGCCTGCCCCAAAGCCCTCCAGATTGTGGACCCCTGTGATATACACCAGGACTCCACCTGCCACCCATGAGGAAACTCTGCCTTTTGGAGCTGCGCAGAACACTCAGAGTGGGAGAAACATGCATGCCTCCCTGAGGTCACCCCCAGGTTTTGCGGTGCCCCTGGCTACAAAGCTGGACTCTTATGGGCCGTCTGAACAACTCCCTCAACTCAGCTCCCCGGAGCCCCCATCAGTGCCATCAGATCAGGCCTGCCATATGCCTAGGCCCTAATCCTAACTGTAGCTTGGGTTATCAGGCTTCCATCTTCTAAGGCCTTGCCCCAAGCCCTCCAGTTGGGGAATCCTGACACACCCCCCAGGACTCCACATGCACCCAGGAAGAAACCTTGCCATTTGGAGCTGGAGCTGAGAAGAACCCTCTGAGTGGGAGAAACCTGCATGCCCCACTGAGGCCACCTGCACCTTTGGCAGAACCCATGCGCACCAACCCGGCGCCTGTCAGATCCATTGACACATGCCCTCAACTCATCCCCTGGTGGAGCCTAGCTTTGTGCTGGAAGATTTGTGCTATGCCCGCAGACCCTAAACCTATCCCTAGGTTGGGTTATCAGGCTTCCATCCCCAGAGGCTTGGCCCTCATGCTGTCTAGACTGGGGACCCCTGTGACAAACCACAGGACTCCGCCTGCCACCCATGAGGAAACCATGCCATTTGGAGCTGTGCAAAACCCTCATAGCTAGAGAAATATTTATATCTTCCTGAGGCCACCTCAAGTTTCAGTGCCCCCCTCCCGTCCACAAATCAAGATTCTGACGGGTTACCTGAATCTCACTCTCAACTCAGCCCCCCAGAAGCCCTCCTATTACACAGAGATCGGCCCTGCTATGCCCTTAGGACCTAACCCTAACCCCAGGGTGAGTTTCCAGGCTTCAGTCACCAGAGGCCTTGTCCCTAAGCTCTCTGGATTGGGTATCCCTGAGCCACACCCCAGGACTCCATCTGCTACCCATGAGGAAATCGTGCCGTTGGACCTGTGAAAATCTCTCAGAATGGGAGAAACCTGCATGCAACCCTGATGCCACACCCAATTTCAGCTGCACCCCTGGCCACAAACCCGGAATCTAATGGGCTGCCTGAACCCCACCCTTAACTCAGCCCCCCCATGGAGTCTGCTTCCACACCATCAGGTCAGGCCTACCATGCCCCTAGGCCCTAACTCTAACCATAGGTTGTGTTTCCAGGCTTCCATCCCCATAGGACTGGTCCCAAGCCCTCCAGATTGGGGACCCCTGAGTCACACCCCAGGACACTGACTGCCCACCCAGATGGAAACTATGCCATTTGGAGCTGTGCAGAACCCTCAGAGTGGGAGAAACCTGCATAACCCCCTGAGTTCAGCCCCAGCTCTGGAGGCCCCTGAGGCCACTAACCTAGAGTCTGATGGGCTCTGTGACCCCAGCCCTCAGCTCAGCCCCTGGAAGAACCCACTTCAGTGGCAGCAAATTGGGACTGCCATGATCCTAGGCCCTAACCCTAACCCTAACCCTAACCCTAACCCTAGGTTGGGTTTTCCAGCTTCCATCACCAGAGTTCTAGGCCTGAAACCCTCCAGTCTGGCAACACCTGATCCACACAGCAGGACTCTGCCTGCCACCCAGGAGGAAATCATGTCATTTTGAGGTACGCAAAACCCTCAGAGCGGGAGAAACCTGCATGCCCCCCTGAGGCCACCCCCATTTCAGTGGTCTCCCTGGCCACAAGCCTGGAGTCTGAGGCGTCTCCTGACCCCCGCCCCCAATTCAGCCTCTCGGGGCTCCCGTATCAGCATCAGCCAATCAGGTCTGTCATTCCTCTAGCTCATCTCTCCTCTGGGAGCCCTGTCAGCTCTTGGCAGACCTGAAACACCCCTGTCTGTGGCAAAGCTCTGGGATCCCCCTTCTTCTTCTGAAATTACACTGGCCCAAGTCTTTCATGAGAAAGGGAGAAGGCTACCTCCTGAATGCTTAACACCTCCTTTCCTCTTCTGCCATATCTCTATCCACTTACCTTTCTACACGGGCAAACTGTAAGTAACATATCAATGGAACATGTATATGCTCTGAGAGCTGAATCTTTCATTGCAGGTTTCTGAGGACTCTTTATGCAATAAGAAACTAGTGTATCCCACCACAGTGTGTTTGAAAGTGATCATCAACAGAATAGGAGAGCGAAAATCACTTTATTTTTACCTCACTCTTCACGAAGTAGAACATGGTCTTCTTTTCTTTATTGAGTTCAATTCCAATCCGTTTCCATGCAGTGTTAATTCCTTTGCTTCAGGGGTAGGATTTAGTGATTCCTCACCTGCATAGAACAGTCTGAGCTCACCACAACAAGTGCCCTCCCTAATAGACATCACCCATTTAACACTTCCCCCCAACATACCTGCCCTCCAGCAACCCTCGGTTTGTGTTCTAAGGTTGAGTCTGTTTCCTCATTGGCCTATCTTTCTCCCCTATGTCCATCTGTTTTCTTTCTGAAATTCCATAGGAGTCAAGTCATAGGCTATTGGTCTTTTCTTACTGATTTTGCTTAGCTAAATGCACTCTAGATCCATCCACATCCTTGCTGATGGTAAGATTTCATTCTTCTTGAAGCTGGGTCCTATTCTGTTGTGTATGTAAATATATATACATATATATATTTACATACACATACACACACACACATATATATAATATATAAATATATGCAAAATATATATGTAAATATATACACACACAGTGGAATATCTATATTTATATCTATGTATCTATATGTATATATATATAATCTCTTCCACATATTCTTTCTCTATCCATCAGTGAATGGACATTGGGACTCCCTCCATCATTTTGCTATTGTTGATAATGCTGCTATAAACATCACAGTACTTGTACCCCACTGAATGTGCATTTTTGTGTCCTTTGGGTAAATATCTAGGAATTCAGTTGCTGGATCCTAGGGTTGTTCAGTTTTTAGCTTTTGGAGGAACCACCATACTCTTTTCTAGAGTGGCTGCAACAGCCCTCATGCCCACTGATGGTGCAGGAGGCTTCTGCTTAAAGTAGAACATTCCCTTCCAGCAATTTCCTAAGGAGGAAACAGAAAACATGTGGGATAACCTGACTCAGTCAGCATCAGGCAAGCAGCTACAGAAATTCATCCCAGTGTTCCTGATGCCAAGCCCCTTGAAGCCACCAGCATGCCTCTATCTAGGAGACTTCTCAAAGACTCTCCTTCTGACTTCACTACCCATGAAACTGCAGAGAAAGTATGGCATGTCCAACTATCTAGATGATCCATTTAGTGAAACTAGAAAGTCAAACTTCACTTTTCAATCGTCCAAGTCTCCTTGGAATCATTTTGAATTTTCCCTCATCCCTCATTGTAACTCTTTGGATGAAAAGACAGATCCATTAGGATACATCACCTTTGACAAAGGACAAGACATCATCCAAGTCTCTATCTGACCACAAACAGCCACCTAACTCTAGATGCTGGCCATTCCACCACAGCCTAGACCCAATGTAATAAACACTGTTAGATCAAGAAACTTTCTTAAGTGATAATTAACTTCATCCTAAAGTTGACCAATGCCATTTTCCTTTTTGGAGACGTGAACATACTCTTCCAAAAAAACCCGCTCAACTCATTGGTTCCAAATGCAACATGAATCAGGTTTAGTTTCCCCCCAGCTACAGATCTCCACCAGGAGGCACCTCCTGCACCATCCTGACAGCCCATTACCACCAATCCTGGGGACACCAGGCACAATGCTGAATGGGTGGATGGCTCCAGGGCTTGTTACCACCACTCTTGAGCTTGGGGAAACAGAGAGTATTCAGCTCACCACTCCCTCCTATAGAAATAAGCTGCAGTTTCTCACCTTTCAGAGTCTCTCACCCAGCACCTTGCAACTGCCCTCAGTGATGACAGGCTGCACTGATTCCTCTTCCAGCATTTTTCACACTGCAGCCTGCCACTGCCTCCAGTGGTGGCAAGCAGCACTGCCATGCCTCTCGCACTGCAGCTCACTACTTCTTCCAGTGGCATGAACCTGCACTGCCGGGCCTTCCACCGACTTGCAATTCAGCTCACAACTGCCTCCACTGGTCTCAAGCTGCCCTGGCACGTCTTCCACTGTCCCTCAGACTGCAACTCAGCACTGATTCCAGCGAAGGGAACCCACACTGCCTCGCCTTCCCACACCTTGCACTTTGTTTGTCCACTGCATCCATTTTCAGGAAGCTCCAGTGACACATTTTCCAGTGTCCCGCCCACTGCAGCTCAGCACTGCTTCCCTTGGTGGCAAGCTGAATTGCCTCATCTTTCAGTGTCTGTTGCACTGGAGCTCAGCACTGCCTCCAGTGGTGGAAAGATGAATGATGAGAGCTGCTTGATGGCATGGCAGTACAGAAGTCTGTCACTGGAGGCAGTGCTGAGCTGCATTGGGACAGCTTCTGGGAGACGTGTCAGTGCAGCTTGCAGGCACTGAGGGCAGTGGTGGGCCACATTGTGAGACCCTGGAAGAAATGGAAATGTTGGTTCTTTCCCCTGGAGGCAGTGGTCAGCTGCAGTGCAAGGGACGCCACGATTTGAAATGCTTCTGATGGCCACCAGAGGCAGTGTTGTGATGCAATACGAGACCATGGATGGCGTGGCTGTGTAGCTGTCACCACTGGAGGCAGTGCTGAGCTGCTATGCGAGACGTGGAAAGGAGTGACAGGGAAGTATCCCACCACTGGAGGAACTGGTGAGCTGTGGTTTAGGATGCTGCAAGGAGTGACAGTGCTGCTTCCTACCACTGGAGACAGTGGTGAGCTGCAGGGTGAGATGCTGGAAGGAGAGGCAGTGTCTGTTACCACCACTGGAGACAGTGATCAGCAGCAGTGGAAGGGACTCTGGAATGCTTTGCAGTGCTGATGAGTGCCACTGGAGGCAGTGGTGAGTTGTACTGTGAGAGAAGCAAGGGGACATGACACTGCTGCTTGCCTGCACTGGTGGTAATGGTGAGTTCCAGTGTGAAATGCTAGAAAATGCTATAATGCCCTTTCTTGCCACTGGATGAAGTGGTGAGCTGCATTGTGAGGTGATGGAAGGAGGGGCAGTGTGGGTTCCCATCACAGGAGGTATGAGATCTCAGTTCAAATCTCATGAGAACTTAGGCAGTACTTGTGAGATTTTTACCCAAATATCATGAGAACTCATTCTGAATATGAGATGAGAACTTATTCCAAAGCTTGAGAGATCTTATTGAAAATCTCCTGAGAACTGGGGCCATTCTAATAAGAATTCTGCCCAAAGTATTGATTTGGGCAGAATTCTTGTGACAATTGGGTAGAAATATCGTGAGAACCCATTTCAGATATTGTGAAAACTTAGTGACATCACACAATATCAGTCCAATCCTTTGAGATCCCAGTCCAAATCTTGTGAGAACTTATTTCAAAGCGCAAGAGATCTCAGTCCAAATCTCCTGAGAACTTGGGCAATTCTTACAAGAATTTTACCCAAATCTATCAATTTAGGTAGAATTCTCATGAAAATTGGGTAGAAATCTTGTGAGAAGTCATTTGAAATATTGCAAGAACTCAGAGACATCATATTACCTCAGTCCAAATCCAGCGAGATCTATTCCAAATCTCATGAAAACTTATTCCAAAGCTTGAGAGATCTCAGTCAAAACCAATTTGGACAGGAGACTTGTGAGAATTGGCCAGTAATCCCAGAGAACTCACTCTGGTGATGGGGCACTCAGGGGAGCCACGTAGGACTGGCCCATGGTCCCAGGTGGTCACAACATGAACCTAGTGAGAAAGCGCTCCAAATCACACATGGTGTGTGGATTGAATCATTGCAGAATGCCAGGCAATTGTCATGAGCTTTCTGCCCAAATCAATATCGATTTGGGCAGAAACCTCATGAGAATTGGCCAGAAACCCCCAGTAAACTTGCTTCTGGTGGTGGGGGCCTTCAGGGGAACCACCTAGGCCTGGATCATGGTCCTGAGTGGTCATGGCCCAGAACACCAGGCTCATGTGCAGCCAGCACCTCCCTGTACTCAGCCCCCTGGGAGTTCTGCCTCAGCACTGGCAGATCAGGCCTGCCTTGCCCCTAAGCCCTAACCCTAACCCTAGGTTGGGTTTTCAGGCTTCCATCCCTAGAGGCCTGGTCCCCAACCCCTCCAGATTGGTGAACCCTGAGCCACACCACAGGAGTCCGCCTGCCCCTCATGAGGAAACCATGCTGTTTAGAGCTATGCAGAACCTTCAGAGAGGGAGAAACCTGCATGCCCCCACTGAGGGACCCCAGCATTGGTGGACCCCCTGGCCACAAACCTGGTGCCTGACACGCCATCTGACCCCCACCCTCAACTCAGCCCCCTAGATAGCCTGCCTCAGTGCTGGCAGATCGGGTCTGCCATGCCCCTAGGTCTCAACCCTAACTCTAAGTTGGGTTTTCGGGCTTCCGTCCCCACAGAACTGGACCTCAAACCCTCCATATTGGGGACCCCTGAGCCACATCCCAGGACTCTGCCTGCCACCCAGGAGGAAACTGTGCCCTTTGGAGCTGCACACAAACCTTAGATCAGGAGAAACTTGCATGCTCCGCTGAGGCCACCACCACCTTCTGCACTCACTGAGCCACAAACATGGAGCCTGAACCTCAGCCTGACCCCTTCCCTTAACTTCCCCTGGGGAGCTCACCTCAGAGGAGGCCTACAGGGGAGCTGTGTGGGCCTGGCCCGTGGGCCCAGAGTCGCAACACGCACATAGTGAGAAAGTGCTCCAAACACCAGGTGCACCTGTAGCCTGAATCATTGCATAGTGCTGGCCAGTTCTCACAAGCTTTCTGCCCAAATCAATATCAAATTGGCCAGAAACTCCCAGCAAACTCTCTTCTGGTGGCAGGGGCCTTCAGGGGAGCCACCTGGGCCTGGCCTGTAGTCCTGAGTGGTCAGTGTCGAATCCTGTGAGAAAGTGCTCTAAATGCCAGAGGCTTGAGCGGCCCTAATCACCTCAGAATGTTGGCCAACCCTGCCCTCTACTCAGCCCCCGGGGGACTCTCACCTTAGTGCTGGCAGATTGGGCCTGTCAAGTCCCTGGGCCCTAAGCCTAACCCTAGGTGGGATTTTCAGGCTTCTGTCCCCAGAGACCTTGACCCCAAACCCACCAGATTGGGGACCACTGAGCCACACCCCAGGACTCCTCCTGCCACCCAGGAGGAAACCATGCCATTTGGAGTTGCACAGAACCCTCAGAATGGGAGAAACCTGCATGACCCCCTGAAGCCACCACCCCTGTGGTGCCCCCCAGCCAGACCACAAACCCAGAGCCTGACCATCAGCCTGAACTCCTTCCTCCACTCTGCCCTAGGGAGTTCGCCTCAGTGAGGGCGCTCAGGGGAACCTCATGGGTCTGGCCTGTGGTCCCTGAAGGTGGTAACATGCACCTAGTGAGACAGTGCTGCAAACATCGATCATGCACACGGCCTAAATTGCTGCAAAACGCTGGCCAATTCTCACAAGCTTTCTACCAAAATCCATATTGATTTGGGCAGAAAGCTCGTGAAAATTGGCTTGAAACCCACAGCAAACTTGCTTCCAGTGTGGGGGCCCTCAGGGGAGCTGCCGGGGCCTGGCCTGTGGTCCCTAGTTGTCGTGGCCTGAACCACGGGAGAAAGCTCTCTAAACACCAGGTGCATGCACAGCCTGAATCACCTCAGAATGCCAGCCAACCCCACTCTCTACTCAGCCTGCTGGGGAGACTGCCTCAGTGCTGGCAGATCAGGCCAGCCATGCCCCCTAGACCTTAATCTTAATCCTAGGTTGGGTTTTCAGGCTTTTGTTCCCCCAGCCACACCCTCTGAGCCACACCCCAGGAGTCCACTTGCCACCCAGGAGGAAACCATGCCATTTGGAGCTGTGCAGCACCCTCAGATCAGGAGAAACCTGCAAGCCCCCCTGAGACTACCCCCAGAGCTTGAGGCGCCATCTGACCCCTGCCCTCAACTCAGTCCTCCATGGATCCCGCCTCAGTGCCAGCAGATTAGGCCTGTCATACCCCTAGGCCCTAACCCTAACCCTAGGTTGGGTTTTCATTCTTCTTTCCTGAGCGGCTTGGCCACCAAGCCCTCCAGATTGGGTACCCCTGAACCATACCCCAGGACTCTGCCTGTCACCCAGGAGGAAACAGTGTTGCCTGGAGCTGTGTAAAACTCTCAGAGCGGGAGAAACCTGCATGCCCCTCTGAGAACACCCCCACCTTCGGCGCCCCACTGGGCCACAAACTCAGAACCTGAGGCTCCACCTGACCCCCTCCCTCAACTCTGCCCCCAGGTAGTTCACCTCAGCAGGGGCCCTCAGGGGATCCTCGAGGGCCTGACCCATGGTCCCAGAAGGTTGCAACATGCACCAAGAGAGAAAGCACTCCAAACACCGGGTGTGCATGCATCCCGAATTACCATACAATGCTGGCCAATTGTCTTGAGATTTCTGCCCAAATCAATATTAATTTGGGCAGAAAGCTCAAGAGAATAGGCCAGAAACCCCCGGCGAACTTGTTTCTGGGGGCAGAGGCCTTCAGGGGAGCTACCTGGGCCTGGACCATGGTCTTGGGTGGTCATGGCCAGAACCCTGTGAGAAAGCACTCTAAATGCCAGGCACATGCATAGCCCAAATCGCAGTTGCCTTTGGCTCAGGTCATGATCCCAGGGTCCTGGGGTTGAGTCCCACATTGGGAATCCCTGCTCGGTGGGGAGCCTGCTTCTCCCTCTCCATCTGCTGCTCATCCTGGCTTGTGATTTTTCCCTCTCTGTCAAATAAACAAATAAAATCTTTTTTTTAAGTTGTAGAGTGATAAATTTCATCATAGAACACACCACTCTGACCAGTGAACATAAAAGGGATAATTTAACAATTCTCAAAGGGATTTATCAATCCTGGGAATTAGAGGTCCTATAATATAGTCCTACTTATAGGGGGAGTGTGAAAAGGCAGTTTACCCTATGTTACTTCTATAATCACACCCCTACTACAGGAGAGAATGCTGCTTTACAAAGAAACAACTCTCACCATCTCCAAATGTGTAAACCATGGCAGCATTCCAAAAAAACTTCAAATAATGTAAGAAGTAACCCATTTTCTCACCTGGGAGTCTGGGTACATGTTACAGAATCATTCCAGGGGCGCCTGGGTGGCTCAGTTGCTAAGTGTCTGCCTTCAGCTCAGGTCATGATCCCATGGTCCTGGGATAGAGCCCCGAATGTGGGCTCCCTGCTCAGTGGGAAGCCTGCTTCTCCCTCTCCCATACTCCCTGCTGTATTCCCTCTTTCATTGTGTCCCTCTCTGTCAAATAAATAAATGAATAAAAGTCTTTCGGGAAAAAAAAGCATTCTGGTTGTTGCTTTGACCTTGTTTTCTCCTGATCTTCTCATTTCTTCTATTTATGGTGTGACTCCTTTAACACTTGTCTGGCTTTGATTGCCTATGCTCTGTTCATTTTTGGTTTGCTATTTTTAATAACTTTTTGAGGTAGTTTTGGATCTTGGCAGCACAACTCATTCAGCTAACCAAGGCATAGCAATCACTGAAGTGATGAACAAATCATAATTGTTTTTTTAATGTATTCAGGTTTTTTTAAGCATTTACAAGTGGATATGTGAATTCTTATGAGATTTATTTTAGAAAAAGAAGCATTTGCTTCCTAATACTGATCTCATTTCCTTCTAAAGTGGTCTCATCAAATAATTGCTTACATCATTAGAAGAAAATTCATAGACATAAGCCACAGTCTGAGGTCAGAAGTTCAACTTCGTCTTCTATTAAGAAAGTAAATAATGTCATATTAGTCTTTAAAAAAAAATATAATGGGAAATTGCTACATGGTCATAGGTTTTAAATTTCTTCCTTTTCTCTACTTTTCCTAATAAATTCCAATTCAGGAGATTTTGTTCTATTACTGTCATGTCATATTTACAGATAAAATTTAAAAAGTGGATCTTTTGGCAACATTTCAAAATACATTGAGAATGAATCACTTGTTCTATAGCCCAACTTTCTGAGCTATAGGGATCTTTCTTTCTTTCTTTCTTTCTTTCTTTCTTTCTTTCTTTCTTTCTTTCTTTCTTTCCATGGTCACTGAAGTAGAATCTTTCCTGACAACCCTCTGACTGGGTAGGGAAAAAATGTTATTTTTCCACATTGGGTTCCCCACCTGGCTGATCCTCTACCTCAGGTTGTCTGTTGTTATGGCCCTGTGGCAAAAGTTAAGGCTGCCTGCCAATCTCTCTGATCTTGGGCTAGGTGTCTCCAGCCTCTTGAGGAGGAAGGGGCCATGAGAGTGAGTCAGGCTTTTAAGCATTGAGTCCTGAGATCGCTACTGGTGCCTCTCATGGAGGGGCTGCATGTGGACCCCCACAGTGTGGGCACATTAGTAGCTGGCCAGTAATGGTGGTTGTGTTTTAAGAATTTTGATTTCAAATAAGGATGAAGGAGACTGTGGCTCTCTGCATACTCTCCAATGTTGGGATTTTTACACATAATTGAATTCTTCCTTTAAAATATCTCTCTTATTTATTTCTTTTTTTCCTCTTATTTAATTCTTTGCTGTCATCATTCAAGCAGCATTCAGACATTTTCAATATCTGGCTAGATTACAAAAGTTCTAGAACTAAAATTCTCTAACTCTGAAACCATCCTTACATTCAGCTCCCCCAAGCCCCCTTCATCATGCTATAGCTTCTTATTAGATACCAAATGAAGACCAATTCCTAAGCCTGGAATTCTAGACTCTCCACAATCTGGTTGCAAGCTGCTGATACTTACTATCTCCTTTCCTCTAGGTATGTGCATATACCTGATGTTTCCAAAACACCCTGTGGCAAAAACTATTTATTGTCCCCAAATTCATTCTCTTCCTCCTTCTTAGTCACAGAACCCCACTCTTATTTAAGATATCAACATAGCCAGTGGAAAGCTGTGTCTGGAGGCAGTCTCTGTTGCAACCATTTATAGCTATAAGACTATAGGACACATTTCTTGTCAGAACATGAATCTAAGTACTTCTGGGAGGTATCTATAAAATATTTTTGAGAGGAGTCAAGATGGTGGAGAAGTAGCAGACTGAGATGACATCAGGTAGCAGGAGATCAGCTAGAGAGCTTATCAAACCCTTCTGAACACTTACAAATCTAACAGGAGATTGAAGAGAAGAAGAGCAGCAATTCTAGAAAGAGAAAATCAACCACTTTCTGAAAGGTAGGACCGGCGAAGTGAATCCAAAGTGATGGGAAGATAGACCGCAGGGGGAGGGGCTGGCTCCTGGCAAGCGGCAGAACAATGGAGCACAAAATCAGAACTTTTAAAAGTCTTCTCCACTAAGGGACATTGCTCCAGAGGCTAAGCTGGGATGAAGCCCACGCAGAGACAGCGTGGCCTCAGGTCCCGCGGGGTCACAGAAGGATTGGGGGTGTCTGGGTGAGCTCAGAGCACAGCCACAGGCCAGGAGACAGGAATGATTGAGTGCTTTTCTCTGAAGGCACACTGAGGAGAGGGTCCCCGAGCTCTTGGCTCTTCCCAGCCAGAGGTTGGGAGGCAGCCATTTTCATTCCTGTCCCCTGGAACTCTCAAGAAAGTGTTCAGGGGAAAAAAGCTCCAGAAAGCGAACCCAAGTGGATTACTTAGCCTGACCCCTGGTAAGGGAGGTGCAATTCTGCTTCGGTTAAAGATACTTAAGAATCACTCCCACAGGCCCCTCCCCAAGAAGATCAGCAAGAAATCCAGCCACAACCAAATTCACTTACCAAGGAGAACAGCAGAATTCCAGAGAAGGAGAAAGCAAAGCATGGAATTCATGGCTTTCTCCCCATGATTCTTTAGTCTTGCAAAGTTAAATAAATTTTTTTAATTTTATTTTTTTCTTATGCTAATTTTTAAAAACTTTTACGTTTCCTCTTTCAACGTTTTTAAACTAGTTAATCTTAATAATACCTTTCAAAAAAATCTTTTTTGAAACTTCATTATTCTAATCATATTTTATCCTTCATTGTATCTAACTTTATTTTTTGTATACACATAGGGTTTTTTCTTCTAAAAAATTTGGGATACAACTTCTTCTAATAGATCAAAATATACACTAAATCTAGCACAGGGCTTTGTTCTGGTCTCCAGCCTGAGCAAATTCTCTCCACTTTCTTTTTCGTTATTCTCCCAACCAACTTATCAACTCCTTTTTTAGAAATTAAAAAAAAAAATTATCTTTATAGTCATATTCCATCCCTTCATCATACTTACCCTTCTATATGTTTTTCATTCTTTAAAATTTGGGAGGTAGTTTCTTCTAAGAGACCAAAATACTCCCAAAATTAAGTGGGTGACCCTGTTCTATTCACCAATCTAACATATATATTTTTTCTTTTTTTATGTTTTTTTCTTTTCTTTTCTTTTTTTAATATTTTTTTTCTCTGAACTTCTTTCTACCTCCCTTTTTCCCCCCATGACTTGGGGTCTCTTCTGATTTGGTTAAAGCACATTTTCCTGGGGTCTTTGCCACCCTTTTAGTATTTTATTCGCTCCTTCATATATTACCTGGATAAAATGACAAGGTGGAAAAACTCACCACAAAAAAAAAAAAAAAAAAAGAGCAAGAGGCAGTACCGAAGGCCAGGGACCTAGTCAATACAGACATTGGTAATATGTCAGATCTAGAGTTCAGATGATGATGCTCAAGGTGCTAGATGGGCTCAAAAAAGGCATGGAAGATATTAGAGACACCCTTTCTGGAGAAATAAAAGCCCTTTCTGGATAAATAAAAGAACTAAAATCTAACCAAGTTGAAATTTAAAAAGCTATTAATGAGGTGCAATAAAAAATGGAGGCTCTTACTTCTAGGATAAATGAGGCAGAAGAGAGAATTAGTGATATAGAAGACCGAATGACAGAGAACAAAGAAGCTGAGCAAAACAGAGACAAAGAACCACTGGACCACGAGGAGATAATTTGAGAGATAAGTGATACCATAAGAAAAAACAACATTAGAATCATTGGGATTCCAGAAGAAGAAGAAAGAGAGAGGGGAGCAGAAGGTATATTGGAGAGAAGTATTGTAGAGAATTTCCCTAATATGGTAAAGGGAACAAGCATCAAAATCCAGGAGGCACAAAGAATCCCCCTCAAAATCAATAAAAATAGGTCCACACCCCATCATCTAATAATGAAATTTACAAGTATTGGCAACAAAGAGAAAATCCTGAAAGCAGCTCAGGAAAAGAAGTCTGTAACATACAATGGTAAAAATATTAGATTGGCAATAGACCTATCCACAGAGACCTGGCAGGCCAGAAAGACTGGCATGATATATTTGGAGCACTAAATGAGAAAAACATGCAGCCAAGAATACTATATCCAGCTAGGCTATCATTGAAAATAGAAGGAGAGATAAAAAGCTTCTAGGACAAACAAAAACTAAAAGAATTTGTACACACCAAACCAGCCCTACAGAAAATATTGAAAGGTGTCCTTTATGTAAAGAGAGAGCCTAAAAGTAGTAGATCAGAAAGGAACAAAGACAATATACAGCAACAGTCACCTGACAGGCAATACAATGGCACTAAATTCATATCTCTCAAAGTTACCCTGAATGTAAATGCGCTAAATGCCCCCAATCAAAAGACACAGGGTATCAGAATGGATAAAAAAACAAAACCCATCAATATGCTATCTACAAGAAATTCATTTTAGACCCAAAGACACCTCCAGATTTAAAGTGAGGGTGTGGAAAACAATTTACCATGCTAACGGATATCAAAAGAAAGCTGGGGTGGCAATCCTTATATCAGATCAATTCAATTTTAAGCCAAATACCATAATAAGAGATGAGGAAGGACACTATAGCATACTCAAAGGGTCTGTCCAACAAGAAGATCTAACAATTGTAAATATCTATGCCCCTAACATGGGAGCAGCCAACTATATAAACCAATTAATAACAAAATCAAAGAAACACATCAACCATAACACAATAATAGTAGGGGATTTTAACACTCCTCTCACAGAAATTGACAGATTATCCAAGCAAAAGATCAACAAGGAAATAAAGGCCTTAAATGACATAGTGGACCAGATGAACATTACAGATACGTTTAGAACATTCCATCCCAAAGAAACAGAACTGCACATGGAACATTCTCCAGAAAGATCACATCCTGGGTCATAAATCAGGTCTCAACTGGTATCAAAAGATGGGGATCATTCCCCTGCACATTTTCAGACCACAATGCTCTGAAGCTAGAACTCAATCACAAGAGGAAATTTGGAAAGAACCCAAATACATGGAGACAAAAGAGCATCCTACTAAAGAATGAATGGGTCAACCAGGAAATGAAAGAAGAATTGAATAAATTCATGGAAACAAATGATAATGAAAACACAACAGTTCAATATCTGTGGGACACAACAAAGGCAGTTCAGAGAGGAAAATATATAGCGGTACAAGACTTTCTCAAGAAACAAGAAAGGTCTCCAATATACAAACTAACCCTACATTTAAAGA
This sequence comes from Lontra canadensis, assembly GCF_010015895.1. NCBI lineage: Eukaryota > Metazoa > Chordata > Mammalia > Carnivora > Mustelidae > Lontra > Lontra canadensis. The sequence goes on along the minus strand of NW_022630995.1, from coordinate 120,701,610 downwards.
AGTTGGAGAAAAACCAACAAAGAAAGCCTAAACCCAGCAGAAGAAGAGAAATAATTAAGATCAAGAAGAAATCAATGAAATAGAAACCAAAAAAACAATAGGACAAAACAACAAAACTAGGAGCTGGTTCTTTGAAAATGAACCAGAGAGGGGGGAGCATTAATTAATTTGAAAGAATTAATAAGATTGATAAAACCCCTGGCCAGACTTATCAAAAAGAAAAGAGAAAGGACCCAAATAAATAAAATCATGAGTGAAAGAAGAGAGATCACAATCAACACCAAAGAAATAAAACAATTAGAAGAACATTTATGAGCAACTGTATGCCAGCAAATTTGACAATCTGGAAGAAATGGATGTATTCCTAGAGACATATAAACTACCACAACTGAACCAGGAAGAAATAGAAAACTTGAACAGACCCATAACCAGTAAGGAGATTGAAGCAGTCATCAAAAATCTTCCAAGAAACAAGAGCCCAGGGCCAGACAGCTTCCCAGGGGAATTCTACCAAACATTTAAAGAAGAAATAATTCCTGTTCTCCTGAAACTGTTCCAAAAAATAGAAATGGAAGGAAAACTTGCAAACTCATTCTATGAGGTCAGTATTACCTTGATCCCAAAACCAGACAAAGACCCCATGACAAAAGAGAATTACAGACCAATATCCTTGATAAACACAGATGTGAAAATTCTCACCAAAATACTAGACAATAGGATACAGCAGTACATTAAAAGGATTATTCACCATGACCAAGTTGGATTTATTCCAGGGCTGCAAGGTTGGTTCAACATCCGCCAATCAATCAATGTGATACAATACATTAATGAAACAAAGAACAAGAATCATATGATACTCTCAATAGATGCTGAAAAAGTATTTGGCAAAGTACAGCATCCTTTCCTGATTAAAACTCTGCAAAGTGTAGGGATAGAGGGTACATACATCGATATCATCAAATCCATGTTTGAAAAACCCACTGCAAATATCATTCTCAATGGAGAAAAACAGAGCTTTTCCGCTAAGGTCAGGAACAAGGCAAGGATGTCCATTATCACCACTGCTATTCAACATACTACTAGAAGTCCTAGCCCCAGCAATCAAACAACAAAAAGAAATTAAAGTCATCCAAATCAGCAAAGAAGAAGTCAAACTATCACTCTTTGCAGACGATATGATATTCTATGTGGAAAACCCAAAAGACTCCACTCCAAATCTGCTAGAACTTGTACAGGAATTCAGTAAAGTGTCAGGATATAAAATCAATGCACAGAAATCAATTGCATTTCTTCACACCAACAGCAAGACAGAAGAAAGAGAAATTAAGGAGTCCATCCCAGTTACAATTGCACCCAAAACCATAAGATACCTAGGAATAAACCTAACCAAAGAGGCAAAGAATCTATACTCAGAAAACCATAAAGTACTCGTGAAAGAGACTGAGGAAGACACAAAGAAATGGAAAATTTTTTCCATGCTCATGGATTGGAAGAACAAATATTGTGAAAATGTCTATGCTACCTAAAGCAATCTATACAATTAATGCAATCCCTACCCAATCCCTAGTCCCATTCATTTTTTTTCAAATACATGGAACATATAGTCCTAAAATTTATATGGAACCAGAAAAGACCTAGATTAGCCAGAGGAATATTGAAAAAGAAAGCCAGAGTTGGTAGCATCACAATTCCAGACTTCAAGTTTTATTACAAAGCTGTCATCATCAAGACAGTATGGTACTGGCACAAAAACAGACACATAGATCAATGGAACAGAATAGAGAGCCCAGAAATAGACCCTCAACTCTATGGTCAACTAATCTTTGACAAAGCAGGAAAGAATGTCCAGTGGAAAAAAGACAGCCTCTTCAACAAATGAAGTTGGGAAAATTGGACAGCCACATGCAGAAAAATGAAACTGGACCATTTCCTTACACCACACATGAAAATAGACTCAAAATGGATGAAGGACCTCAATGTGAGACAGGAATCCATCAAAATCCTTGAGGAGAACAGAGGCAGCAACCTCTTCAACATCAGCTGCAGCAACTTCTTCCTAGGAACATTGCCAAAGACAACAGAAGCAAGGGCAAAAATGAACTGAGACTTCATCAAGATCAAATTCTTTTGCACAGCAAAGGAAACAGTTAACAAAACCAAAAGACAACTGACAGAATGGGAGAAGATATTTGCAAACGACATATCAGATAAAGGACTAGTATCCAAAATCTATAAAGAACTTATCAAACTCAACACCCAAAGAAGAAATGATCCAGTCGAGAAATGGGCAGAGGACATGAACAGACATTTCTGCAAAGAAGAAATCCAGATGGCCAACAGACACATGAAAAAGTGCTCCACGTCACTCAGCATCAGGGAAATACAAATCAAAACCACAATGAGATACCACCTCACACCAGTCAGAATGGCTAAAATTAACAAGTCGGGAAATGACAGATGCCGGTGAGGATGCAGAGAAAGGGGAACCCTCCTACACTGTTGGTGGGAATGCAAGCTGGTGCAACCACTCTGGAAAACAGCATGGAGGTTCCTCAAAAAGTTGAAAATAGAGCTACTTTAGGACCCAGCAATCGCACTACTGGGTATTTACCTTAAAGATACAAATGTAGTGATCAAAAGGGGCATGTACACCCGAATGTTTATAGCAGCAATGTCCACAATAGCCAAACTATGGAAAGAACCTGGACGTCCATCAACAGATGAATGGGTAAAGAAGATGTGGTATATATATACAATGGAATACTATGCAGCCATCAAAAGAAATGAAATCTTGCCATTTGCAACGATGTGGATGGACCTATAGGGTATTACGCTTAGCAAAATAAGTCAATTAGAGAAAGATAATTATCATATGATCTCCCCAATATGAGGAAGTTGAGATGCAATGAGGGGGGCTTGGGGGGTAGGAAAAGAATAAATGAAACAAGATGGGATTGGGAGGGAGACAAACCATAAGATACTCTTAATCTCACAAAACAAACTGAGGGTTTCCAGGGGGGTTGGGGGAAGGGGGTGGGGTTATGGACATTGGGGAGGGTATGTGCTATGGTGAATGCTGTGAAGTGTGTAAACCTGGTGATTCACAGACCTATACCCCTGGGGCTAACAATACATTATATGTTAATAAAAAATACAAAAATAAAAAATAAAAATAATATTTTGTTACTGTTAACAGTAACTATCTATTTCTAATATTAGACTCATAAAAAAATATTTTTTTTCCCTAGCTGGTTGGTTTGGGTTATGATGACTAAAGCTCCAGTAGCCATTTTGGACCTTGAAGTCAAGGACCACACTCCAGGCAAGGCAGACCAGAGATCTGGAAGGAGTCCCAGTGACTTTGTGGATCTATCTTATCAGCTCTACTTTCAATGTTATTTGAGTCATCATTTTGTTTCCTTATTTCATGAAACTGAACCAAATCCCAATTGATACACATGCATCATGGAGGAGGTTACATAGAGGTGGTCCTTTTTTTTTTTTAAATTTTAAATAAGATTATTTATTTATTTATATTTTTATATATTTTTTAAAATTTTTATTTACTTATTTATTTTTATTTATTTTTTAAAGATTTTATTTATTTATCTGACAGAGAGGAGATCACAACTAGGCAGAGAGGGAGGCAGAAAAAGAGGGGGAAACAGGCTCCCCACTGAGCAGAAAGCCTGATGTGGGGCTCAATCCCAGGACCCTGAGATCACGACCTGAGCTGAAGGCAGAGACTTAACCCACTGAGCCACTCAGGTGCCCCTATTTTTATTTTTTATTAACATGTAATGTCTTATTTGTTTCAGGAATACAGGTCTGTGAATCATCAGTCTTACACAATTCACAGCACTCACCATAGCACATACCCTCCCCAATGTCCATAACCCAGTCACCCTATCCATAAACCCCCTCCCCTCCAGCAACACTCAGTCTCTTATGATTATCTCCCCAGTCCTATCTTGTTTCATTTTTCCCTCTCTTCCCCCCATGACTACCCACCCTGCCTCTCAAATTCCTCATATCAGAGAGAGCATATGATAGTTGTCTCTCTCTGATTGACTTATTGCACTAAGCATAATACCCTCTAGTTCCATCCACATCATTGCAAATGGCAAGATTTGGGGTTTTTTTGATGACTGCATAGTATTCCATTTCATTCATTCATATATAGATATCTATATATAGATATATATAGATATCTATATATATCTATCTATCTCACATCTTCTTATTCATTTTCTGTTGATGGACATCATAGAGGTGACCCTCGAGGGAAGAATAGGATTTAGACAGGCAAGAAACATCACAAGCAAGGGGATAAAATAACAATAGCTGCTTATTAAATTCACATTGTACTTTACAACTTATAGAGTGCATTCACATCCACTATTTCATTTGTTTATGATTAAAAACTGGGTACGTTATATGCAAACACTATCCCCATTTTACAGATAAGGACCATATAATCAAATGATTAAATGGAATGAACATTGGATTGGGTTTGAATTTCTTATTGTGGTGGAGAGACTTTAAGGTGGACCCACAGTTCTTCTCCTGGTATTCATATTTTTGTGTAATTTCCTCCTCTTGGGTATATGTGGACCTGTGACTTGCTTCTAACCAGTATAATATATGAAGACGATGAGACATTCCTTTCATGATCCCATTATGTTAGGTATCACTCTGTCTTGCCAGTTTACTCACTCTAGAGTCTTTTTCTCTTCATTGCTGACCTTGAAGTAGGAAGTTGTTGTGAATCCTGTAGCTGCAAGAAACCAAATGCTGCCAAGGACCGTGTGAGTGGGAAAGTGGATCCTTCCCTAGTGGAGCCTCCAGATGAGACCTCAGCCCAGGCTGACACCCTGACTGTGCAGCCTGATGGGACTCTGCAGTGGCTTTTGAGGCCAGCTGATGCCCAGACTCCTGATCAATAGTGACTGGGAGAAAACAAATGTGTGTTGCTTTAAGCCACTGAGTTTGTGGTATGTGTTATGCAGAGATATAAATACGTATCTACTAATTGTATAGCCCTGAGGTAATTATGTAATGAATCTATCATGGCAGAGATGATTAACTGTTCACCATGAAGTTATACTTTCTCTTCAACAGAATAACACTGTCACTGAGAACTGGCTGATAAGCCAGGGACAACATTTCTCAGGCCCCCTTGCATCTAGCTAGTAACTGGTTCTGACCAGTACAGTGTGAATGGACGTCACTGGGTCACTGCCAGGCTGAGGTTTTTAGGAAGGAGGTGTGCTTTCTCCACTCTCTCTTTGCCTGTCTGCCAGCTGAAGGCAGAGGACTGTGAGGCCCTACGGCCTGATGGAGCCACAGTCAGAAGGAGCCTGGGCTCTTCAGCCACCTCAGGCAAGTTCCTCAGTGACCAGGAACACCAACCTCACTGTTATGTGAGTGCCAAATAAACCTTATTGTGTTAAGCCACTGACTTTTCCCAATTTATTCATTGTAACACTATTTTCCCCCAATAGTTTAACTTTTCTTACCTGTAAAATGTTGTGACTGAATGAAACAATCTATTTGAAACAGTTATTAAGTTGTACCATATTATGTTAACACAAGGGACTAATGGTATCTCCACAGACACCCTAAGATGTAAATATGGAAGGAATCAGTTCTTCATTTTAGAGGAGATAAAATGAAAGAAGTGGTCACAGGACTTGTTTGAGGTCACTCTGTGAATTAGTGATGGGGGTAGGACTAGAACTTTTGATTTCCTGTGTAGTACTCTTCTGTAGCATCACATCAAGTGTACAGAGGAGTGGAAGGCATACAAAGCAGGCGAGGTTGCAGGAAGACATATTTCTTTAAATGTGAGCAGATGAATACAGTAATTTCAAGGTTGTCCCTGTGGGGTTGAATCCAATGCCTCCCTCTGCAGAGGCTGCATATTTGGTTTCTCGTACCTTGAAAGGAAACATGGCTACACCTTACATACGTTTTAGTTAAAGTATTGATGTGTGTTTATTTTGAGGTGATGGTTGAAATACCTTCCTTGTGTATAATGGAATTTTCTCCTTTTGGCAATGGTGAAAACAGCTCATTTAGCTACATATGTTGTCAGGGAAATTTCCCACACGCTTACATGAAACATTTGTCTTCTCCAGATGGCTTGTGTAAAGCCCAGTTGTTCTTCCAAATAAATTTATAGTTGTGACAAATGTGTTATCTCTTTAGACAGGATGAGAGTGAGTTCTTGGAAGATGAAACGATCTCCTACCATTCAAAAGGGAGAAGTGAGCACTGAAGCATGGCAGGATCTGAGTTTAAAGAAGTCAGTAGGTCAGCTATGTTGCTTTTACCCCCCTCCACCCACAGAATCTGTGTGGCCTTAAGTTCCCTCCATAAACGAACCCAAATACAAAAGTTCCCCTGAAGAGAGTCCACATAGTTCTAACCTCTTTTCAGCCTTTTCCCACTAATACCTTACTTTCTTTGTTTAAAAATTCAAGCACTCAGTATTTAGTATATAAAAATGAAAGCCTGTAACACTTGTGTATGTTAAGAAGTATCAGGCGCCTGGGTGGCTCAGTTAAGCGTCTGCTTTCCGCTCAGGTCATCATGATCTCAGGATCCTGGGATCAAGTCCTGCATTGGTCCCCTTGCTCATCGGAGAGTCCGTTTCTCCCTCTGCCCCTATCTCCTGTTCACGAGCTCTCTCTCTCTCTCTCAAAAATAAATAAAGTAAAATTCAAAAAAAGAAGTACACTAAGAAATGGAACACCCATAGAACCACTGATCAACTTCAGAGCCAGAACGCAGCTAATGCTACGGTATTGACTTGTGGTTTCTTTCTTTTCCCATCCTTCCTCTCCCTCTCTGAATCACCGTTGTGCCTGACTTCTTAAAATTTTCACGAACTGGTTATTAACGCTTACAAAATTGCTCAGAAACCTTTGTGAATATGTAATGTGATGCCAGCTGGGTATTTACAATCATTCTTAAATTTTTGATGAGGGCTTTCAAGTCTATGACATTTGAAATTCACCGTAGTCCCAGGAGCTAGCTGGGATGGGCATTTTATACTTGTACAGATAGAAAACAGAGGCCAGCACAGGACTCCTACTTGACAAGTTGGCCACAGAGTTGAGATTAAAACCAGAGTCTTCAGACCCTAAGTCCTTGATCTGTGTGAAACGACATTGCCTGTGAGTGAGTAGCTGCTATTGAGTAGATTTCAAAGGAGAAATCCTTGCTTCTAACCTGACAGAAGAAGTATGACTGCAGGCTACAGCAGCAGACTAACAGTAGTGTGTATTGTCAGCAGACCCAGTAACTCCGGGCCTCGCGTTGTATCTTGTTTTCTCTTGTGTTCTCAGCCCTCGGCGTGGTATTTGAAACACAGTAGGTCTAGGAGAGAAACCTGGGGTCCAGCACTGAACAACATGAGATTGAAAACTGGCCCTTCATTTAATAGCATTATGACATTGGGCAAAAAAATTAACCTCCGTAAGTCCTAGTCACTCATTTGTAAAATCATCCTATTCACAGCAATGCTCAGGGGTACTGGGAGGAGTCAATGAGACCAGGATCATGATGGCAGCATTGCTTGGCATGTGCCCAATAGACGACAGCTAAAAATAAAAAGTGTCTTTGGGTGAGTCATGAAATTCCACCCATTTGTCCCTTCCCAAAGCTTCAGTGCCTCATCTTTGAAGTGAGAAGGGTTAGACAAAAATGAGTTCTCCAAGTTTTTCTGACTCTGACTTTCAGTGGTTTTAGATTTAGTTCTCAAGACCTCTGTTGACTTAGTTTAAATCATTATTTGACTTCAGAAAATCATATTCAAATACCTTTATTGTTCATTTCCAAGTCTGCTCATAATAGACTAGTGTGGCAAGATAAAATTGCAAATGCTTTTCTTCCAGCAAATTTTCTGCTGCCCCCTTAGGCTTCTGTCTATTGGCAGGATTCATTGCTTTGGCCCTGAAAAATGTAAAAAAAATGAGTCTCTGAATTAATTAAAAAACACACTGCAGAATTCATTTTTTAAAATACTTTTTTCCTTTCTTAAAGATTTTATTTACTTGTCAGAAAGAGACAGAGAGCACAAACAGGCAGGGAGATGGGCAGGCAGACAGAGAAGCAGACTCCCTGCTGAGCAGGGAGCCCTTTGTGGGACTCAATTCTAGGACACCCGGATCCTGACCTGAGCTGATGCTTAAACTGACTGAGCCACCCAGACGTCCCTGCTGCATTCATTTTTATATGGGAAACCAGGATTCCTTTTGAAAAAGTCAGATTTTTGAGAAAGCAAAGGCATCCTTAAGCATTGACTTTTTCTTTCTTCCTTCCTTCCCTCTCTCCCTTGTTCTTTCTTTCTTCTTTTTTAAAAGTTTTATTTATTTGACAGAGAGAGACACAGGGACAGAGGGAACACAAGCAGGGGGTGTGGGAGAGGTAGAAGCAGGCTTCCTCTGAGCAGGGATCCCAATACGGAGCTCAACCCCAGGACCCTGGGATCATAACCTGAGCCAAAGGCAGATGCTTAATAACTGAGCCACCCAGGTGCCTCTCTCTCTTTCTTTCTAAACTGACTTTATTTTCTAACTGCAGTCTAGAGAAGGATGAATAATGGTGTGGGAGCAGTCCCCCACCCAACAGGTATTAAAGCCCAAGTGACTGGCGGGAAGCCAAGATTCAGAGGGAATATGACTTGAGGCTCTGAGGCTGGAAGGGACTCCTATCCTGAGCCTTGTGGTGGAGGTAGAGGATCAGAGGGGAGACCCTTTCAGGGAGGAGTTTGTCAGGACTGAGATCACCTACCCCTCATTTCCTGGGTGAAATCTGGAGGTAAGCAGGCCTTGAAAAACAGTCCTTCTTTCCCAACCCTCCCGCTAATAAGCCAGAGCTGAAGAAGCGCAGGAACAGTGGTGTGCATGGCAGGTGTGGACAGAATCCAGCCCAGTCCTCCCACATGCACACATGAACAGAACACGTGGCACAGAACACGTACCCAAAGGAGCAAGGATTGATTGGAAGCCACCTAGGAACTTGCAGAGGCCTTGGTGTGAAGAGAAGAAGGACCCAGGATGACTTGCATGGGCAGAGTGGCCAAAGGGAAGGGGAGAGGCACCAGATGCTTCTGTATGCAGCAGGGACCAAGATCTCTGAAGCAAAGAAAGATAGGATGAATCCTGTAAGCAACAAAACCAGCCCGAGGCAAGACAGATCCAAAGGGCTGGCAGACTCCACTCATGCAGATAACTGAGACAATAGCTGCTACAGCTTAGTCTGGGAGACAGAGACATGATTTCTGGGTATGCCATCTGTTATGTGCTGTGCTGCTATGTCCAAGGTGCTCTGGCTATGGGAATATGACAGGGGGTAGCTGCAGAGAGAGGGTGATGCGAACTGGGTTATGAAGAATGTGTTGGTGCTCATGATGTGGAAGAGAGTATGTCAGTCATTCAAGGGAGAGACAACAACATGTGCAGAGTCCTAGAAAAGTAAGAAGCATGAAATGTATGGGAGACAGTGAGACTAGGTGTCCCGAAGGTCAGATAGATGTAGAAAGAGAACAGTGGGCAGGTTAGGGGCATTGGATGCCACATTGAAAAGGCCTTTGTATGACAGGTTAATTTCCCTAACCCTAGATCATTCTTAGAGTTTTCTTTATTTAAAAAAATTTTTTTTACTTATTTATTTGACACACACACAGAGAGAGATAGAGAGAGAGAGAGAGAGAGCGTGCGCAGGAGCAAGGGGAGGGGCATAGGGAGAAGCAGGCTTCCTAACGAGCAGGGAGCCTGTGCAGGGCTTGATACCATGGCCCTGGGATCATGACCTGAGCCGAAGGCAGATGCTTAACTGACTGAGCCACCCCGGCACCTCTAGAGTTTTCCTTATGAAAGACAAATACAATCATGTCATTTGGCTTAAAGTCTTATATTGGGTCTCCTCAGAACAGGGATGATTAACTTCTATTGTGCCATGTAATCATATGCTAGTCTAGTAAAGCTCAGAAAAATACTTAACAATGTATAAAATAAAGTTAGTAGGATCCCAAAGGAAACCAATTACATTTAAATATAGTTATTAAAATGGCTTAAATTTTGTAATATATGTACATCTTCAGTAGGTATGTAATTAGGTCCAATAACTACTGTAATTTGAATGTAGTGATGAATTCATGTAATATTTCACAATATCTGTAATAACTGTAAAGTACTGTGCAAATATTTGTGATATTGCTTAAGTCACAGACACTGCTAAATACTACATGGTTTGTTGTTTATATCTCTAACTGAAGGAAATACTAAACCTAGTTAAAGGTTAGTAAATAAAGACGCCAAGTGTCTGACAGACATGCTTCTGAATTGGCAAGAGGTAGCCTGTGAAAACTCCTGAAAACAAGGCCTCGTCATTTCGCCCTTCCCCGCCCAGGTGGTGACCAACATGCATGAGTCTGCCCATGTTCCCTTAGCTGAGCTTCTGAGATCCAGGCTAGGCTGAGAAAAACCTGTCATACTCTCAGGAAAGGCACCGTTCTTCAACCCAGCCTTTATGAATAAAGTTGGTAATTGGCTTCTCTGTATGCTGACCCATTTATCTCACTTCTGGCTTCGTTTAGGAGTTAGGCAGAGGAGAAAGGTGCTATTCACTGGACCTCCTTAAATGTTCAAGAATGGCAAGGAGATTCATTGAGAGGCTAGTCTCCCAACACCTGAGCAAACTTTAACACATTAAACTCTTTGGGCTGTTACTTCCTCTTGGCATTTGGGTCAGCAGGCTCTCTGTTCCATCATCAACCCCTGCCCCAACACTTCAGTCATCAGGCTGCTGGATTTGAGGGAGCAGGAGTGGAAAGACAGGGAGAAGGGCCCTGAAAGGTGCAGGAGCATAGTCCAGAAGTAATACTTTATTTATTATAAGAAACCTACTTATCTCTCTATGCATGTAGCAACATACTAAGTACCTTTACATATAAGCATTAATTGAGTTAGGCTGTTATAGATGAAAAAGTGGAGAATATATTGAGCCTCTTTCCACTGCTATTTTAAGCAGGAAAAGGTTGCCTAGAGATGGGTGTGTTGGGGGGGATGAGTGTGTGTGTATGTATTGGGGTGGGGAGCGAAAGGCAGTTTGTATCCTGACACATAATTGCAACTGTTTTGTTTTTTTTTAAATCATTTTTTTAATTTATTTTCAGCATAACAGTATTCATTGTTTTTGTACCACACCCAGGGCTCCATGCAATCCTTGCCCTCTCTAATACCCACCACCTGGTAATTGCAACTGTTTTGTAGTAACTCTCTGTATTCAGGAAATTAGTTTAGAATCATGATGCTTTCATTTGTTTATTATTCAATAAATATTTATTGAGTACCAGTCATTGTTACATGTGCTAAGTACCTAGTGGTACAAAACAGTTCCTCCCTCATGGAGATAATAACTATAGAGAAAGGAAGAAAAATATTAAGCAAACAATTAAATGGTATAATTACAAATTGTGACAAACGCTAAAAAAAAATCATAGGCTATGATCAGGCTATAACATGTGATATTGTTTTAAGGAGGGGCAACGGAGAAGGATTTACCCCATAAAGAAGGTTGGCAAACACTTATTCTGATAGTGGGATCCTTGTATTTTATCCAAGAGGCTTCGTCCTCCCATTTTAATAAACTCACATTAACATGATCCAAAGATATAATCTGTGAGATGTGGTATATTTTTATGTTGACCTTGTGTATAGTAGATTGTGACTGAAAACTGAAGACAAGTTTTAAGAAGACTTTCTCGGCCAGTTGGTAGACACTAAATCTGGTTTATAGGCAGGGACATAAGCTGGTGACTCTGAGTTTTCAGCAGGGAAAACAGTTTAAAATTAATATAGAGCTGTGTTTGGCCATAAAAAGGGTCATGGGTGTGTAATAAGGGTTTGGTGATTTCAGCTGTCACACAGCAGGGTTATAGGACTAAAATTTTTTAAGCACATCCCAGGTAGATCAGTTATCATGAAAGAAATGATGAAAACTCACCTTTTTATGGTTGTTCACCATTTTGGTGATTTGACCATCTGCTGAAGACCATTAAGTGCAAGATGGTCTTAACACTTAGCTGCCAGAATGCATATGGAATCCTCTAGAATGGAATAGTATTGCAACCTAATAGCATCTATGTGGGGGCATAAATAAAACATTAGAATTTGGCAATCATCCCCAGTGACTGGTTAAGCTTTTGAAAGAATGCTTTAGGTGCCATCTTGTGGTCAGCCTTATGAACATACTGAATTCAACTCATCTTCACTTGCCAGAAAGATTACATTGAAAAAGTTTATGAGGGGAGAAAAAAATAAATTAATTAAAAATTAAAAAATCTCCAAAAATAGGAAAAAAGGTTTGTGAGGGCTATGGGTGCATTGAACTTAGAAATATCTCCCTATGGAATCAATGTCATAAACAAGTTTACATTACCTGGCTATGGTAAAGCCATGGTATATTAATCAGATATTTTTCAGCCACAGGGGATAGAAATTTATTTCAAAGTAGCTTAGGCAAGAAAAGGGGCTATCTCACAGAACTGAAGGAGTTGCTGTAGGAGCCAATGTTGTGAAGGCTAGATCCAGGAGCCACTGTCACCAGGACCCTCTGCTTCTCATTTGTTTGGCTTTGCTTCAAAGAAGATTGTTGCCAGATGTCCAGATTTCAAATAGTTTCTGCATTATGACTCAGGAACAAATGGAAGGATCTCAAGGAAGGACTCTGGCCTGATTTGGGCCCCATGCAAGCCTTGTACCAATCATGTGGTAAGGGGAGTGAGACACCATGAACAGTCAGCTTGAGTCTGGTGATCATTCCCGGGGTGGGGGTTGGGGGGGGGGCAAAGGAGAGGAGACCTCAGTGACACGAGCATATTACTTACCTTAGTGACATAATATGTGGGAATGCTTACTGGGAAATTGAGCAAACTGAAGGAGTAACATAACCCACTACTACATTCTACTACTTGGATACCAGTGCATATCCATACCCTTCCCCCCATGCAGGCAATTTTGAAAGTGCCAAGATACTTAGTTTCCTGAGAACAATATAACGACACAAACTCACCCCCTTCTCCAGAGAAGACAACTCAAAGATACATTGAATTGATGATTTTAACACCAAGTTTAGGATTTCTGGATAATGTGTATTCCTCTTAGGTCCAGTTATGTGGCTTCTCTTGGTCCAACTATTTCCACTGAGGGGAAAAAAAAAAAACAATTAAAAAAAATTTGACCAGAAAGTCAGTTCACTTGAATTGATCTACTTTAGGTCCACTTAATATACCTTTAAAAATTTCCAAAGGAGAAAAATCCTGTGAGAAACTTATTTTTGTAATTCAGACACTTCAGAGATGTCCTTTTATTTATTCATTCAAATAAATGCGGATTTGATTCTTAAAATTTGTCAGGTATAATTTTGGGTGCTAGGAATATGTCCCTTACTTCTCTGAATTTAAAGGCATGAAACTTAATTATAATACTATGTAACTAGGGGGTGCAATTGCAATACATGCATTGTGTATATATGTTCTATTTGCAGCATTTTCCAGGATTGTATCTATTTTAGAAGTGGTGCTTATGGAAAATTAAAACCACCAAAATAAAAGAATCTCCTTGACATAGAGGATAGGGATAAATAGAACCTCAAAGAGAGATATTACTAAGATTATTTCCGATTGGAAGACAGCAACGGCTTGTCTAAAATGATGGATGCATTTTCTTCCTCTTTCTAGTTTTCTGTCTTTCGTTCCAAGCAGAGTTTGGTTTGTGCACTTGAGGGATAATTAATCAGGAAATGATATTGGACTCAATTTACATTATTCATTAATTAGTTTCAGAGCTCGTTGTTCTACTGGCATTTCCAATTTAAAACCAATTGACTTATTTTAAGATATACATTTAGCTTAATTATTACTGGAGAACTAGCGGCTCGAGCTTAAGAGCATGGGTCTTGGTGTGAAGACCCACCAACGTTTGCTTCCTGGCTCTACTTCTGTTAGTTGTGTGACCTTCCGCAAATTTTCTAACCTGTCTGCATCTCGGTTTCCTCATCTGGGTACAGTTCCCCGCCTACCACTCCACCTGCGGTTTTGCTTTCTGCAGTTTGGGTTACCCACTGTCAAGGGGAGGAGCAGATGATGCTGACAAATGGGCTGAAAGCCAATAGTAGCCTAACTGCGTCAGGATGCTATGTCAGGATGCTACGTCATTCCCCTCGCTTGGTCTCATCACATAGGCGTTTTATCGTCTTCCCTCGGCCCAAGAAGGTTGAGTCAGAGAAGGCATTTTGAGAGCGAGAATGCACTCATATAACTTTTTTTCCCCAGTATATTGTTATAATTGTTCAATTTTATTATTACTTATTAATCTCTTACTGTGCCTAATTTATAGAAAAAAATAATATATTTAAAGTTCAGTACTTTACCCAGGCATCCCCTGGGTGTCTTGGAATGTATTCCCTGTGGGTAAAGGGGTGGCTGCTGCAGTGGGAGTAATACCAGGACTAACCTCATAAGGTTATTGCAAGGTTTAAAGAAATGTCTAATAATATTAGCACCTTCAGGTACAAAAATATAAAAAAAAAAAACCTGGAGAAAGGCAAAGTTTTTCTTAAATGCCTTCTATAGGCAGGCACTACATGGCTAAAATTCACTTATTAATGTTGTACAGACAATTGATTTAATGATTGTCTGTTCACATAATTGATTACTGTGGTCCATAATTGGGACCAGTATCACTTGGAAAGAGTATTGAGAGTATGAAAGTGAAAAGATTTTGTTTTTATTTATTAATTTGAATGGTGTTGTGAGGGGGAATCACTGGACTAGCAAAATTATGTGAAGGTGTTGCTGATAGGATGGAGTGTTGGTGGTGGTGTTGGCGACGCCTCTCGCATCATTGATGTTTTATTCTACGTGAAAGAAGCCCTGCTAGTACAGGACTTTTGGCTTTTTTCCCCCTCTTTCTTTTGTTTCTTTCTCAAGGGAGAGTCACTTACCTGTCTGGTGAATGTGGAAGGAGTAAACACAACTGTGGGGCCCAGACTCTCCTCTTTTTCTCTTGGGAGTGAGCCTGCCTGCAGGAACCTTGCATTCTGCTCTTTCCCTTTTTGTGGTAAGTTTAAGGTAAGTATACAAGGGACCAGTGATACTGGTCCCAATTATGGATACTGAAGGAAGGGACAGGCCCTGTCTCTCTGAGGCTGGCTCCATTCCAGTGGTGCTTGGGACTCAGAAGATGAGTGTGATTCTTAGGTTGAATATTGTGGAACTCACTTGTCTAAAGGTATGGGCCGCATTCTCCAATATTAACGATGTCATATCCAATTCTTACCTGCCTTACTCTTTGGTCTAATTTTTTGATTGCCTCACAGCATTTGTGGGGAAGATGGAGGTCATTTATTGAGTTTATTGAAATCCTAACAGTCCTGTCAACATACTAGTTGCATATGTTCTGCTAGGGACTTCGTAGGCCCCTGACTGGACTATATTTCATGATTTTCTACTGAGGGGCAAGGAAGTGCTTGATGTAACAAGCCATTGGTATGACTAAACTATCTACTGAAGTTACCAATGACTTTCAGTGTGGGTTGAGGGGATTTAGGTGGGGTTTCAGCAATGCCAGCTATAAAGTTGTCCTTGAGTCCCCCTTCACTGTGTTAGAAGCCTTTGCTCTGTGGTCCCACAGCTCCCTACTCTCTCCATTATAAAACTTCTGACATTGTACAGAAGACTATTTTTCCTTCTAGGCTGTGTGGGTAGGGTCAAGATCTGTGGTGTTCACTGTGGTATCTCCAAACCTGGGAGATCAGTAAATATTTGGTGGATGCATGTTTTGTTTAGGAAAAAATAAATGTTCACAGTGAAAAAACCAACTCTATTATTAAAGCTAGTTTTGGTATTTTGTAAGAAATAACTTCACTACATGTGGAATTGTATTGCTAAACTAATTTAACACAAAGACATGAAATGCTTGGCTTGAATCCATCTGAAACTGGTGTCAGACCTGAAGGAAACTTTTGTCTTTTACAACTTTATGGTCTAAGGTAAAAAGTACAGATGAGATATTTTCCTTTTTAAAAAAGCAAATATTGTGATCAAGGAGTAGTTTCCTTAAAGGTGAGATAGAGCAAGAAATTCTTTATATTTGAAGTCTTTCTAATTGGTCTGTCTGTGAAGTTACTTGTCAAAGTTTCCCAAAGGGAGAACATTTCAGCATTTTAGTCAGATTTCAGAGCCAAAATAATAATAATAATAATAATAAAAAATAATAATGATAGTAATAACATAAGGATGTAATGCAAAGAATGTGCCAGTAGATGGTGCTGTTTCATGTAGCATTTGAGGCTTTTTGGCTTTGGACTGTGATGGAGTTCACAACATTAATCTCAAAATGAATTAGATTAGTTTCTGAAAGATTGATAGGATTTTTAGCAACAGATAAGCAATAAGGGGGGAAAAACCCAGCCACCCCCTTTCATAAGCAAAAAAAAAAAAAATCTTTGCAATTCATACAACTGCAGCCAGTTGTATGGGGAAAAAGAAATGCACAAAAACCATGGCTAATTCCAAATTGATGATATGCCCTGCCATAAATGGGATAATTCCAATTTTGAAAGGACTGTGCTGGATGGGCATATATTCTAGGGAAAATTTGAATATAGTGACTGGTTCTTGTTGCAGGGTCAAGGGTTGCTTGAATATATGGCTTTAAAATGAACTGGGAAGAACTGAACTTGGCTTAGTGAATAACCACGTATGAAATACATTTGCGTTTGCAAATTACTGCATTTAAAAACAACTCACAAAGTAATTCTTAATACTTTGATATGTATAACTTGACAAACTGCTGAGCTGCCTTAATATTTCAGTTGAATTTAATAAACACTTATTGGGGGTCTACTGTGTACCAGGCAGTCTGCCAAGCACTGGGAATCCACAAATTAATAAAACAGAGCCCGTCCTTCTGTGTTAGCTTTTAGCTCAGCTGTTTTCAGGCCTTATGGAAACCCTGCTTCTTCTCCGTCATAGCTCAAGATCTTGATCCAAGGGCTGTGGTACAGGGAAGGAAGTCAATACACCCTAAATGCATGGTCCTTTCTTCCCCTTAGGATTCTCTAAATCCAAGGTCCCTGCTTCCCTCATACAGAGACCTTATCTACTATTCTGGAGGCTATAGAGAAGTAGAATTGCTGGCCCTCTGATTATGCTTCTTGTGCTAACACCCTTTAAAGAAAAGGAAGCACTATTGGCATTTTACATGTTTATTAAAATCTAGTGATAAGTTAACAAGAATCACCTGTCATACCTGAATTTTATAATCATACTCTTTTCCAGGATGCATGCTTTTAAAGTTCAAAGACACAGTAGAATGATCAATGTCATATTCTAGGAGAAGGCTCTACAATGACACTTCTTGTGCCAAGACACTAAAAAAAATTGCCCCCAGATTTACCTTCTTCTCATAATACAGAAAGATTCAAGGTGGTGAAAGTTGTCCCATACAGTGGCAGAAATTTCTATATTTAAAAACAACTCACAAAGTAATTCTTAATGCTCTGGCATGTATAACTTGACAAAGTGCTGAGCTGCTTAGATAGCTTCTGTAAGAGTAAAAGTTTTAAGATTTTATTTATTCACTTATTTGTCAGAGAGAGAGAGAGAACAAGCAGGCAAAGTGGCAAGCAGAGGCAGAGAGAGAAGCAGACTCCCTACTGAGCAAGGAGCCAGATGTGGGACTCATCCCAGGACCTGAGCCAAAGGCAGTGGCTTAACCAACTGAGCCACCCAGGCATCCCAGAGTCAAAGTTTTAGAAGAAGTGAGTAGCAAATATTTTGAAGTGGGGTCATAGAAAAGGGATGTCTTTGGAAAGACACAGTCATAGTTCAGATCCCAACCTAACCACTTATCAGCTCTATGATTTGGGGCAGTTTATTTATCTACTCCTTAAGTTTTGGTTACCTCACTTAAAAACAGGAATTGTAATTCCTAACTCATAAGGTTTTGCAATGCTGGAAATAAGATAACATCTGGAAAAATCTCCTATAGTACTTTCTGGCATATTAGGCATCTTAGAGAATGTTAGGATTGTCTCTTCCCTCTTTGGAGGGGGTGCTGGTAGTCAGTGACATGGCCACCAAACCATATATAAGGATTTTAGTATCAAAATTATGTCATCAACCTCGACCCATCATCTCCTCTTGGCTTACTACTAATGCTCCTTATTTTGATAGCAAAATCAATAGGCCATTTCATGGTAAAGTCAATGAGCAGATCATCTCAGGAGCTAATTCTGAAAGCATTCATAGGCAAATCCAGAGTAGAAAGAGGCCATTTCTATTTCTCACATGTTTTCTTGTAACTGGTGTACCAGAAAGCTGGCATCCTGAAAGAAACTGATTAAATGACAGATTATGTCGGCGCATCCCAGAGGTTTCTCCTCATTTGTTGTGTGATTCTCAGCTTGCTGGCTTAAGGGAAGTGAGGAACAGTTCCTCTTACCATGCCATGGACAATATGGGAGCACGGCTGCTTTTGTACTGATGAAAATATTATGGCCTCAGTTCCCTGTAATCAATTTACTGCTTTATGGACCCAAAGTCCTCCAGAGAATTTAATAAATTCACATAATGTTTCTAAGTGCTGCATTGTGCATTTGGAGCGCTGATTTAGCTGACAAATGTGAAAAATTCGTGTAGCTAGACAACTCCCTAATGATTAGACATGTGTAGAAGCTAAAGAGAGCACATTGCTCCAGAGAAGGTCAGCATTAACATACAGCAGAGACTCCTTTCTGATGATTGGCTTTGTGTCCCTCCAGCTCTGATAGATAATGCCATCTGACCAAACGTGGGGGATTTTACCCATTTCCAGTGGGACTGCACTTTTGGTTCTCTAACAACTTGCAGCTTCCAGCGTGGGCAGAGCAAAGAGCAACAATGATAAAGGTGCTGGGGGAGCATATGACTGGATGGCACCCACTGTATTTAGATAATGATGTGGCCAGAGTTGGGGACATTTGACCCTGAGGATGTCACAGGTTTCTGAGGGAGCTTTCTATGGGCTAGCATCACAGGGTCACCATTGAAGTTTTAGGGAATCTATCTGCACATATTTTTATCCATTCTAAATTCCTTCTAGATGTAAACAAATTTTTACCAAAAATAATAAACATTAAACCATTTTTACTATTCAAAATAATCTATCTTTACTAATGTCTGTATAAGCATTCTGCATAGTTATAATCAATCAATCTATTACTTTGTCTTAAAAATACCATTTTATATTCCATTTTTCCTCCTTAATGTTATTTCATACAAGCAGTAATGTTATTTTATATCTATCAAGATGGGACACAGAGCTGTGGTTTCAAATAGGTTTTTAGTATTGAATTTCTGAAGCCCATCTTTAAATTAAAGTGGACAACTGTCCTGCTACAAAGACCACCATTGTTCAGAATTACTGCAGATTTTATTGTTGAATTTAGCTTAATTTTTATTTTCAGCTGGAGCTAAGATTTAGGGTTCAGCTTGAGTTATCAGGTTAGGGGAAATCAACAATAGGTATATGAGCCTGGAGATTTTGCAAAAGCTAGATGAGAAAACATGCCAACACCTGCCCCACTTCCCCACCTTGGTGACATATGGCCCACCTTTCCCCTTTACTCCAATGGGCTGAGAGTACTGAATGACTATTGGCTCTTTCCTGATGGGCCATAAGGTTCAGGGCTGCCTCCATGGCTCTAGATCTGGGTGGTTCAGACACCTAAATGGCTCGCTGATTAAAAGGGAATATCACCTCATGGGTTTCGATGCTGTATGCAATGTCGTCTGACTGGTAAGCTTTCTAGTGCTCACAAAGCAGATGAAGACTGGAGAACCACAATGTGATCGAGTATTGATAATGAGGGGTAAACTTGGAATGAATAACCCTAATAAATGAAATTGGGGTTCATAATTATGGTACCAGGGGGATAGGGCACTTATTTGATAAACAAATATTGTTAATTCAATATCTGGCATAATGGTTTTTAGCAATGGGCAGTCAGCTGAATAAGTCATAATTGTTTCCTTTGAAGGGTATTTTTATAGTTTCCAATGAACTTCCCCTCACCATCCTCATTTTTCCAAATAGACAAAGGCACAGAGAAGACAAATAACTTGCTTAGGCTTCAAAAGCTAGTTAGTGTCTGAGGTAGGTTAAAAATACAGCTTCTGTTTCCCACCCATATTTTTCCCACTAGACTGGAGGTTCCCAGCCTTTTTGAGCATGAGGACACTGTTTCTGTGTGAAAGAGTTTAAAACCCTTTATATGATAGCTACATGTATTTTTCTTCAATACTTTATTTGTAGTAAAATACACATTATAAAATTTGCCATCTTAACCATTTTTAAATGTACGGTTTAGTGGTATTAAATACATTCTTAATGCTGTGTGACCCTCACCACCATCCATCTCCAGAACACTTTTCATCTTGTGAAACAAAAACTCTATACCCATTAAGCAATAACTCCCATTCCTATGTCTGCCCCAGCCACTGATAATCACCACTCTACCTCTTATCTCTATGAATTTGACTGCCGTATATCATATCAGTGAAATCATACAGTGTTTGTCGTTTTGTGACTAGTTTATTTCACTTAGCATAATGTCTTCAAGGCTCATGCATGTTGTAACATGTGTCGGAATTTCCTTTTTTTTTTTTTAAAGACTTAATAATATTCTATTGTGTGTAGATACCGCATTCTGCTTATCCATTCATTTGTTGATAGACCCTTGGGTTGCTTCCAGTAGCTCTATTTTTTAGTATCGATTGGGAAAATCCAAAGTAGGGTATGGACCCTTTGCGGTGACTCTGTTGCCCCTTGGGCTAACACAGGTTGGGAAATAATTGCACAAGAGACTTTAATTTTAAAAGGCTTTTTAGTGAATGCTGACCTGGATGGAAGCACGATGCAAGGATATTATAAACAAGATGTTTAACTGTGAAACCTTCTATCATCCTGTGGATAATGAGAAATGGTAAGGTTTAGTGACAAGAACAGGACACTTGGTAATGAACATGTTTGCAGGGGTTCAACTTTCTGCACAGGGAATGGTACCACATTGCAAATCTAACTGTATTCTATCCCCACTACCCATCCTGAAATGGAGGAAATGAAATGCCTGTCCCAGGCAGACAAGATGCTGCATTATTACTCAAATGATAAGCCAATGAGACCAACCTGCTTGTGAGGTTGTGATACTACTTTTACCACTATTTTGTTGCTGTCATTCCTGATAAGTCTGTCTCCATACTTGTCAGGTTGAACTTACTGTCAATTGGAATATATAAAATGCATATGTATACATATGTATGTATATATACGCATGTATGTATATGTATACGTATGGAATATATAAAATGCATAGGTATACGTATGTATGTATATGTGTGTATGTATGTGTATATGTATGTATACATATACATTTACATGTGTATGCACATACACGTGTATATACACATATACATTTTTTTCATTTCCTAAAATGATTTTTTCCTAAAAAATTTCCTAATTTTTTTTTCATTTCTTAAAAATGAACATCATAAAAAAGACAGAAATGTGACCTCAAAAGAGAGGATACACACTCAAAATATTGTACAGAAGCTTCATCTTTTTATTAGATTTTCTGTGTTTCTTTTCCCCCTAGTTGCTGGATAAAATCCATACAAATGAAATACTGGCTCACTAAGTAAATAATAATGAAAAGGTAAATTCATTTTACAGAGAAGCCAGTACATGTAAGACATCATCTTGAATGACTGTGATTTTCTTGAACTGATCACCAGGCTATTATAGTCTCTCAAAAATAATATCTGGCTTTTAGGCTCTCGAATTGTGCCTGCGACCTCTCCTTAACCCTTTGGCTCTTAAGAAAAATTGATTTTTTTTAAACATGTGCACAGTATGCTGCTAAAATTATACGGGTGCACTTTCATTCACATTGCACTGGTGTTCTAAGATATTGAAAGTATACTCTGAGGGTCTGATTTCTTCCTCCTTTCATTTTACCCTTCCAATTGTATCTTTAGTAGTGAGGATGTAACTGTGAAGTTCTTTGAAAGAAATAGAAAAGAAATATCTTTAGGGCTAAAATGTTGTTTTCTTTTTAAGTTTATCTTGTAGCTAATTAAGTTATATCTATGTTAGATTCTATTTTATGTGTTTTGGAAAAGTCCTAATGTGTACATGTGATGATTTTGGTTTTTCCTTGGAATGGTCCCTGACACTGGTGGGAAGCCCTTGAAGTAGATGTACATATGCAAAAGATGGCAACAGGTGACCAGCCATCCAGGGCTTCCCAGGACATGGGATTTAAAGTGCCAAACCCTGGAGAGTCTCTGGTAAACCAGGATGAGTTGGGCACTCTAGAGGATACGTTTTTTTTTCTTTTTTCTTTTCTTTAAGATTTGTTTATTTGTTCAGCACAGAGAGAGAAAGAGAGGGCACGCAAGCAGGGGGAGTGGCAGGCAGAGGGAGAAGCAGATTCGCCACTGAGCAGGGAGCCCAACCTGGGGCTCAGTCCCAGGATCCTGGGATCATGACCTGAGCCAAAGGCAGATGCTTCACCTACCGAGCCACCCACGCATCCCTAGAGGACGGGTTTTCTGTGGCCTTTGTTTCTGTATGACAAAAATATAAAATACAATGCAACATTTATTTATTTATTTATTTATTTATTTACTTACTTACTTATTTATTTAGCACTTCCTCTGTAAAGAGCCTTAGGGTTAAAATCCAACCTATGCTAAAAAAAAATGTTGATCAAGGATTTCTTCAGAACTAAAAAGTTCCTTCCTGGGATTCCTCTGGGATGTGGTTTGTTCTTCCCTCTAAGTGCTGACTGTTCTCCTTGACTGAGAACTGTGGCCTACTCACTCCACTTGGGAAGAGATACCATGGACAGCTGTCAGCACAGTGTCAGAGTGTGACTGACCGTGGGACCAGCCAAAAGGGAAAGCCAGTCCTGGACCCACAAACCCACACTTCCTGATTTGTTTTGCTCTTCTCTCCATGTGGCACTTCCACTGACTTTCTGCAGGAGGGAGAGTCATCTTGGAGCTGAGGATTAATCTTCCTCCGGTGCTTGGACCCAGCTGAGAGCAGGAAACAGACATGACTAAGGCCAAACTGGTGCCCAAAGAGAAGAGAGACATGCTTGAAGTACTTGCTGTGGGCACCAAAGCCAATGTATGTCATGTCCTCCTTACTGGACAGCTGGAAACTGTATACACAGTTAGTGTATACAGGTAGTAAATGTGCTGAATTCATCCTCGTAGGGGTGAATTTTGCTGCTAAGATGAGTTTTTTGGTTTCAAATTCCTTTTTAAATTGCTTCTACAGAGTGGGCTGAATTAGACTATTCTCTGCTTGGAAAGTGAATATTTATGCTCCCCTCCCACCAGAAAACAACTTGAAGTGGTTGTAGTAAAGTGGTTAATAGTAAGTGGTTAATAGTAAATCCTGTGGACTGGACAAGCCATGTGAGCATCAGCTGTCACTATAGCTCATGTTCAGCCCACCTGACAGAAGTCTGTCTATACAAGTCTATTTGTATAGAAAGGACTCATCCCCAAGTGAGGTGGGAGGCAGGATTCAAGAGCCCAATCCCTAAATGAGCCCAGAGTAAGATTTTGGGAGGAACATTATTTGAACATGTCTACCTTAGGCCCATGGATGAGTATTGGTGGGGAAAAAGAAGCTGTTAAGAAAGAAACTGATAGAGTCATGGTACCAAAATACTTAATACCAGTTTATAAGCAGACTGCTTTGAAAGTCCTTCACCAGTAGAGCTCCTAGAAGAGGGACAGAGCTCCTGAGGCTTCTACTGCTGATGGGGAAGGGCAGAAGCTTCAGAGGTGCCCTCTGTGTTGAGCTGAGACTGGTATCTGAAAAGACAGCAGTTTTGATGTGTAGCAGACTTGGAGTTTACACTACGGAGTGGATGCTGCAGGTTGGATTCCCAGGAAGTGGACTCTAAATCAGAGAGTAGCATGCAAGAAGTTTCTGAGGGTGGGCTCTTGGGATTGACACCTGCTGTGGTGGCACTGGGCCGTAATGTGGTTGACCCTGTGGAAAGCTCTGCCTCTGCAGTAATACCCCTTTGGAGTTGTCCCCCCGTTTTGGTTTGCAGCTCGGATTCTCATGTCCCCACACTGACCCTGGGAAGAGGGTAAAACCCTGGTTGTGGCAGTTGCCGTTAGCCAGCTGAGAGCGACAGTTGTTGGAGGGCAACACGGCCAGCAGTTGGAGGAATAAATCCTTCAGTCCTGATGCTGAGATCTGGGCGGTAGAACACATCTACTATAAAGGGACTTACCTTTTGAGAGGCCAGTGGAATACACTGAGTTACTTCTGATTTGGGGCGATAGGAATTGGTGTGGGCTATCAAGACAAACGATAATAACTCTCAAGTTTGGAAATCAGGAACTGACTTATGTCTTGAAGCTAAGCTTTAAACCCAGTTAGATTAAAATGAGTGAGTTCCAATCTGTTCCTGTGGTCTTCTAACTCTGAGAAGATACCCAAGGATTTTCTCATACTCCAGTAAATTGTGAATACTTTGTGTACATCTGCTGTCTTGTGGTGCTACAGGGGTGATAGTGGGAATGATAGCAGCAACCATAGTAGCGCATATTGAGTTTTACCACCTGCCAGTGCTCTTCTAAGTGCCCCATTGACAATCTTATATTTGATTTTTACAATGAAGCATTTAATTATGATCACCTTAAAGATGAGGAAGCTGAAGCTCAGAGGGTTTATTTTTTTTCTTTTTTAAAGATTTATTTTATTTATTTATTTAGAGTGGGGTGGGGGGAAGGTTGGGGCAGTGGGAGAGGGATAGATGATTTCAAGCAGTCCATGCCCAATGCAGAACCTGACACAGTCACTGATCCCAAGACCCTGAGATCATGACCTGAGCTGAAATCAAGAGTTGGACACTTAACTGACTGAGACACCTGGGCACCCCTCAAAGAGTTTAAATAACATGCCCAAGGTTACATAGCAAACAAATAGCAGTACTGGGTTGCAAACTCAGGCATGAAAAGAAAAAAAGAAAAAGTCAGAACCTAATCTTTAAAAAAGATGGTTCCTGATGTCTTGAGAGTTGTTCAAATGAGGCTTCCTGAGCATTGGTAGTGGGCATGACTGGCCATCTGCTGTCTCAAGAAGCAAGTGTGCCATAAAACTGTGTCCAACTGACTTAAAGCTGCATCTCCTGTGTTAGCCAATGTAAGGTGTGGCCCCATGTGAAGCACAACATCTTTGAGGTGCTCCATAAAGACTTATTCAGTGATGGATTGAATGAACATACTGGAAGGAATATTGTTTTTAGAGTGAAATTGAGTTAAAACCGTGGGCAATTTACTTATTCTCTTTGCACCTCAGTTTTTTCATCTGTAGTAAGGAATTGTCTTAGGGCTGATGGGAGGTTTAGAAATAATCACTGATGTAGCATATAAGTAGGAGCAATTATCATCATCATCATCATCATTTTTTTCCATGCTGGAAGGTAGTGTTTGATTTAAAAATTATGAAGAAGAACTAATTGCCTCATTTTCTCAGCTTTGGAAGCCTTGACTACATTAACTCTGTGTTTTGTCTTAAAATTAAGTATGGAATCCTATAAATGGTACAGCATAAGGAATATAGTCAGTGGTATTGCAACAGTATTGTATGGAGATAGATGAGCATAACATAACATATAGACTTGTCAGATTCCTATGTTGTACATCTGACATTAATGTAACATTGTGTGTCAACTGTACTTCAAAAGGACAAAATAAAACAACCAACCTAAGTATGAAATCCTAGGTGAAGAGTCTTTTTGTTTTATTTTGTTTTGTTTTGTTTTAAGAGAGGGAGGCATAAACAGGGCAGAGGGAGAGGGAGAGAGGGAATCTTCAATGCAGGGCTTGATCTCACGACCCTGAGATCATGACCTGAGCTGAAATCAAGAATCAGACACTCAACCAACTGATCCACGCAGGCGCCCCTCTCAGGTGAAGAGCTTTTAAACAAAATAATTTGTACTGAAGTAAAAATGGAGTTTCTGGGTTCCAACCTGTCCCAGCCCCCTTCCGGTGTGTGTTTTCAAGGCACGTTCTTATATTTATTACCCTTACATTAACAGATCCACTTTGAGGAGCTTACCATGACCAGGAAATGGATGCTGACTAAAATTGGAAGAGGGAGGACCAGCAGACATAAAAAGGGTTTTATGTTCTTTTTTAGGAGTCATGAAAGTGGTGTAAAAGGAAAAAAAGACCTTAAAAGACCAGACAAAGTAGTGTTTAGATAAGACTCAGAGGATGTTTTCTATAGACAGGTGGAAAACACACGGACTATCCAGTCTTGCCTGAGGTAATACCTGGGAACAGTTATGGTCAGGAGATCTGTCAGTCAGATCTCAGGTGGATATAGGAGAAACCACTCCAGCTATTTGAAGCAGAAGGAGATGTAACATAGGGAATAAATGTGTTTACAGAATTGTTGCAAGGACTGCAGGAGCAGGTGCGGGCTGGCTCTCCAGGAGCCATTACCAAAAGGACAACCCAAATTGGCCTGGCCAAGGAACTATTGACTTCAGCAGTCAGGAACCTGGGGATTCAGGAAGCCTCTGGGCTCACTCATGACCTCAACTGTGAGACTGGGTCTGGAAACCACTGCCTGCACTGTTGGTTCAGAAACATACCACTTGAACCAGTGATTATGGGCCAGGAGGCTGGCTCTGTTATTGTTGCCTCCAGAGCCAAGGTCTCCTGTTAAATGTGCACCAGCAGAATGATTATCTCCCTCCTTCCTTAGGTCAGGTCTTGCCCCCAAAGCATGTTCAAACGAATCAGGGAAATGGAGTTATCTTTCCAGCTTCTGCAGTGTAGGAAGTCATTCACCTTATCTTGATCCTATGACTAATTTCACTGAACCCTAACACAGAACCTGAATTATTTGGAATCCAGCACTTTGCTAATACAGGATAACACTTAGAGAGAAAACGCAATTTAAATATCATATGGACTCTGAAAAACAATCTGAAAGGTTTGAAGAGGTGAGGGGGTGGGAGGTTGGGGGAACCAGGTGGTGGGTATTAGAGAGGGCACGGACTGCATGGAGCACTGGGTGTGGTACAAAAACAATGAATACTGTTATGCTGAAAATAAATTTTAAAAAATGATTAAAAAAATAAAATTAAATAAAATTAAAATAAATAAATAAATAAATAAATAAATAAATAAATAAATATCATTGGAAAAAGCAGCCCCTATCCTTGAAAACTATTTAAAAGACTCACACCCATTAAAATCCCATTAAGAAATAGATAACATCTCAAATTCTCACACACAGAAAGGCATATTTAATAATGATGAATTTAAAGAAGCTGTTTATTTTGTAATACACTTGGGAAACCATTGCTTCTCCATGGCCATGGTCAAGTAAGTGCCCACATCACTTCTCTTCAGACCCTTTGGTCATTCCTGGATGCTTGGATCATAATCAACTCTCTTTTTAAAGAAGAGCACCATGTGTATTCATTCTTTCAGATGACTGGGTAATATTCCATTGTATATATGAACCACATCTCCTTTATCCATTTGTCTGTTTTTGTATCAACATTGATGGGACTGGAGGAAATTACGCTAAGTGAAATAAGTCAAGCAGAGAAAATAAATTATCATATGGTTTCACTTATTTGTGGAACATAAGGAATAGCATGGAGGACATTAGGAGAAGGAAGGGAAAGATGAAGGGGGGGAAATCAGAGGGGGAGATGAACCATGAGAGACTATGGACTCTGAGAAACAAACTGAGGGTTTTAGAGGGGAGGGGGATAGAAGGATGGGTTAGTCCAGTGATGGGTATTAAAGAGGGCATGTATTGCATGGAGCATTGGGTGTTATATGTAAACAGTGAGTCATGGAATACTACATCAAAAACGAATGATGTACTGTATGGTGACTAATATGACATAATAAAAAAAGAAAAAGAAAAAGAAGAGCACCGTGGAACAGTAGTGCTTAAAGCCTAATTGATGAATACAGTGTAATCTGTAATCTCCATGTGATCTTTGAGATCAAGGACCATGTGCTTTAACCTTCTTGTCATTCCCCTCCTACTGCCATTAACACTATTTCCCTAATACTACAGATGTAGTAAGTGTACAACAAATATTTTTTGACCATGTCTTAACTAAATAATAGAATGCATGAATAATTGCTAAATAGATCACATCTTGATTTTTAATGGTGGCAAAGCACTTGAAAACATAACAAGAATTTCCTGATTTGTGAAAAGTGTTTTTGATTTCACTGTTGAGGCTCCCCCCTTTATTTTTTTACAAGAATGCTTATGAAAATAGTCCATATATGTCTTGGACAATTTCTTCTCCCTCAATCTTTTATTTTATTTTATTATGTTTTAAAGATTTTATTTATTTATTTGTCAGAGAGAGAGAGAGAGTGTGTGTGTGTGTGTGCAAGCAGGAGGAGTGGGAAAAGCAGGCTTCCTGCTGAGCAAGAGCCTGATGCGGGACTCAATCCCAGGACTCTGGATTCAGGACCTGCGTCAAAGGCAGCCGCTTAACCAACTGAACCACCCAGGTGTTCCTCCCTCAAGCTTTTATTCAGAATAGACAATATTAAGTGAAATTCATAAGTGATTTCTAATTTGGGCTTTTCAAGTCACTTAGAAGATGTAGCTGTGTATACAAGACAAGGAACATATTCTCCCAGTAGCATCCTTACTCTAGCTTCTTTTTCAGTACTTAACATGCTTCTCATGTTTTCCTAGGTTTCATAATTCAATCCAGAATACTTGTTTCCTCAGGATATCGTACCCATCCTGAACCCTGATCACTGTTGTCCTTTTTGACCTTTGCAAAGAGCAGTAAGCCAAGTAAACTTTTCTTCTGTAGATAAACTGCAAATTATTGTCCCCAGTAAGCTTGTGATGAATGACTCAGAGTAGTGTTCCACAACAGACATTTCCAAGCTGCATTATGACTATAAAGTCAAATACTTGTCTTCTGTATGGGACTTTTGATAGGAGCAAAAACATGAGTTCTAGGTCAAGTCATCTGTTCTCATCATGGTGTTTTATTTGTGCACCTGCAGGAAGGTGATCAATTAATTACTAGGTAAAAAGGTCAGAGATCATTTTATCATCAAACCATTCTGAAAAATTTTTGGAGTACTCGCTTTATTCCAGGCATGGTTTCAGTTGCTGGAAATACAGCAGAGAATGAAACAGACACAATCTCTGCTTTCAAAGAACTTACATTTTAGTAAGGGGACCTACTAAGCAAATGTACACATGTATCATAAATATGTTGTCAGGTCATGGTCCTTGGAATGAAGAAAAATAAAACAGGTTAAGGTGAAGGTAATCAGAGCTGACATTTAAGCCAATAAAGATGTAAAGGGAAAGAATGTTTCAGGCAGGAGACAATAAGTCCAAAGGCCCTACTGTGAAATGAGCAGGAAGGTAGGTGGTCAGATGATGGAAAGTATTGTAGGTCCTCATAAGGAGTTTGGATTTTATTTTGGGTACAAAGGGAATCCATGAAGAGCAAAAGAGAAACATGATACAACTTATGTTTTGAGATCACTCTTCTGCTATATGGAGAATGGTTTGTAGAGGGGTAACAGGGACAGTAGGCCAACAATTGGGATTTGCAGCTTTTTGGGTGGTTTGGATTAATGTATTGGCAACAAGAGTGTTGGGAAGTGATTACAGAACTGTATTGAATAAAATTTGGGGTTTTAATAAGAATGATAGCAACCTAGGTTTCATTCTTACTGTGCCAAGGACATTATAGCAGGAAATGGGCTCAGGTGCAAGTGGAGAATTTAAGAGAAGGAAAGAGTGGTGAGGACAAATTTTGAATTAGTTGGATGGAGATAATGTGGTATATATCTTTTTTGAAATACTGTAGAAAAGGGGAGTATTGAGGATGTGAAGGAAGAAGATATTTCAAGGAAAAGTGACCATACATTCTTCAGGGTTGAATCAAATCTCAGCCAAAACGAAGCATGTTCTGTTCAGACACTTTCTCCTCCCCTAGGATCTTCTTTTCATCTCTTTTTCTTCTGATTACTTAAACATGAGATTAGATTTCTTAAAGTGCATGATCAGAACTTTGTCAAGGGCAAGAGGGAGGAGAGGTTCACATACATGTCTAAGAAAGTTGGAAAGATAGGAGAAAAGTCTAAATGACTTATTGAAGAATTACATAAGCTTTTGAAATAGAAAAGATTTTAGAGAAAGCTGAACCTTTAAGGACAAATACCTGTAGAAAGTTTCATAAAAGTAAGGTCAGAATTACTAAAGCAGGAAATGAGGTGCAACTTCCCAAAATGAAATAGAACATTTTTTTTAACCTTATCAGAAGCAAGAAGAGTAAAGCAGAGTGTTGTCCTTTAATTAGATAGGAAAGACAGAGACTCTGTGATGACATCAAAAGGCCACAGGGCATTTGATATCTTTTTAAAAAATCTTTCTGCATGATCAAGTGAATGGGGCTCTGGGAATAGGTAATGCATACTTTAGGAGAATGAAAAGGTTTGAAAGAAGGCTTAGAGGAAGATAATTTAAGTAAGAGATATCTGTATCTCAATGTGTAGACGTGGGTGATTTGCATCCAAGGGTATAAGATAATTAGCTGAATATGAGTGGACTATATTGAATATGAGTCAGCAATTTGTAATGCTATTATTTAAAAGGGGAACATGATTGATAGCTGTATTAATAGGAGTATGACATGAAAAGGGCAAGGATACACTTGGCATTGATCAACCAGTATTTAGAATATAATTATCAATTTTGGTTGCTGTACATTAAGAGAGGAGTAGATTCAAGGAAAGCAGCACAAAGTGATAAATGGATTAAGAAATGTGAGAAAGACCAATGGTGGGAGTAAAAGGTTAAATTCTTCACTCCTACATCATCTTGGTTAAGGACTTGCAGATCACACTGACTTGGGAAACCCAGGCTTTGCATCTTAAGTGATCTGTATCTCAGGTTAAGGGAACTGGGTTATTTGTTTAGAAAAGAGGCAGCTAGTGTGGAAGAAGGATTATTTTGAAAACCATTCTGGCTAATTGTTCTTCATATTTTCCAGAGGAGAGCACAAGGGGGTTGATAATTTTGCTATTAAGAGAGTTAGACCAACACAGAACTAAAATAACAGTGATTAAATACCAAAAGGGGGGCTTGTTTTCCCACACATTGGCACAGTAATTCAGAGTCTTTAAGTATATATACTATTTTCCTGTGTTGTCATAGAACCTTCTGTGCCTTGATTCAGTGAAGGAGTAATGTTCTGACAACACTAAATGATAAACAGTACCCATCTCAATGGGAATTCTCGTTAATGATGCCAAAATTACTTAAGTGGCAAGACTGGTTTCTTTTTTCTCCTAATTACTCTTTAATCATCTCCTTTTCCATGGACACGTTCCAGAGCATCTCTTCCCTGGATGCCCAGGTATTTACCTTGCTTCTCTGGAGCAGTTCAGTGCCTCCTAGCCCACTTTGATATTTTCCCTTGAATTGCTTTCTCTGTAAGGGCTCTTCAAGTCTTAGGACTCCGCTCCCATCACACCCCTCCCCCACCTGTCAAAATGTACCTTTCTTCTGTCCCATTCTTAGATCTTTTCCTTGGCTTTCCAAATTGACAGTTTATTAATTCTGATAAACTCTTTCAAAGGAGTTAATGGCGGTTCCTCACTGTCTCTTAGTGAATGGCACCATGCTACTGGTATGATGGAGAACATTATAGAGGGCACATGAACGTGGCATTACATTACATTGAATCATGTAATCATGTAACTGGAAATTATTCCCCTTTCAATTTCTTTTCAAATCTGATTCAGTAAAGGAGAAAGTTTCATTTTGATGCTGGTGTGTTTTTATCCTTTAACAGCTGTTAATCTCCCTTTTTAACAAAGTAACAAAGTAAATGTAGGCTCAAAGCCTTGGGAGCTAGAGTTATTTCCTGGACTTTTTGTACAGAAGTATAATACACACTCCTAAAAGGAGGCATAAATAAAAATGGACCCCTTGATTAATTATATCAGCTAAATTAATTTTTAAAAAAATCATTGCATTTATTTTTGCAGTTCCCTTTTATATATGCCAATAATATTGGTTTTGAAAGCAGTGGGGAAAAAAGTTGTTTTCTTAATTTATTAAGTAAAAAAAGTGAATTGACTTAAAGAAAAAACATACTACTCTATTCCATAGATTCTAAGATTCACCTTTCGTCCTAATACTTTAATAACTCTAAATTCATGGTGCGTCATGCAAAAAAGCGTATAGACTAGTGGTATGACCTTTGACTGTGGTCAAATCAAGAAAGATCAATCTCAGGGCATTTTAGATTCAATGGAATATGTAAGTATACTGTAATACTACAGGTAGTACTCTGATATGGAAAAAGTGATGATATGGTGCACAAAAGGCTGAAGTTTGGGAAACAGTTGTGTAGTGATGTATTCTTTCCATCCTATTCCTTTGTATTTTAATAAAAGCTCTCTAGAGATGCAAAGACAGCCCCAAAGAGTGATAGCAGTAGTAGCAATTTCAGCCTTGTGGCTGGGTTGTGGTGGGTGTCAGGGAATCCTGGGGAGTCTATGGGCTTTATTTTACATCCCCTTAGTGTTCTGTGCTTATCAACCCTGTGTCTGCCCCTGAGGGTTGCCTGGCTCTTTGTCATTTAATGTTATCCTTGCTCAGAAATCTCTAGGTACTACATCAGGTACTACAGCAGGCTGCAGATTTACAGTTGTTGAGAAAAGAGGCAGCTAGTGTGGAAACTGTGGAAAGTGTATGTAGAAAAAAAAACAGCTTTTAGATTCAGAATCTTGTTACACTAGAAATAGGTACCCCCAAACATCAGGTATTGCCCTTAGACTTGACCCCAACACCATGATGACCCAACATGATGCCTTCTGCATAGGAGCCTTTCCATACATATTTGTTAAAAGAATGAAGAGGGAAGCTTAGCTTTGGCCTCCCACATGCAGACCCTAGGTGTGGCAAGTACTGTGTGGCCTAAGCAGCTAGGGGTCAGCAGCAGTCCACAGTTGGCTCCCCAGTCTTCTCTGAGTCTCCTGAGGCAATGACTGAGCATTTGTATGGCACACCATTTGCATACTCTAACGAGATGGGCTATAATTGGCCTTCATTGATTTTGTTTTCATTGAGCTAAAATAGAGTCAGAGCTTCTTAGGCTAGAAGAACTGATTGATTTGTGGTAGAATTCAGGACTATTCAGTTGAAGAAATAATTAATTATGTTCTTATTTAGTAATCACCAGGGTTCAGCCTGTTTTTTAGCAGGGGAATGTGGTCAGCAGAATTGGACTTTGCTAAGCCAGGGATGCTTTAATATAGGTTCATTAGCTGGGCAAATGGATATTACATATAATAATAACAATTATTATTATTATCATTATTTTTAAAGAAAGCTTTGTGCAGATTGGGGACAATAGTGTGTATACATATATGTAGGGAACAAGAGACATGCATCATATCTTCCTGTTCCTCATTTTTTTCCTTACATGAGCATATTATCTATTTGTCTGTCTCTATCTATGCATTTATTTATCCTCTTATCTGTCACACATCCTTGAATCTATCCACTCATCTTTTGATGTTTTGTAGGTTCTCCATGAGTCAATTCAGTCTAAATGATGGATGTTTCCACTTCTCAGGCTTAGGAGTTGGTGCAGATTGGCACCCCAACACTCAAGTAACAGACAGTAATTTCAGCCTGATTTGATTACCCTGAAGTTTGGGAACTAAGCAAGTAGAGGTGTTCGGCAGGCCATTCTGTGTAGATAGAAATTTTGAATTGATTTGATTTGAATTTTGAAATGATTATGATTAAAATAATTTTAAGTGGTTTAGTCCCATGTCAAGCTCTCCCTTTCAAAAATTTCTTTTGAAAATATTGTGCACCATTTTGGGGTATTAGCCCTTATTAAAATGAGTTCTAGTCTCTTAATTGAGACCTTAAGTCCTTTGAAGAGCAAGGTATAGTTACAAATAAACACATCTCTCATTCAATAGACATTTATTGAGAAGCTCAATATTTAAGATATTATGATAAGTGTTGTAAGAAGTGCAAGGATAAATAAAAGAGTATAGCTACTCTGAATCATCTTACTAATATAGAAATACTTGTCAGAAATTATTTTGTAAGTTCCAGTTATTTGAAACTATGTAGATAACATTATATATGGTCCACAGCCTAGACTACAAAAATCTATTAAAATATTAGGCTGAACTGTATAAGATCACCAATATTTCAATATTTTTACCCTACAAAAACAGCAAATTCATATGGTTTAACATATACACATAAAGCAGCGTACCTCACTTAAATATAAAACCAAGAGTAACTGATTACTATGAGTTGTAATGATTGTGGGGGAAAATATGTCCAGAAACCTATCTCCTTCTGTTAAGGGCCTAGAAGTGAAACAAGGGACCCCTTCATGAATGTTCCCACAAATATTTTGGGGGGAGACAGTTGAAATAGGGGTATGCCTTTTTGTTTGCCTTGAGCAAGAATCCTAACAAGGTTGGTGAAATCTTGGGAACATAAAAGGGTATAGGGAGGAGGCAAGCAAACTGGTTCAGTGAGGGAGGGTGGGAACTCCTCTAAGAACAGCTGGTGATGAAGCCCAGTGACTGAGTTGTCCTTTCTGCTATCTCTTATACCAGAACCATGTTTTTTCTGCTATGATTCACATGGCAAAATTGATACTCATTCCCTTTCTCTTAAGTCCCACAAAGCTAGTGACAAGACCTCTGCTAATGCAGCTATGGAAAAAAAAAAATCTAATCTAATAACACCAGCCCATGATAATGCAAATATGAATATAATGTGATTGGCTGTTGTTTGAGAATGGGAGTAGGCTAAAGACCTCAATTCTCTCTTGGGGTAAGGGGGAATGAGAGAAGGGGATGACCAGGTAGAGAAATCCAAGTAGTCCTAGCTTGAGCTAGTGGGAGGGTCACCGAATCTTTAGTATTCTTCCCAACCCAGCCTCTGGATGGAGCTGACAAAGATGCATACAAATTAATTGGGAAATTTCTGGAATTGCTCTCACTGTCTTGGAATTATTATTGATGTTAAAGATGGAGAAACAGTTGCCACTGTGACATCAAGCCTGAGCTGGGACACAATAAATTTTAGTTGTGTGGCTGGAACCTTCGAACTTCCCAGCTGGCTAGCTGTGTGGGCTTGATCTAGTCATTACATTAATCTCATAATAATACCAGCCTGAATTTTCTCTGATTACAAATTTTCAACCCATTTTTCACATTATGGGGCATTTTGCTGAACCTCCCTGGTGTGCTTATCTGCAGAAAGAGTGGAAAAGGCAGAAGAAAGTGGTAGCATGGCTTCTACCACTTCCACTCTCCAGATACTGCTCAAGTTCTTTGGATGGGTCAAACCAAAATCGCATCTAGAACTCCAGTTGATTATCAGCTGTGATTTTGTAGCTTTTCAGGCTTTGGAGTCAGGAAGATATACCAGGAGGAGGGTAGAATGGATATTGAGTGCCTATCCATCATATTACCACAGAGCTATTTCAGTTTTATATAGATTTTTAATCCCAGCAACAAAGAGAAATAGAGGTTACCAACTCTTACCCATGACTCTGACCCTTATCAGTCCTTTCATTGTTCATTTCCAGTAAGAAAAGGCAGCAGATATAGGAGCTGATGGTAAGTTTCAGATCCATGAAACAACTGAAGATTAATTTATACCTCAGTGAAAAATCCAGACTCAGTGAGTCTCCTAAGCACTTTGTCCCTCCACATAAGACAAGGTGGTGACTCTGGAAAGTGATACAGGAAACGGATAAGGACTGGGCTTGACTCCAGTGCTGGGCGGAGGTAGGGAGAAGTCTTAGGTAAGGTTTTTCCTTTCTCTCTCCTTCTTCTGGCCACATCAGTCCCAAGTTGGCCCTGCCATGATATGAGGAGGAGGATTCAGGCTGGGATGAGCCTGAGCTTGTTTCCTATTTGTTGTGCAGCACTGGAAAGTTTTGCATGTCTCACTAGGATAAGTATTATAAACAGAATAACTATGTGGTTAGGATGACACTTCAGCCATGCTGTTTTGGCTGTGCTAGTTTCTCTGCCTTTTTTTTTTTTTTTTTTTTTTAACCATGATTTGTTTGTTCTTTGCACAGCTTTGTATCACCTGGCAGACAAAAATTTTAATCTTCCTCAGTTTTTGACTGTGGTAACTGATGATTTTAGGAGAATGGAAAAAAAAAAAAAGTGCTCCTTTATTTTCCCATAGCAATTTCTTGGTAACTAGGCCTCCTCATCTCTGCCTTTCACTATTTACTTTGGATTATGGTGAAGAACCCAGAACATAATTATAAGCCATTGGTCAATCCTGAGTCCTTTCTTCAACTTGGAATCACACTGATTTGGAATCTTAACTGGTTTTTAGATCAGAGTTTTTCTGTAGACACTTTAGATGAAATATAGCCTGTTCACAGAATTCATAAATTTATAAAAATTGGGAGAATGTAGACAGTAGGTTTTGTTCTATTGGGAAAGTTCACACCTTCTATGAAACTTCTCTCACCCTCTTCTCTCAGACAGGTTGACCTTCTTCTGCATCCTTTTTCCCACTGAGCCAGGTCATTTTGCTCTTGGGCATCAGTTGGATACATTATTACATTATTGATCTTATTGTCTCAAAAGTCTGTCTCCTGGGACAACTGGTTGGCTCAGTTGGTTAAGCAGTTCCCTTCAGCTCAGGTCATGATCCCAGGGTCCTGAGATTGAGTCCCCCCTTGGTGGGGAGCCTGCATCTCCCTCTGCCTACTGTGCCCCCTGCTTGTGGTCTCTCTCTCTCTAGCAAATAAGTAAATAAAATCTTTTTAAAAGAAAGTTCTGAAAAGATAAAAATAAAAAAATAAGCCTGTCTCTTTTTACTATCCTTCAGCTTAGAGATTTTATCTTACTCATCTTTGTTAGATATGGAATGTATAACAAAATTTCCTGCATGTAGTAGGTGCTTAAGAATGATTTTTTCCTAAATGATTGAGTATGTGATAGCCTTGTTAGGAAGGTATTAAACAATATATTCATTGTTTTTGTAAAAATGTTCATCATTAAATTCCAGAAAAATGAAATATGCACAATAAAAGCAATAGATAATACAAATTCCATCACCCAGGAATGATTATTGTTAAAATTGGTGATGTCTCCATTTCTAGAGGTCAGGAAAAAAGAATTACTGGCTTATTTAATAACAATGTTAAGATTAGGTAGGAGTAAATAAAATTGTAGGCTTACTACAGACTCAGAAATAACTTAGGGACGCCAGGGTGGCTCAATTCGTTAAGCATCTGCCTTTGGTTCAGGTCATGATCCCAGGGTCCTGGGATTGAGTTCTGCAGTGGGTGCCCTACTCAGTGGGAGTAGGGGAGTCTACTTCTCCCTCTGCCCCACCTCTCTCCCCCTTCCTCATGCTTTCACTCATTCTCTCAAATAAATAAATAAAATCTTAAAAAAAAGAAAAATTCTTAGAATATTAAGCAGAATACTATATAAAACTCTCATAATTTCTGTAATATGAACTTTTAATTAAAAAAAATCAGTGAATGAACCAAAAATAAGGATAATATATTTTTCTTAGATGTTGGAATTGTTCATATACTTATAGTAATTCTGCATTGACAACCATGTGTTTAAGCTCATCTAGATGCTAAATTTCTTTTTTTTTTAAATTTATTTATTTGACAGACAGAAATCACAAGTAGGCAGAGAGGTAGGCAGAGAGAGAGGAAGGGAAGCAGACTCCCTGCTGAGCAGAGAGCCCAATGTGCGGCTTGATCCCAGAACCCTGGGATCATGACCCACGCCGAAGGCAGAAGCCTCAACCCACTGAGCCACCCAGACAGCCCAATGCTAAATTCCTTAATATTGAAGAATTTTAAAGTTAAAAAAATCAGTTTGTCCTTTAAGAATCCTGATCATTTTTCATTTTAGAATGAATACTAGTAGGCTGTTATGAAGGATGGTATTTGTCTGATTCATTCATTCATTAATTCAACTTAACTCATAGTAAACATTGTTGTAGTTGATACACTTGCAAATAAATTTTAGACTATTAAAATTTTTTTCTCTCATTCTAAGATCTATAGGAAGCTTACATGATTTTACTTTGAAGTATTTTATTGAGAAGAGAAATTATAAAGCTAATAATGCTAACCACCTCTTATCATAGAGGTGACAAAATATCCTGGTTTGACAGGAACAAGACCAGGTTACTTCATTATTACCACCAGAGGTTGACTCTCATTTGTTATATTTGTGAATATGACTAGATCACATAGAAATTTATACCTTACATTTTTGGCCAAGTTTGGTCCAAGATTTCATTGAAGGTCATTACACTCTAAGTTAGTAATTTTCCCTGCTGCTATTTCTTGGAACCTTAGAATGCCATCTACCCCCTAAGATGAGATGTAGCATGGTGTTGGAGAAAGAGTTTGGTCAGGAATCAGAAGATCTGGCCTCACAAGAGCAGTTTCCAGTAACGTATCTTAATATCACATACCAGGCAAAGGATTCAGCATGTCTACTTTTACTACTTTTAAAAATCCTTACAGTAACCCAGCAATGTAGTTTTCATCTTATAATTTTACTGATGGATTTAGTGGTTCAGTGTGTAGTCTCTGAGTTTTGAATCCTTGTTCTATCATTTATTAACTTTGAGACTGTGAGGAAGTTTCCAATCTCTCTCTTTCTTAGTTCCTTAGTTTGACAACAGTATGACCTATCTTACAGGGTTTAGGGGAAGACCAGACAAATTTGTGTGTGAAAATACCTAGAGTGGTGTCTGACACAGGGTAAGCACTCAGTAAATATGAGCTATTTTTACCCATGATCAGCTATTTTCAGGTGGTACTTGCTAGCTCTATAACCTTGGGCAAATTATTAGCATTTCTGGATCTATAGCATCATATTTAAAAAGCCTCCTAGCATTGTTGGAAGGCTGAAAGAGATTAATCAGTGAAATTGGACCGTGATTCATTATATAAATATATAGGATTCATTTTAAATTGTTTATTACATAGTATATCATTGTTATTAATCCCAGTTTCCTTGAAAGTGTTATCTAGGCTTATTGGCAAAGAAGATAGGGTCTGAAGAACTCACTCATTTGTTTCTATTTTAAATCTTCCAAATGTCTTTTTGCTAAGGCCTCCAAAAAAAGTACCATTTCATATTTTTGATCTTTCATACATGTTACAGATTTTGGTCAAGGAGTAGGAAATGCTTTATGAGTAGATAAGAAATGCAATTACCATTTTCTATAACAAACTCAAGTTCAGTAGTTCCTTGGGATGTATTACAATAACAACCCATGTCTGACTATTTTAAAATAGTTTCCATTTCTTTCACAACAACCTTTTAAGGCATGTGGGACATGGGTTGTCATACTCATTTTAGAGATAAGAAAAATGGGGCTCTTAAAGTTTAGGAAACTGCCTGAGGTTTCAACTGGGAAATTAAT
Source organism: Lontra canadensis (assembly GCF_010015895.1). NCBI lineage: Eukaryota > Metazoa > Chordata > Mammalia > Carnivora > Mustelidae > Lontra > Lontra canadensis. Next base: position 120,661,993 of record NW_022630995.1, on the reverse strand, counting down.
GTCAGAATTGTTTTCTTATCTCATAATCCATAACACCATGTGTATCATTGTTTAAGATAAGAATGTCAATTTCTGGACCCATTGTATTGCTCAGATTTCCTTGTCATCATTGGAGAACACATTTAAGCAGCTGTACACAGCTGATCTAATGCTAGAACTCTATGCATGATGTAGGCCTACAGGATTTTATTTTGCTGTGCTTGGAGCAGCCACTACCACGCTCCAAGACAGTTCTTCAGGAGTCAGTTAATTGGCTATATATTGACCTTTAATATCTCCTGAGATTTAATATTCTGAGAGCATTTTTGTCTTTTCTACCTAGAAGAGGGTACTTGAAAGTTAAAAACCTCAATTCTGGAATTTCCCCTAGAATTCCAATACACCAGTTCTTCTGCAGGATACACACATGCATACCCCTCCACCCCCAAACACACTCAGAAGAATGCTGGAATTATAGCCTTCAGCCAAATCGTGGGTTGTTGGATGAACCTGTAGTGTCTTCCCAGTGTCCATGTCCCCTTTCTGTAGTGATAGTGCCATCAGGGAAAACAGTTCTTCTCCCAGAGGGAGCCTTCTTACTTTGTAACATAACTAATTGATAACGCAGGGCTAGTTCTTTTTTTTTTTTTTTTTAAGATTTTATTTATTTATTTGAGAGAAGAGAGAGAGAACATGAATTGGGGGAGGAGCAGAGGGAAAGGGAGAAGCAGACTCCCTGCTGAGCAGGAAGCCAGAAGGGGATCTATCCCAGGACCCCAGATCACAACCTGAGTCGAAGGCAGATGCTTAACCCATGGAGTCCCAGAGGCTATTTCTATCCTGAATTTTTCCTGGTGCTAAACGGAGAGTATCCTAAGTTCTTTAAGTCTGATTCCCAAAGTGTACCTTTGAGTGCTCTTTGGAAACTTCCCTTGGGGTCAGAACTAAAATAATTCTTGTAATACTGCAATGTAGTTCTAATGCTAACCACCCAGAGTTAGTGAAGATGCTAGAAGTTAAGGGCATAGTACCCAACAACACTGTACTTACTTCAGGTGGCAGCCACAAGTTTGGAGTCCCCAGGTCAATGCACTTCTTCTGGCTATAATTTGGGATTTTCCATGACCCCTTCATATTTGATAGTTCACTATTTTTATAAAGGATACACATAGGGTGGTCTGGGAGTGTTCCAAAGACAGAATTTTCATGTCCTTGACACACAGAATCAAGACACATAACTCTCTTAGCACATCAGTGTGTTCACTAACCAGGAAGTTCACCTCATCTTAGTGATTAGATTTTTTTTTTTTTTTTTTATTGGAGTGTCACTGACTGAATTATCCCTCATGTGGTTGAACTCAGTCTCCAACCCTCTTTTCCTCTGTGAATGATGGGCTGATTATCACTTAGCTCAAAGCCCCAACCCTCTAGTCACTTGCTTGGTCTTTCTATCCTGGCCAGCCCATATCCTGAATCATTTCCTCAACATAAATGCAGGTGTGGTTCAAGGACCCACCATGAAAAACAAAGACACTCCTATCCCTCAGGAAATTCTGAGGGTTTAAGAGCTCTCGACAAATTATTATAATTACACTTCTTATGGATCAAGAATTAGTAAATGGTGGATGAATGAAAGCATGGAGGAGTGAGTGAGGAATAAACCTGATGGGATTTCTGAGGGATTTGAATCAGGTCATCCAAGGTCTTTTCTAGGATAATGAACTCGGGAACCCCTGAAGTACTCCATTCCTTAAAGTGTTCTGAATCTACCAGTTGAATTCCACATACCTATGAGGGACATACAATTTGGATTCAGGGTCATAGTTGGCCCTTTAACTGGGTATGTTAGTGATGCAGGCTCACTGGGTCTTACGACCCAGAGGGGTCCTACAAGGCTAGCCAAGAGGGTCCTTGGCTTTGTGCAGGATAGAAAGCAAGCTGGGAGGAAGTGAGAGCAGAATTTATTGAAGACATCAAGAGAGTGGAAACAGAGAGAGTATCTGGGAGACTCAGAAAGGAAGAAAGAGTGAGTGTTGTCTTTGGGGTCTGGGTTTTTTTTTGTTTGTTTGTTTTTTATGGATGGTGATCTGGGGTACATGTCCTCTTAGGCATTTAAGAACTGCTCCAAATAGGGGTGAGTGCTCAGTTGTCCTCCATTTGTCACCTATGCCCTGAAGCCAGGGGTATTGGTGAGTCAGTGGTCTTAGAAAATGTTCATGACAACTCTGTCAGGTCCCTCCTTAGATATTAATATGTTGTGCTAGAATATTCCAAGAAATCGTCAACTCCTTGACCTTTACAAGGAGGACATACATTATCTTTCTGTATAACTTGGGTAAGGCAGGGATGTAAGTCTTACTTAGCAAGAAAAGAAGCAGGAAAAGCAAAAACAACAACAAAAAAGAGTTTTTCATGGGGTCTCTTTAGTTTCTTTGTCTCAGTGGTGGTATTAATTGATTAAACAAATATTTAATGAATTCCTACCATATTCTAGGCATTGTTCTAGGTGCTGGGGTTACTGTAGTGAGCAAAATACACAAAAATCCCTGCCTTTTTGGAGCTTTCATTTTAGGGACGAGAGACAGACAATAAGCACATAAAGATATGCTAATCAGCTGGTGAGAAATGTTTTGGAAAAAAAAAATTTGAATGCTCAGAACTGTCTCTGCTCCTCTGCAGGCTGGGCAGGTGAGGGCTGGACAGGCATCCAACTCTGGGGCAAAGTTTCTAATTTGTTGTTGCTGCTGCATGCCCTCTGGGTTAGAAAAAAATCTGTCCCTGAATGTTTAGCAAGTCTGCTTGGCCTTTTGATTCTGCAGTGATTAAATGCCAGGCTATTGGGAATTAGTTTTATTCTAATTCAAGGTTAAATGTAGAAAAGACCTTCCTCTTCTCCATCTATCAAAATTCAACTATGGATCTTTTAAGGGTGGCAGCCTCTCTTTGAAGCCTCCTCTGACCTCTCATTACCCAACTGCATTTAATCCCTCCTTTTTTTTCTGTCCTGGCATTTAATTTATAGCTCCGTTGTATCACATTTCATTCTACCTTATTTGGAATTACATGCATATAAGCTCTGTTTTTCTGGTAAAATTTGTAATTTTTCTAAAAGAAAGGAGGTTCTCTTTCCCCTCTGTTCTTCACTGTATTCCTCTCTCTTTTCCATCTAAAGGAACTTTAGAATGCCTGGTAGCTGCTCAATTGACTATTGGTTGAAAAGAAGATGCCCTAAAGCATGCTTATCAATGCTGATCTCTGATTTGCAAATATGTGTTTCTTATCTAATTTCCATTGCCTTCCTGTATGAATAGTTTTTACTGGTTTCCTCAGGACACTAGTTGTCACTGTTTCTCAGGAAAGCTGTTGCATGCAAAGCAGTGGGACAATAACAGTAAATAAGATAGGCCAAGTCCTACTTTCAGAATTTGACAAGAAAGAGAATCAAACAGATCATTGTAACTTATACAGTTAATGAATTGTAGTGTTTATAATTCTTACACCTGAAAACAGTTAAGGCTTACATTTTAGTGTATATTTTTCAAATTTGTTTACAAAAACAGTATATTCATAAAATTAAAAAATGTGATAATACTATAATACTGTCTCCTAATTTACCTTTTTTTTAACCTAATGTATTTTGTGAATGTTTCTTTAAGACTTTTAACAATTTACAATGTCATTTCAAATAGACCCTAGTTTTATTTTTTTTTAAAGATTTTATTTATTTGAGAATGATAGAGAAAGATAGAGAAATCACCAAGTGGGGGGCAGAGGGAGAGGAAGAAGCAAACTCCCCGCTGAGCAGGGAGCCCAACAGGGGTTGGGGGGGTTGGCAGGGGGAGGGGTAGGGGCTCCATCCCAAGACCCTGAGATCATCACCTGACTGTAGGCAGACGCTTAACCAACTGAGCCACGCAGGCTCCCCACCCCTAATTAAAAAAAGAAAAAATGTTCAAACCTTTAAGCTCTGATACTCTGATTATTTATCTAGAAGAAATTACTGGAGTTGAAAATTTTCTTTCAAAGCATCAGCCCAAATCTAAAGCTTTTAATGAGCTCCACAGTGTTGCTTCCTCCCTCTGCCTGGCAACTGCCCTTTTGTACTTTTAGTAGCAGTGTATGGGAGGATTGGTATCAGCACTTTTTTTTCATTTAAAAAGGAATTAACCTTGTCTGTGTGTTTTTGTTTGTGAGTGTGATCATTTCTTGTGCATCGATTGCTGAGATTGGCTCCACAGCAGATAATGAATGAAATTTGTAATCTGTGTTAGGGCGGAGAAGCATTTTGCCAAGGTGCATGTCAGGACTATTGGATGGTTTCAGCCCTTAAACCATAAAGTGGGGGAATGACTAACAGGTCCTATTCTTTATATTTACGTTAATTGATTCTTTAGTTTGGCCATCATCTTGCCGTCACATGGAAAAAAAGAGCCGTTAAGAAATATCCTGGGCTAGAATGTCAGGAACACAGGAGAAAGCTAGGGCAAACGGTGCCAGTGTCACTAATGAGTTTGCAAAAGAGAAGCAGACCTCATACCCATGAGAAGAACTATAAAGAGCCGCTAGTCATTCAAGAGAAGTCCAAGTGCTCCGGTGGAGGCAACACTCCCATGTGAGACACAGAGAGCCATCTTCTACGAGAGGTCAAGGGAGATGCGGTGGAGAGGCTTTGGCTGGTCTCTGATAGTATCATCCTGGCACTTGGCTTGTAAAGTGCTGTGAGATTGTGTCTTCATATTACTATTATGGCCTAGGCTCCAGAGAAGTTCTACTTTTTCTTCTAGTACATGCCACATTATTTTTCAGATAAAAAAGAAAGTCTCAAATAGGCAAAGACTTGTGAGTTTCCTGTGACATAGAGGGTCATGCAAGGTCATATGGGCTTCTGTTGTAGTCTTGATTCTACTGTCACAAAATTCTGTGAGCTTGGGCAAGTCCCTTGACCTCTGTGGCTTTGGTCTCCACATTTTAAAAGAATGAGATTCGAGGAAAATGTCTTTAATGTTTCTTCTGGCTTTAAGTGTTCTTGGATTCTTTGTCCCCTAAACCAAAGCTTGTTTAGATGTGGAGGCTCATCTTATTCCCCTGGCTCAAATGTGTGGGAGGTTATGTGATTGCAATAATTCTTAGACTGTCATCTCTCCTATGAGTTTCTCTTTGGAATTATATTAGAAAGAAAGGATTTGGAGATTTGTAGCATCATTTACCACCCACAAATAGCAATTTCTTTTCTATATTTCTGTCTTAGTCTTTGTAGTTACCATCTAGGTCTAACATCAGGTTCATAACAATAACAGAAAAGGAATCTTTTCCATCCTTCATTACTTCCCCTCCCCGCAATTAATTTTCTTAACTTCCTATCTTACCTCATAAAACCATGAACACTTTCCAATTTACTGAAACAGTTGTTCTATAGAAGACCAACACACTCCAGTGACTCCCAGTATTGTTACATCTTCATCAACCCTGAAAGAAGAGTGTGCCTGGTATGTGTGTGTGCGTGTGTGTGCACGTACATCCATGCCGAGTGGAGAAACATGAGTTAGGCAGAGGAATGATTAGGTGGTTGGGCTTCAGAGAGAACATTTGTAGATTCTATCTGGAGCACATTTTATTAAAATTGCAACAAACTTTGTAAAATCAGATGTATGGTTCATTAAGGGAACATTACCTTACAATTATGATTAATTAGATTAAACTTATGAAAGTGTGTTATTTGTTCAAATCAAAAGGGTGGGGGAAGATGATGGATGATGAAAGAGTGTGATAAATGAAGAAAGCAGCTGAACTAAATTGAATGTGTATTCATCCGTTTTCACTTCATAACTAATGATAAATTGAGCATGTCACATTTAACAATACATGTCTGGGCTTAAGCACACTGCTTCAGCTCCTGTTCACTAATGCCTTGTGATAGGTAGATGAGACCAAAGAATTGAAATTTAAACTCCTGGACTTCTGTATGCTTGCATCTTTCCTTGGAAAACACAACAGATACTTGGTAACTGAATGAAAAGAGTTTATGGGATTTTTAAAAAGATTTTATTTATTTATTTGTGAGAGAGAGCATGGGCAAGGAGAAGGTCAGAGGGAGAAGCAGACTCCCCGTGGAGCTGGGAGCCCAATGAGGGACTCCATCCTGGGACTCCGGGATCATGACCCGAGCTGAAGGCAGTTGCTTAACCAGCTGAGCCACCCAGGCACCCTAGAATTTGTTTTATGTAATAAAAAATTGTTCTTCCTTAGGTCATGTAGTGATGGTATTTTAAACTAAGAGATTTTATCTACTTTTCAAAAAATGGGTGTTTCCCCACATTTGCAGGCCTAATCAGGTGGCAGAGGTAAAAAGCACCCTGAATTATAGAAGTATCTTTCTTCTTGTTCCTTCCCTCAAATGTAAGCTGTGTTTACCTTGGCAATCGATTGGAAGAAACACCCTGAAAAGCTCATTAGACAACCTGGGAAGTTTGAAAGTGAGAAGTAAATATTAAACAGTTTACATCGGTTTCCTGAAGTCTCAAGTTTTCCAATATTTTAAATCACATTGTAGTCTCTCCCATACCATCTGAGATTTACAAAGCTGGTCTTGGAGTCAGAAAGAAAGTATATGGAAAATATTTCCAGTCAGACTGAACTTAGACAAGTTTGTCACACAGAGTCGGGAATGGTTTTATAAAAAGAATGCGCTTTTGCTAAAAAAGTTAAAGAGGTTCATGCTATAGGATCTGACACACTAGCAGTATTTAATTCTCACTGAAATCAGATTAAGACAATAAAGTTAGTGATGGTTTCTGAAAAGGTCACACAACTTTTTGTTTTGTTTTGTTTTCTAAAAGGCTTTTGCTCAGATTCATTTTGAGTTGTGGTGAAGGTTTGAGTCGGTTTTTATTTTATCTGCTCCTCATCTATAAACCCTACCTCAAAATCAAAGTAAATATTCCTAGCTTAATATTTTTTAGGAACGATTGAGGCTTATAAGGGACTGAGTTTTTTTTTAGATACTGTTCAGACTATCTCATGCTGGGGCTATATGCATAGATGAGGCTTTTGGACAAGAATTACCCTATTTCTTGGAACAGGGAAGGTGCTCCAAAATACAGAAAGTGAGACAAACAGTGGCCAGTTATAAGTTATGAAGGGAATCAATGGTGATGTTGTCATAGGTGTTTATTCAGTGTTAGATACCAGAAACAGGGTCTAGGTAGGACTGCAATTGTCAAGGGAAAGGGTAGTCTTGGTGGCAATTTTGCCCCCTGGGGAACATTTGGTAATGTCAGGAGACACTTTTGGTTGTCACAAATGTAGAAGAAGGGTGCTCCTAGCATCTAGTAGGTAAAGACCAGTTTTGTTGTTAAACATCTAACAATGCACAGGACAGTGTGTCACAACAAAGAATGATTTCAATTACCTAGTTCAAAATATTTCTAGAGATAAGGCTAAACAACTCTGATTTGTGAGGCATGAATTTAAAGAATTGACAAATTAGTGAAATTGGTGAGTTTGTGAAGTTGAAAATCAAAATGAATTACAAGGCTGGTATGTAAAAATAAGTCTAAATTGTAATCTTAAAGAAAGACAACAAACACATTTGTCGATGCTATGCTAAGTAAATCCTAAATTCAATAATTTGATTTTAACACTAATGACTGTAAGTAGTATAAATTGGGTTAGTCTTGGATTCCAACAAAAGTGATTTAATTCATGAACTTCCAAAATAATTTCATTCTGTTTAAATCTTCTTCATAACATATTCCCTTGGGATTTGATTCATTAAATTACAGTGAGGTTTTTTAGAAGGTGTAATAATCTCTCCTTTCCCATGAAGAGGAATTGGAAGGTTAGGCTTTGGTCTTATGGTTAAATTAGGAACAGGACCGGAATCAGGATTAAGCTTTACAGAGTGTGTTGCTTGATTTTCCGAGTTAGACAGACCTTCCTTCCTTTGGTGGGCCTGGATGCCGCTCCCTCTCCTCTGAGGAGATGGTCTCTATTAATGGCAAATTGTATTAGAAAAGAATATCTTGAAGGTGAGGGAAGGTGGGAAGGCCTTGAGTCATGCTAAACTATTCAAAAGAGGAGCTTAGAGGAAGAAACTGTCACACTTGCCCGAGTTCTGATGTGAAAATACATTTTGGTGCCAACACAAATCATCTGTCAAGCTTTCTGTTGGAAGAATATTTACTCAGCTGTGAGAAGAGAGCTTCAGTGAACATCCAAGATAATGAAAGTTGGATAATACTCAATATTCTGGAAATAACCTAAATCCAGTAGGTTCTTAGTGTCAGAATACAAGATGATATGGAACCTTGAGAAAACTTCCTGGGGAGCAGAAAGCAATGGGACCCACAACAGTGGGGTTTTCTGGCTGTGAGGGAAGGATCCTGTGTTTGTCAGGAGGAAGAAAGTACATGTATTTCATGTCTTTGTTTGTTTCAACTCTTTTTTAAGAAAAAAATATGGTAAAATATATATAACGTGAAGTTTACCATGTTAGTTTTTTTTTTTTTTTTTTTTTTTTAAAGAGAGAGTATGCATGTGTGCCAGCTTGGGGAGGGGAGTTGGCTGGGGTTGGGTTGGGTGGGGGTGGGAAGAGGAAGGAGATAGAGAATCTTAAGCAGGCTCTACACCCACCAACAAAGCCTGAAGAGGGTCTCTATCTCACCACCCTAAGATCATGACCTGAGCCAAAATCAAGAGTAGGATGCTTAACCAACTGAGTCATCCCAGTGCCCCACCATGTTAGCCCTTTTAAAGTGCACAATTAAGTGGCATTAAGTATATTTGCAACACGTATATATAGAAACTATAAGTGTTAATGAGTAACTCCCCATTTTCTCTCTCCTTAGCCCATGGTAATCTCTCTTCTACTTGTAGTTGTTATGAATTGGCCTATTCTAGATGCCTTCTGTAAGTAGAATCACACAATACTTGTCCTTTTGTGTCTGGCTACAGTTCATGCTTGTATTCTTAGTGCCTAGTTAATGCCAGGCACAAGAAAGGCACTTGAAAAATAAATATGGAATAAATGGAAATGTTATGGAGGGAGGATGGGAGTAGCATGCCTCTTTAGGATTTAACATGATTTTTTAAAAAAATATTTTATCTGTTTATTTCAGAGAGAGTGAGTGCACACAAGCCAGGGAAGGGGCAGAGGCAGAGGGAGAGGGAGAAGCAGACTCTCTGCTGAGCAGGGAGCATTGCAGGGGCTGGGGGTGGTGGTGGATCGATCTCAGGACCCTGGGATTATGACCTGAGCCGAAGGTAGACGCTTAACCAACTGAGCCACCCAGGCATGCCTCACACAATTTTTTTCTTAGTAATAATAATGACATGATCCTGTATTTGAATAGTGCTTATTGTTTCTTCAAAGAGCTTTGATATTTTATTTCATTTAACACTTGATGATTTTTGTAAAAAAAAAAAAATGCCACTCTTTTAAGTAAAACATATATTTACCATCATGTTAATATTTTGGTTTTGCTAGCCAATTTGTGCTTATAAACATTTTAATTTGCTACTCTTGGGAATAACCCATGTGACAGACTGTTGGGCTTGTGAATGAAATGCATGTTTCATAGTCATTTATTGATAAGGTTCAGGCCCAACTCTCCAGGAAGGAAATTGAAGCTCTAAGATATCAAGTTCATCCTTTCAAGGTCCCATGGGAAGTCTGCGGCAAAGCCCAGAATTAGAATTCGCAGCCTTCAGGTCCCCAAGGCTCCATGCACAGAGCTGCCCAGCAAACACAACTTGCTTTCTTCATACGTCTATTCCCAGTGATCTCTAATGGTGCCTACAAAGCATGAAGCAAAAGTAACCGTTCTTCCATGAATTCTCCCACCGGTGCAAACAGTGCAAATTGTTTTCTTTTGGGGTCAAAGCTTTGCCACCTGCCATTTCGGACTCGGTGGAAGGCTGAAATACATCATTTGAGGGGTTATACACTTTATCTCACCCGTTACTGACTAGTCCTGACGTCTCTGTGGCTGGTCAGCTCCCTCTCCTGTCTTCTTGGTGCCTCCGGGGGTCCTTGATCTCCTGCTAAGCACCAGGTGCCTTCAGGAGACTGGAGGGGACATTATGCTCCACTTACAGATGCAGTCAAAAGGAAAGGTTAAGCAATTAAACTAATGCCCTTTTTGTTGCCAACTTTATTTGTCCCTGTTTCTACGATCCTTTTTTTTTTTTTTTTTTTGTGCGGTCTATGGTTTGCCATAGCCTCATTGCACTTCCCCTCTGATATTGTCTCATAAAACTCCTTGTCAGTAATATAATTGCCCGAACTAGCTTGCCAGGTTATGTCCCCCCCTCCCCACAAAGCACATCGGTAGAGAAAGCATTTAAGCTTGACACCGTGACTTTCCCCAGCTAAGTTCCGTCCTTTTATCGCAGAAAGGCTTTCAAGTATGCACTACAGTGCACTTACTTTTTTCTTAATATAACTTCCATCCCACCTTCTTCATCTGCTTGCCAAAAGAGGAAAATAGACTTGTCTGCTTGAAATAATCAAATGAGACTGTAATAGGAAAAATAGGTCAGGGAATAGTAAGTAGCTAATTTCCTGGGGACAATACTTTCATTTCAACTTGGATTTTTTTAATCAACAGGCTTGAAAGGAGTTTTAAGAGTCATAGCGATATTTCAGTGACAAGATTTGGGTTTTAGTGGGGACACTGATTTGGAGTTAGAGCAGAGAGCAGCGGAAAGGATGGAAGTGTGAGTGAAGTAGTGTTAGATAGGGCAAGGCAAGGTTTCTTCTAATATATAGATTTAACTCTTTAGTATATCCTATGAGAGTCTGGGTAATAGCTTAGGGATATCATGTTGACTGGCTCCTCTTATCTTACTTTAGGTCCCAAGAGGCAGCTCCTCTATATCTCTTGGGACTCATGTAAGAGGATCCTACATCAACGACACTCACACAAAAATCCTGAACATTCTAATATAGAATTATATCTTTAATCCAGACTCTTTTTATCCTCCCTGATCTATTTTGTTTGGACTCTTACTGGGTCTCTTTATTATTTGTTATTTTTAATTTTTTTTATTTTATTTTGTTTGTATATTTGTCAGAGAGAGAGAAAGAGGGCACAAGCAAGGTGAGCGGAAGGCAGAGAGAAAGGGAGAAGCAGGCTCTTCACTAAGTAGGGAGCCTGACATAGGGCTTGATCTCAGGACTCTGGGATCATGGCCTGAGCTGAAGGCAAACACTTAACCAGCTGAGCCACCCACTAGATCTCTTTAAAGATCAGTGTTTCCCAAATCTGGCTTACCTTCAGAATCAGTTGGAGAATATAACACACACACACACACACACACACACACACACTTTCCCTTCTTCCCCACCCCCAATACCTACACAGAGTCCCCAAGTTTACTTTTGTTGATTTTGACTCATTTGGGTGGAGCTTAAGAATCCATATTTTAAAAAACACTTTTCTGGGTCATTCTAATGGTCAACCATATTTGGAAATGTCTTTCTTATATCATTTCAACCATTTATTAATTAACCATCCTGCCAAAGTGGCCCCAGTCCAGCCAATCATCTTCCAGAATTATTTAAAAAATGATCAAATCACAGTATTCCACACAGCTGTTAAAAAACCTATTTTTCCTCTCTCCTCTTCCAAGAATAAAATTCAAACTTCTTAGTTAAGTACGTTAGGGCCTGTGCAGTGCAATTTCTCCCATCCAAGTACTACCCAGGCCCGACCCTGCTTAGCTTCCGTGATCAGACGAGATCGGGCGCGTTCAGGGTGGTATGGCTGTAGACTGCAGTGCAATTTCTATCCATCTGTGCAGCTGTCTCTCCTTCATACACTTGCAATCTGTTCACACTGAACTTCTTACTGACCCCAGTACCTATGCACATTTGAATAAGCCTTTGCCTGGAATGTCCTGTCTTGCTCCTTCTTCACCCTTCTCTCAAAAGGCACCTCCTGTATGAAATCTTCCTCGATTGGGCCAAACAGCTCGATTGTTGTTCTGTGATTCTGAAGCATCTTATGCATTCCACTAAAACAATATTTATCAGATTGTATGGTAATTTGTCTTTACTAGATTTCAGGTCACTTTATGTCAGGGACAATTTTATACAACCTGTAGCTTCCAAACCTTGCACAGGTTTGGAACTATGTATGGAATGAATGAAAGAAATGGTGCCTCTCTGAAGTGTGGTAATTAAGAGCCTGGGCTCTGGTCCCAGATTAATTGGGTTTGGTTCTTGACTTTGCCACTTATTAGCTAGTGACATTGATGCTCTGTGCCTCATTTTCCTCATAGAACACAGTATTAGCTATCATTATTATTATTTGCTATTATTTTAAATGATGGAGGAAGATTAAAGGATACTGTTAGAGGGCTCTGGTGGAAAAAAAGGATGCAAATTTCCTTTGTGACCTTGGGCAAGCAAGTCACATGACTGCTCCATAAAATGGTAATTAAAAACCCGGTTTGCATCACAAGTATGTAGTAAGAATCAGAAATAACAATAGTTACCACTTTTTGAGGCTTCTCATGTGCCTGGCTCTTGTCTCAGCACTTATGCATATTACTTCATTTAATTCTCATAACACCCATATGAAGCAGATAAACACACACACACACACTTTTTGGGGAAGGTCACTTTTATTACGTTTCAGGAAGAAATTGAGGAGGATTGTTTTAAACAAAAGTTCATTGGAGAAGAACAAGAGTTTGAGGAAGTAGCGGTTTTCCACTGGCTGCGAGCAGCGGTTAGTGCATTGTTGCTGGGGCTGTGAGGAGTCTTCTTTCTTTTTTTCTTAAAGCAAGAGATAAAATTCCTATGTGAAAATTTCTTCCATTGCCACAATAATTCTTATTTTCCTTCTCTCTGCTAGTTGTGCAGACTGTGAAGAGATGAGGCAGATATCCTTGTCTCCATCTCCCTTTTATCAATGAGGAAATGGAGTCACTTGCCCGTGGTTGCAAAACTAGCAGGTAGTAGGGCCAGGACCCAGGACATCCTAGCTCCAAAATTGTACACAGAGCTATTATCCAAAATTGCAAGTAAGATAAGATAGAAAACAGTGCACGTGAAGTAATGTATTAATTACATACTGCTCTTGCTTAATGTTTGGCTTGGACATCATACTTGGAGAGATGGAGAGATTTGATTTAGATGTGTTTTGGGAGAGGAAGGAAAAGAGAGCATTTCAGGGGAGCATTAGAGGGTGGAGGTCCAGAGTGGGGTGGCTGATGTGGTGGGGAAATGGAAATATGTGTGAAGAGCTAGACCTAAATCCTGTGGCCACATTTTTTTTTTTTTTTTTTTTTTGAGGGTGTGTGCCAGTGCTCACCCTTTGCTTAGAAACTAGATAGGAAATAGATGCTTTCATTTCAAGGTGCCTTGTCTTTAGGATGTATGATTGGAGGAGCACCTCTTGGCTCTGTCTTCCTGTTGAACTTTCCTGGAAAGTCTGAAATAAAGGGGAAGATGAAGGGGCATGGGCTGGCTGCAGTGATTTAGAACATGGGCGTCTCAGTGTTGAGGTGTTGCATCTCCAGGCTTGGGAAGTTGGCCCTGTCTATGGATCTGAGAACAACTTTTCACCCTTTCACTTTCCAGAAATTCTTGCTTGATCCGACTTGAGAATTCCCTTCCCCTTTCTTACTCCTTCTTTATCCAGTGATACCAGTAGCTAGGATTTGGAGAGACAAATGATGTCTGTGCTTTAATCTTTAGGGATTGTGTAGGAACCCCTGATGGCCAGCACTTAGGCTGGTTCTGCGTGGCACCAAAACCACCCATCAATTCAGCGCATTCCTTGGGCTGGGGTGGCCAACTGGTTGACTAAATTGAAACCTCTTATAATGTTGCTTTGGTGTTGGTAGTAGAACAGAACAGTATCTAATGGAAAAAATAAAAATTATGGAAGCATCCCAGACTGGAATTCAGGAAGACAACAGGATGTGTGTTCAGACTCTGCCCCTGATGTGTTATGTGGCAAAGGAAACCTCTCTCTGGATCTCAACCCAGAAGTGAGATGCCTTGTATGCATTGCATTTATAGTTCTGTTTAGTGATTTTTAAGTCAGATGATTTATTAGTATTTTCTTTCTTTAAAAAAAAAAAAAGCATCGGGGTATATTGAGGTGTTTTTTTTTTTTTATTGAAGATTTTATTTATTTGTTTGACAGACAGAGAGAGACAGAGAGGGAACACAGACAGGGGGAGTGACAGAGGGAAAAGCAGGCTTCCTGCAGAGCACAGAGCCCAACAGGGGACTGGATCTGAGAACTCTGGGATCATGACCTGAGCTGAAGGCAGATGCTTAATGACTGAGCCACCCAGGAGCTCCTATTGAGGTTTTTTTCCTGAATTTCTCATAATTTATGCATTAGTACAGAACCCTGAAAGTATTTTTTAATATTGTTTTTTATTTTTATTTTATTTATTTTTTTAAAAAACATTTTATTTATTTATTTGAGAGAGAATGAGAGAGAGAGAGAGAGCATGAGAGTGGGGAGGGTCAGAGGGAGAAGCAGATTCCACACCAAGCAGGGAGCCTGATGTGGACTCAACCCTGGGACTCCAGGATCATGAGTTGAGTCGAAGGCAGTTGCTTAACCAACTGAGCCACCCAGGTTCCCTTCTTTTTTATTTTTATTTTATTTTTAACACATTTTTTAGAAGATTTTATTTATTTATTTATTTGAGAGAGAGAATGTGAAAGCATGAGCCAGGGAAGAGGCAGAGGGAGAGGGAGAGAGAGAATCTCAAGCAGGCTCCATGCTGAATATGGGGCTGATGTGGTGCTCAATCCCTGAGATCATGACTTGAGCCAAAACCTAGAGTCAGACCCTTAACTGACTAAGCCACCCAGGTGCCCCCCCCCCCCCAAATATTCTTGTTTTAGGTTTATAACAAAATTGGGAGGGAGGCATAGAGGTTTCTCATATCCTCCTACCTCCACATATATACAACCTCTCTCATTATCAATATCCCTCCCCAGAGTGGTATATTTGTGACAATTGATGAACCTACATTAATGCATCCCAATTACCCAAAGTTCATCCTTTACCTTAAGAGTTCACTCTTGGTATTGCATATTCTGTGAGTCTGAACAAATGTGTAATCCATCATTACAGTATCACACTGAGTAATTTTACTGCCTTGAAAATCCTCAGTATGCCACCTACTCATCCCTTCCCCCCAACCCCTGCCAACCACTGATCTTTTCTCTATCTCCATTCACTGTCTCCACAGCTTTACCTCTTCCAGAACTCATATAATTGGAATTGTACATGTAACCTTTTCAGATTGGCTTCCCAAATGTGTTTTCAGTCAACACCTTACTCCAGATGTAGACAGCATCTAAGTTCCCCTTGCTTCCCACAGGGGCATTGGAAAGGAGAAGCCTTCTCATTTCGATTCTTCATGGTCTCCAACCCCAATTGTGTTCCCTGCTGCCAAGAAATTCTTGTGGTTCCTCCAGGCTGCTCTCAACCACCCTCACCTGGATCCTTTAAAGTCTCCCACCTCTCCTTTCTGGGGCAAATCTCTGAATGTTCTCTACATCTTACCTCTCCCTTTGGTCTGGGGTACTGATTCTATTGATTTTCTCCTTTTTCTTTGAGGCTTTAACCCTTCTCCATTGGCTCCTTTCTATGAGTGTTTCAGCATGTTCTGATTTTTAAAAAGTGGGAGTCTCCCTAATTAAAAAATGCTCTAACTGGGCACATGCTTTCTACCCTCAGTTTTAGCATAGATACCACTGCTGTCAGAAGGTATGCTCTGATCCTAAAGAACTAGGTAAGGTGCTTCTCCTATATGCTTCTTTATCATCCTGCTATTCCAGTTTATGGATGGCATCATACAGCAGTGTAATTTCATGTTGTCTGCTTTCCCCACTAGGCTGTGAGCTATATGAGCACAGGGAGCTTCTCTTCACTTACTCTTTGTTGTGTTCTCAGCATCCGGAAGAGTGCCTGCCATGTAGAGGAACTTTTAAAAGACTTGTGAGTGAATTAATAGATGGATTAAAGGAAGAGGAAGCGATGCAGACTTTTCTTCTAATAATGCTAACATGTTCTACCTGGTCATACTCTGCTATTTTACTCCCACCTCCACTCCCAAAGGAATTACATTTGCAAGCTCACTGATTGCTCTGACTGGGAAAGGACATGGTAAGTGCTTTAATCAGGTGACATCAAGTGGAAGAGGAAGGTACTGTTAAGTTTTTTTCAGAAGGAAAATATCCATTCCAGGTTACAATTGTCCTTTTCTAAAAATCAGTCATTTCTTTAAATACAAAATCCAAAGAGATGAGATTTAGATCCGGTAACTGTCTAGAAGTCTGGTGCCTTATCCAAAATCTGCGGAAGCAGGAGTGAAGCCAATTCCATAGGCAATATTCTTTGCTAGAGTTTTCCCAGTGTTTCCTACTTATGGTTCCGTTGGGAATTTTAACAGTAATTGTTTATCCCAAGCCATTTTATGCTGCTCAGTAGAACTATGTAGAGAAACACTATCCAGAAGGTGAGGGATTTTCAGTGTGAAAATCATATGAGAGATTTTATTTATGCCTCCAAATTTATGATGACCCATTATTTTGCACTTGTCATGGGATAAAGGATATTGAGAGAGAGCAAATTCTCATTGTGGCAATGTTAATAAGGACATAAGTAATAGAGTTCACTTTCATTTAATACTTAGAGTGGGCCAGGCACTGTTCAAAGCTTTTTACATACTGAAGCCCATCTAATCCTGCCGCATTCTGAGGTTGAAGCTATCATTATACTGACTTTACAGATAGAGAATTGAGGCAGAAAAGGACTGAAACAATTCTCTCCATATTGCACAGGGAGTAAGGGGTACAGTCCAAATCTGGACTGTGGTTGTATAGGTCTAGAACTCTGCTTAAACCCACTATATTCTACCTACTTTTCAGTGTGGACAGTGGCCAGAGACACATTACAAATTTATTATTAAGATGCCTCTCTCCCACATAGAGTTTTAAAAAAGAATGAGCCTGGAGTTAAATAAACTATAAGGAAAACAGTATATTTAAGTGATAAATAGGAAGCATAGCTTTCTTTTTTTAAAATTTTATTTATTTATGACAGAGAGAGAGAGCGAGAGAGGGAACACAAGCAGCGGCAGAGCTGGAGAGGGAGAAGCAGGCTCCCCGCTGAGTAAGGAGGCAGATATGAGGCTCCATCCCAGGATGGATGACCTGAGCTAAAGGCAGGCACTTAACAACTGAGCCACCCAGGTGCGCATAAACATAGCTTTCTAATAAGATGTGTCATATTAGGTTTCTGTTTTACCAGATTGGATGCATTTTGAATTTTTGCTGTATCACTTTATTCTAGACAACTGATCACACCTTTGGGCAGTTTATTTATTTACTTATTTTTTAGTAAATTTTATATTTTAATTCCAATATGGTTAACATACAGTGTTATATTAGTTTCAGGTGTACAATAAAGTGACCAACATTTTTCTACATTTCTCAGTGTTCATCATGAAAGTGTACTTTTAATTTCCTTCACCTATTTCACCCATGCCCCCATGCATCTCCTCTCTGGTAACCATGTGTTCTCCATAGTCCACTGCTTGGTTTGTTTCTCTCTCTTTTTCTCCCCCTTTGCTTGTTTGTTTTGTTTCTTAAATATGAATGAAATCATATGGTATTTGCCTTTCTGTGAGTGACTTATTTCACTTAGCATTACACTCTCTAGCTACATCCATGTTATTGCAAATGGGTGGATTTCATTCCTTTTTATGGCTGAATAATATTCCATTATATGTACCACATCTTTATCCATTCATCTATTGATGGACACTTGCGCTTCTTCCATAATCTGGCTATTGTAAATAATGCTACCATAAACATACGGGTGCACATATCCCTTTGAATTAGTGTTTTTGTATTTGGGGAGTCAATACCTAGTAGTGCGATGACTGATTCATAGGGTTGTTCTGTTTTAACTTTTTTTTAAGTTTATTTATTTATTTAGTAGTGATCTCTTCACCCAACATGGGGCTTGAACTCATGACCCTGGGATCAAGAATTGTATGCTCTTCCAACTGAGACAGCCAGGCACCTCAACTATTTTTTAACTTTTTGAGGAAACTGTACTGTTTCCACAGTGGCTACACCAGTTTGCATTTCCACAACAGTGTGTGAGAGTTCCTTTTTCTCCACATCTTTGTGAACACTGTTGCTTCTTATGTGTTTTGATTTTAGCCATTCTGACAGGTGTGAGGTGATATTTCATTGTAGTTTTGATTTGTATTTTTTTGGTGATGAGTCATGTTGAGCATCTTTTCATGTGTCTGTTGGCCATCTGTATGTCTGTTTTGGAGAAACGTCTGTTCATGTCTTCTGGGTAGTGTATTTTTTTTAATATTTATTTTGAAATATTGTAGGTCTACAAGAAATTGCAAAGAAACGTACAAGGAAGTCTTTTGCACCCTTCATCAAGAGTCCCTTAATATTAACATCTTACATAAGACAGTATAGTACGATATCAAAACTAGGAATTGACACTGGTACAATCACAGAACTTACTCCAGTTGTATCTCTAATTTTTATGAGCACTTGTGTGTGTGTGTTATTCTGTGCAATGTTATCACAGGTAATACCTTCATGTAACCACCACCATAATGAAGTAGTTTGCCATCACCATAGGGTCCCTTCTGCTATTTATTTGTAGCTATCCCCCATCCCTAACTCCTGGAAACTAGTAATTTTTTCTCCATTTTGTAACTATAAGAATGGAATCATACAGTATGTTATACTTGCCTTTATTCCTTCTGCACAGTTTCATGGAGATTGGTCCAAGTTATTGCATGTATGGTAGTCTGTTCCTTTTTATTGCTGTGTGTATTCTCTAGCATGTATATTCCTCAGTTTGTTTAACCAGTTACTTGCTGAAGGACATCTGGGTGGTTTCCAGTTTTTGGCTATTATGACTAAAGCTGCTGTGAACATTTGTGTACAGGATTTTGTGTGGACAGAAGTTTTCTTTTGCGGGGGGATAAATGGCAACAAGTGCAATTGCTGGATTGTATGCTAATTGCATGTTTAGATTTTTTTTTTTTAAATTTTTTTTTTTTTTTAATTTTTATTTGTCAGAGAGAGAGAGAGACCACAAGTAGGCTGAGAGGCAGGCAGAGGCAGAGGGAGAAGCAGGTTCCCTGCCGAGCAAGGAGCCGGATGTGGGACTCGATCCCAGGGTGCTGGGATCATGACCTGAGCCGAAGGCAGCCGCTTAACCAACTGAGCCACCCAGGCGTCCCGCATGTTTAGATTTTTGAGAAATTGCCAAACTGTCTTCCAGAGTGGCTGTACCATTTTATATTCCCTCAGTAGCATATGGGTGATTGAGTTTCTCTACATTCTTGCCAGCATTTGTTGTCGTCACTATTTCTAGTTTTAGATTTTCTGATAGTTGTGTGGTGGTTTTAATTTGCATTTCACTGATTGCTAAAGATGTGTTGAACACCTTTTCACATGCTTATTTGCCATCTGTATATCTTGTTTATCAAAACGTATCTTCATGTCTTTTACCCATTTTCTTATTGGACTGTTTGAATGTTTTGCTGCTCAGTACTGTTCTTTATATATTTTAGATACCTGTCCTTCAGCAAATACGTGGTTTGCAAACATTTTCTCCCAGTCTGAAGCTTGACTTTTTGTCCTCTTCACATAGGCTTGACATAGCAAAATTTTACATTTTGATGATGTCAAATTCATCCATGTTTCCTTTTACGGATCATGATTTTGGTCGTAAATTGTTAGATTTAGTTTACTAATATTTTGTTAGGATTTCAGTGTCCAAATTCATGACACAAACTGGTTTATATATATTTTTTTCTACTATGTTTATCTAGCTTTGGTATCAGGGTATACTATCCTCATAAAATTAGTTGGGAAGTGTTCTCACTTTTTTACTCCCTAAAAGAGATTGTATTAAATTGGTGTTAATTCTTTATTTATTTTTATTTTCTTTAATATTTTATTTATTTATTTGACAGAGAGAGAGAAAGAGCACAAGCAGGGGGAGCAGAAGGCAGAGGGAAAGGCAGAAAAGTGCTCCCTATTGAGTAAGGAGCCCGATCCCATTCTCCATCCCAGGACCCTGGGATCATGACTTGAGCCCAAGGCAGATGCTTAACCTACTGAGCCACCCAGGCATCCAGTATTAATTCTTTAAACATTTGTCTAGTCCTAGGTTCCACAATTTTCTATGTATTTTTTCTGGGAGTTTTATAGTTTTGTGTTTTACATTTCAGTCTATGAATTATTTAAATTAATTTTTGTATAAGGTATGATATTTAGGTCAAGTTTTCCTTCATTCCTTCCTTCCTTCCTCTCTTTCTCCCTCCCTCCCTCCCTCTCTCTTTTTTTCTTTCTTTCTCTTCGTTCCTCTTTCCCTCTCTTTCTTACTCCCTTCTCTCCCTCCCACCCTCCCGCTGTTTCTTTTCCTTCCTCTCCTTTCCTCTCCACTCCTCTTTCCTTTTTTTAAGGGATATTCACCTGGTCCAGCACTATTTGTTGAAAAGATCATCTCTCCTTCATTGAACTGCTTTGGTCCTTTGTTAAAAAAAAGGGGGGGGCATATTTGAATGTTTTTTGGTCTGGGTTCATGATTCTCTTTCATTGATCTTTGTTTATTCCTCCATCAATACTATACAGTCTTGATTACTGTAGTCATATAGTAAATCTTAATATTGGGGAAAAATGATCACTCCCAATTTATTTTCCTTTTTAAAAATTGTTTTGTCTATTCTGGGAGCTTTCTCTTTCCATATAAATTTTAGCATAAGCTCCTTGATGTCAACAAAATGTTTGTTGAGATTTTTGTAGGAATTGCATTACGTTTACAGGTCAGTTAAAAGAGGATTGACGTCTTTAGTACACTGAGTCTTCCAGTCCATGAGCACAGTTCATCTTTTCAAGTATTTAGATTTATTTTCTTTCATCAGCACTTTATGATTTTCATTTTATGGGTTCTGTACATGTTTTATTAAATTTATATGTAAATATTTCATTTTCTTTGGAGCAATTACAAATGGTGTTGATTTTCCACTTATTTGTTGTTAGTGTATAGAAATGGAATTAATTTCTCTGTATTGATCTTGTGTCCTGTGACCTCACCAAACACATTTATTAGTTCTAGGAGTTATTTCTGTAGATTCGTTGGGATTTTCTACATAGGCAATTATGTCATTTGCAAATAGAGACAGCTTTATTTCTTTTTTCCTAATCTGTATACCTTTTCTTTCTTTTTCTTGCTTTATTGCAGTGACTGGAACATCTAGTGCTACTTTAAATATGAATATTTTAAATTGAATATTCTGGTGAGAGTGGATATCCTTGCTTTGTTCCCAGTCTTAGAGGAAAAGCATTTAGCCTTTTGTTGTTAAGTTCTGATGTTGACTGTGGGCTTTTTGGAGATAGTCTTTCAGAGCAAAGGTCCTGGGGTAAGAGCTGGTTCCCTGAGCCCAGTATCGGGTATGGCTTATGTTCGAGGCAAAACACATGATTTAATCTGTGTTTAGAAAATGTTTCTCTCTATTCTTAGTGTACCTATTTTTAAAAAAATCATATATGAGTGTTGAATTTTGTTAAATGCTTTTTCTGCCTATAGATATGGTCATATGATTTTTCCTCTTTAGCCTGTTGATATGGTAGATTACCTGGTTTGATTTTTGGTTATTGAATCAGACTGTATGCCTGGAATAAATGCCAGTTGGTTGTAGTGTATTATTTCTTTGACATGTTATGAAATTTAGTTTACTAATATTTTGTTGGGTTTTGGTATTCAAGTTCATGAAAAACACTGGTTTATATATTTCTTTTTGGCCTTTTTTTTTTTTTTTAAATCTGGTTTTGGTGTCAGAATAATACTAGTTTCATAAAAGGAGTTGGGAGGTATTCTCTCCTTTTATGTTCCTAAAAGAGACTGTGATAAATTGGTGTTAATTCTTCAAACATTTGTCAAAATTCTAAAAGAAAACATTGTGACTTAGGGATTTCTCTTTTAGGAGTTTTTAAAATTTTGAATCCAGGTTCTTTTTTGTGATTATAGGACTATTCTGGTTGCCTGTTTCATATTGGCTGATTTTTGATAGTTTGTTGTGCATTTTGAGGAATTGGTCTATTTCTTTCAAGTTGTCAAATTTGTGAGAATAAAGTTGTTCATAGGAGTTTAATAATGCTTAGGGTACTTTTAATGGCATCCTTTTAATGACTATAGGATCTGCTGTAATATCCTGTTTCATTTCTGTTTGTTTTCTTTTCATTGAATATTCTTTACAGATGAACATCATCTTTGGGCACTTTTTAAAAAAATTTTTTTTTCTCTTCTCATAGGCCTTAGTTGGAAGTGGAACTTGTTATTTTAAGTTGGTAAAAGGCTGGGATCAAAATAAGAGAGGTAGGTTGAAAACATTTTGTTGCTGACTTCTCTCTCCTGCTTCCACCTTCCCTTATAGAGTGCAATTTGACAATCATTGACACAGGTTGTCATTATATAGTGTTTGTACCCTAAGAGTCAGGCTAAGAGAACACTCTGTTGCTGGAACTATGCTCATCAAGATTAGAGAACTTTTTATTAAATACTGCCAGACTTCAGAATTGTGTTATATCCCAGGATTATTACTATGAACAGTTATCTCACTGTGTTTTATGAAGAGAAGAGAAAGTATAGACAATCTATACTGACTCCGTTAGTTAGCTTTATTACCTAGAGACCATCTGCAGCAATCTTGCCCCTTGCAAGTATAATTGGATTATGGCTCCAGTCAATTCCATTGTCTGTGAAAGTTCAAAGCTCTTCCCTGATTTTTACTGATTTCTAGGCCTCATATTTTATGTTCTGAAACTAGTACCAAAAAGTTATGCTTTACGCACCCCCACATTTTTTAGTTAAATTGTTCAAAATTTGGAAGCAAAGCAGACTGGGCAGCATATCGTTTCAATGTCCTATTGAATTATTTTTTTACCGTTCATCTCAGTAATTTGTTTAGTCATCTAGACAGACTTTTCCTTAAAGGGTCAGATAGTAATTATTTTAGACATTAGGGCCATTACAGTTTCTATCACAATTATTCAAGTTGGCTGTTATAGCTTGAAAGCAGCCATAGGAAATATTTAAACTGATCAGTGCGTAGCTGTGTTCCAAATACCAGGTGGCTAGCCTCCAGGCCACAGTTTTGTCATCCCTCCTGAAAGGGAATATATCTTTTTTGGCTTACTATTTGCTATGATTCAGAGCCCAGACTGTGAAATTAATGTTAGTTTCTGAATTTTTTTTTCTAGTAGAAATAAAAATGATTCCTATCGTAGGGCTATGCTTTTATTACCATGTAGGACACTAACTAGTTTTGAATCAAGCTTACCAGTCTTATGCTGACATTTTCTTTCACCTGGCTATAGATACCCAGTTCCTCCGATGCTCCCTGAACCAGCTTTCCATCCTGCTGGTCCTCTCATTGATAAACTGAGTAAGTTGTTAATATGCATTTTATGCAAATTGAAAAAAAAAAACTTCTTGAAAATAATACTTTTATAACGTGAGCACAAAGTTCACTCTATTTCAGTGGTTTTCCCTGTCCTCTCTAATAAAATGACATTCAACAGAGTTCTAGTAAGTTTCCTCAGCATTAACTAAGTATTTGAGGAGATGTTACAAGATGGGGAATCACTGCAGAATACATGGCCTCTTACCATCTGCCTTGTTTTCCTCCCTCCCTCTGTCTTCCTTCTCTCTTTCTCCTTTCCCTCTTCCTAGAAGACTGACTTTTTCTCTCCACTCCCAGATATAAATTCTCTCTTTTCTACAAAGTAGCTCAGTTGATCAAGGGCCTTTAAACTAACTAGATCTTTCCTCTCTCTCTTTTTTAAAAGATTTTATTTATTTATTTGACAGACAAAGATCACAAGTAGGCAGAGAGGCAGGCAGGGAGAAAGGAAGGGAAGCAGGCTCTCTGCTGAGCAGAAAGACCCATGTGGGGCTTGATCACAGGACCCTGGGACCATGACCCTAGCCTAAGACAGAGGCTTTAACCCACTGAGCCACCCAGGTGCCTGGATCTTTCTTCTTTATAGAGCTGTGAGCTCATAATTTTTTTTTTCTCCTGCTATATAAGGAAATTGCTTTTTGAAATAAACTCTTGATTAGTTTGTATATTTTCCATTCAACTTTTTCATAATAGAGGTGTTTCAATGAACATGTATTTGGGAGCAGAACAAGGATTTTTTTCCTGCAAATTCTATTATTCTAGCAGTGATTGAAACAGCTTTTCTGTTATTTTTTCTCTTCTAAAATTTTATTTAGTATTTTTGTTTATTTCTAAATTATTATACAGTGACCCACCCAGTCTCTTTCCTTCCCAGTCATCTTACCTATATGATCTGCATTCAGTATGTCATCTAATAAAAGGAGTACTTACCATTTCTGGAATTCTGGTCACTGTGCCCATGCTTGAATGTTCACAAGCATTCAAACATTGTGCCAGTGAGGATGTTTCTTCAGATATCAGGTGTGTTTTTCCCCCAAACTTCCAATGACAGTTCTTTTAAAAAAACAGATGTTATTCCGGTTGAAACAAGTCATTTCTAAAATTTTTTTTTTTTTTTTATGCCCTGTGATGCTTGAAAGTCCTTAGTTGTGCCTCTTTGCATGAATACCCACTGTCTAATGAGAACTTTAATGTGGTTATACTCTGTATTAAGGGGAAGATCTTAATAAGAACATGCTCTTAGTCCATACATTTAGTTTAGTTCAGCAGTAGTTTCTAGGATCCCTACTATGTGTGAAGCATAGTGTTAGAGATTGGAGTCAAAGCTGAAACAAGGAGGCAAGGCTGGTAGCCAGAAGATATTTATTAAAGGCTTCTGGATGTTGATTTGCTTCATGAGAACACTAAATTTTGGTCATTACAGGGTAGCTTTGTTATCTTCAATTAAGTTTGTGTTTCTCAGATATTCTTTTCAATGCTTTTGATGGTAAAAGGGTAGGGAAAAAAAAAGACATGGGATCCAGATGTCAACTGTAGTCACCTCGTCTATGAGATTATATGAAATAAAGACTTCCCAGTACTCTGTGAGAAGCTCAGCACTTGGTCACAATTTCAACAAATTCCTGTAAGTTTACATTTCCAAACTCATTTTTGACTATCTTCCTGGGCTGAACATTCAAGAGGAACATTACATCTTCTTCAGCTTTTTTCTGCCAATGACAAATACAGAACCTGGCCTCTTTTCATGGATTTTTCTTCAAATAACTCTCACAGGGAATTTGTGTTTATAGAAGAATGTATTAGAGGTTTTAGAATGTTGGAGGGGGTTTATAGCTCAGAGGCACAAACAGCATAAATCTAAGTAGTAAATTCCTATTTTTTAAAGTCCTTAAATATCCTTGTTAATCAGCTTCTTACGTGGGCTCCAGCCGCCTGCCAGTTTGCCCAGCTTCCTTATTTCTCTCCCTTTCTCCTCCCATAGATTCTGTATATAAGTGAGATCACGCAGTGTTTGTCTTTCTTTGTCTGGCTTATTTTACTTAGCATAGTACCCTCAAGGCCCACCCATATAGTTGCAAATGAAAGCATTTCTTTCTTTTTTTAAGGCTGAATCATACCCCATTTTATACATATATATAGTTACAGTAAACATGAGAGTGCAGATATCTCTGTGTAATACTGATTTCTTTCTTTCTTTTCTTTTTAAATATAACCCAGGAGTGGAATTGTTGGATCACAGGGAATTCTATTTTTAATTTTTTGAGGAACCTCCACACTGTTTTCCATAATGACTATATGAATTTATGTTCCCAACAATAGTGTATACAAGGATCCTTTTTTCTCCATAACCTCATCAACATTTATTACATTATATTTATTTATTTATTTATCCTATTGTATTTATAGCAATAGCCATTCTAACAGGTATGAAGTGATGTCTCGTTTTGATTTACATTTCTTCAGTGATTAATCATGTTGAGCACCTTTTCATTTATCTGTTGGCCTGTTATATGTCTTCTTTTGAGAAATGTCTATTTAGATATTTTGCCCATGTTTAAAGAAAATTTTATTGATTTATTTCAGAGAGAGTGTGAGCACAAGAGGGAGCAGAGACAGAGGGAGAGGGAGAAGCAGACTCCCTGCTGAACAGGGAGCCCAACTCAGGGCTCAGTCCCAGGACCTTGAGATCATGAACTGAGCTGAAGGCAGACACTTAACTGCCTGAGCCATGTAGGTGCACTGATCTTTTGCCCATTTTAAAATTGGATTATTTGCTATCAAATTGGTTGAGTTCCTTATATATTTTGAATATTACCCCCTTATTAGATGTATGATTTGCAAATATTTTCTTTCATTTCATAAGTTGCCTTTTCACTGTTGATTACTGCCTTTGCTGTGAAGAAGCTTTTTAGTTTGATGTAATCTCATTTGTCTATTTTTGATTTTGTGGCTTGCACTTTTGGTGTCATATCCAAAAAAACATTGCCCAGGCTAATCTCAAAAAGCTCTTTCCTCTCTCTCTGCCTGCCTCTCTGCCTACTTGTAATCTCGGTCTGTCAAATAAAATAAATAAAATCTTTAAAAAAAAAAAAGCTCTTTCCTTATGTTATCTTTTACTAGTTTTACTGTCTCAAGTCTTAGATTTGTCTTTAGTGTATTTTAAGTTGATTGTTGTATATATTCTGGGTTCAATTTTATACTTCTATTGTGTGGATATTTAGATTTCTCAACACCATTTATTAAAGAGTCTATCATTTCCTCATTGTGTGTTTTTGGCAATCTTATTGAAGATCAAAGATTTATTTCTGGGCATGGGTTTATTTTTGGATTTTCCATTCTGCTCTGTTGGCTTATGTGTGGTCTGAATGTTTGTATCCCTCCCCCCAACCCCACTCTCCCAATTTATATGTTGAAATATTAACCCCCAAAGATAATATTAGGAAGTAGCTGTCTTGGAAGGTCCTAAAGTCATGATGGTGGAGCCCTCTTGAACAAATCAGTGCTTTATGGAAGAGGCTCCAGAGATTCCTATCTCATCATCCATGTGGGGACACAGTGAGAATGCTCTGGCTATGAACAAAGTAGAGGGCCTGCCTTCTCCAGAAAGTGACCATGTTAGTGACTTGATCTTGGACTTCCCAAACTTCAGAATTGAGGGCAATAAATTTCTGTTGTTTATAAACTACCCAGTCTGTGGTATTTTGTTATAGTAACCTGCATGAATTAAGATAGTTCTATGTCTCTCTTTATGGTGATACCATACTGTTTGGATTACTATAGTTTTGTAATATTTTGAAATCAGGAAGTATGATGCCTCTGGTTTTATTCTTCTTGCTCAAGATTGCTTTGGCTACTTGGAGTCATTTGAATTTAGGATTTAAAAAAAATTCGTAAAGAATGCCATTGGGTTTTGATAGGGATTGCATTTAATCTGTAGATCACTTTGGGTAATACAGATATCTTAACAACATTAATTTTTCCATTTCAAGCACATGGGATGTCTTTCTGTTTATCTGTCTCTTTAATTTCCTTCAGCAATGTTTTACAATTTTCAATGCATAAGTTTTTCTACTTTTTATAAAATATTTATATTTTTAAAATATCTTAGTGAACAAAGCAAATACTCCTGTAGCTAGGAACCAGTTCAAGAAATAGAACTTTAGGGGCGCCTGGGTGGCTCAGTGGTTAAAGCCTCTGCCTTCGGCTCAGGTCATGATCCCAGGGTCCTGGGATCGAGTCCCGCATCGGGCTCTCTGCTTAACAGGGAGCCTGACTCCTCCTCCTGTCTCTCTCTGCCTGCCTCTCTGCCTACTTGTGATCTGTCTGTCAAATAAAAAAAAAAAATCTTTAAAAGAAAAAGAAATAGAACTTTATCAGCCACCTCAGAGACAAGACTGATGTGTGCTCACTTCAGCAGCACATATACTAAAATTGGAACCACACAGAGCTTATCATGGCCCCTGAGCAAGGATGACATGCAAATTTGCGAAGTGTTCCATTAAAAATATAATAATATTAAAGAAAAGAAAAGAAAAAACAAGCTGACATATTCATTAGGTCCAGTAGGCAAGGTACTTGGATACACAATTTTTTGCAGGGGCCAAGAAAATATTTTAATTTCTTATAAAATATTTTTATTTATTTTAGGGACTCATGAAAATGCATTATTTTTTTTAAGAAAAAATGTTTTAATATATAATATTAATATATGAAAGTATTCACCTTTATACCAACACAGTTATAAATCATAACTGAGGCAAAAGTACCTCAGTCCCACTAACATCATTTTGTGGTCCTACTCATAAACACCCTAATCACAACTACTTCCTTACCATCAAAAGTATCAGTATCCTAATTTTTATTATCATCACTCATTTTATTTATCCATTTACTTGTGTTTTTACGTATTTATTTGAAGAGAGAGAGAGAGGCAGAGGGAGAATCCCAAGCAGGCTCCACGTCCCCAGCACAGAGCCTGACATGGGGCTTGATCTCGTGATTCTGGCATCATGACCTGAGCCAAAATCAAGAGTTCAGACGTTCAACTGACTGAGCCACCCGGTGCCCCTCACTGCATTTCTTTATAGTTTTATCACCACAAATACTAGTTTGGTTTTTTTTTTAAGATTTTATTTATTTATTTGACAGAGAGAGACACAGAGAGAGAGGCAACACAAGCAGGAGGGAGCGGGAGAGAGAGAAGCAGGCTTCATGCCTGGCAGGGAGCCTGATGTGGAGCTGGATCCCAGGACCCTGGGATCATTACTTGAGCTGAAGGCAGGTGCTTAATGACTGAGCCACCCAGTCACCCCCTAAAAACTAGTTTTATCTTGCATATAAAGATCTGCTAATGGGGCGCCTGGGTGGCTCAGTGGGTTAAAGCCTCTGCCTTTGGCTCAGGTCATGATCCTGGGGTCCTGGGATAGAGCCTCACATCCGGCTCTCTGCTCAGCTGGGAGCCTGCTTCCTCCTCTCTCTACCTGTCTCTGTTCCTGCTTGTGATCTCTGTCTGTCAAATAAATACAATTTTTTTAAAAATCTTAAAAAAATAAAGATCTGCTATAAATTTAATTTCTCTCTCTGGTACTCTTTCATCTCTTCTTTTACCTTAAAGTTGATCTGTTGAGAAATTGAGTCTTACAACCTGTAGTCTTCCACTTTCTGGCTCTTGCTAATTGCATACTCAAGTTTAGTTTTTTTTTTTTTTTTCTGTGCTCTATATTTTCTGTAAATGGTCAGCTAGATCCAGAGGTTTGATCATATTCAAGTTTAATCCCTATGGCAATATTATATAGGTGGTGTGGTGTTCCTTCAGGAAGCATCTCATGACAGGTTGTCTTTCCTTTTCTAATGTTAGAAGCCATTAGTGCTTCTACCAATTCTTAATTAATATTTTTCTGGGTATTTTGGTTTTCTGAAGCTCATTATACATAGATACCTCAGGAAGGATTCATGGCCATACTCTTGCCTGAGTTCCTAATGCTGTTAACATTTTGTCTGTGCCATTTGTACTAGAAAATCAATTTTGGGGGGGGGTATATAAATTCTTAGTTCACATTTTCTTTCCTTAGGTGTTGTGATGGTTAATTTTGTGTGTGAACTTGGCTGGGCCAAGATTGCTCTCCATAATGTAGATGGACCTCACCCAGTCAGTTGAAGAACTGAGTAAGACAGAAGACTGACCTTCTTCAAGCAAGAGGGAATTCTATAGCACTTGAATTGCAGTGTTGCTTCTTCTCTAGTATCTAACTTGCTGGTCTACCCTGCAAAGACTTTGGACTTGTCAGCCTCCACAGTTGCATGAACCAATTCCTTAAAAGAAACTTTCTCTGTATGTATACACATCTAGAGAACTCTGACTAATACAAGTGTCTTAAATATGTTATTCAAATTTTTTTTTTTGAGGTTTGATGGTGAAATGTCTGATGAAATCTTATTCTTTCCCTTGGGTGTCATTTTCTCCTTTTTTCAGATCCCTAAAAGAATTTCTTTTCTTTAAGCTTAGGGCTCAAGTTTGTATGTGTTTTGATAGATTTATACCAAGTGTTTACTTTTTTGGAGCTAATGTAAATGGTATTCAGTTTTAATTTTATTTTCCATTTGTAAATTGCTAATATATAGAAATATGATTACTCTTTGTTTGTTGACCTTGTATGCTATAACCTTACTAAACTTTTTAGTTGCAGGAGGTATTCTGGGGGCATATTCTACATAGATAATCATGGTGTTTGTGAATGAAGGCCATTTTATTTTTTCTTTTTAAATCTAAAGGGCTTTTATTTATTTTTCCCTTTTTTCACTAGCTAAAACTTCTAATATAATGTTGAATAGAACTGATGAGATTGGACATCACTGTCTTGCTCCCAATCTTAGGGGAAAACATTCAGTCTTTCAGTGTTAAATATGATATTAACTGTAGTTTTTTGTGTTTTTGTTTTGTTATTTTTTTTGTAAGATGCCCCTTTTCATGTTGAGGAACAGGTTTTTTTCTATATCCTAATTTGCTGCAATTTTTATCATGTGGATGTTGAGATTTGTCAAGTGCTTTTTCTGCATTAATTGATATGAACATACATTTTTCTTTACAGTGTTAATATGGTGAATTACAAGGATTGATTTTCAAATATTGAACCATTTGTGCATCCTTTTGATAAACTCCAAATGGTTTGGGTATATGATTTTTTTTATATTGCTGGGTTCAATTTATTCATTTTTTAATAATTTTTATATCTATGTTCATGAGGAATCTTGTTCTTTGGTCTTCTTTTGTACTCTCTTTGCCTTATTTTGGTATCAAGGGTTTTAATGTACTTTTATTAGAAAATATAGCATAGTGATCATGTTTGTACTCATTACAAAATCTACAATGGATTTCTGTTGCCTAGTAGAGTAAGTCTGTAATAACTTTGATACTATTCTATTTTACATCAAATTTTTTAATGTATATGTCTTACTCTGTAAACTTTCCTGTTCTTATCTCTCACTGCACCCTTTCTCTTGCTCCAATTTCCAGGCCTGTGGTGTCACTGATATCCTGCTTGCCCTTCCTTAAGCATGCCAGACTATGATAGTCTTTTAGTTTCTCCACTAACCATTCTCTTAATACCAGGAAAATCCTATCAAGTCTATATGTCTAATAACTTCTAATTTTTTCTGGGCTGAGTTTTCGTAAAACTGCAAATGTTGACTACTTCTCCCTCAGGCCTCTATTCTACTCGATTTAAATGTCTATTGTTATATATATATATATATATACATGTATATATATATATATATATGTATTTGTTACTAACAGTTTTCATCTTTACGATTCCAGTATTACATTATGGTCTCTATCTTGAACATTTTCAACATACAATTTTTCACTATATATATGTATATATTGTAGTATATACTTATGAATGTAAGTTTTGTAAGGGCCTATTTAGCCAGAGTGATTCCATTCGGTAAAACAGTGATTTTGTTGTTTATTCAGTAAAACTTAAACTGACCCTGCCCCCTCTTCCCCCAGGGGAAGTTACTTAAAAGCAAGTCCGGGGTAAACCAGTCCCAGGTAACAAAGCCCAAATACAAGGATGGGTCAGGTCAGGTGGAGATAATAGCACAAATGCAGGGATGAGTGGGGGCAGGTGGAGACATCCAATCAGTGGGGCTCGTACTGTCTCCCTAGCTACCAAGGAGTGTGGGCCCCGCCTTTTAGGCACCTTTTGGGCTCCAGTTCTGACTAAGGTGATAGGCTAGTTCGAATACTACTGTGGGGTGAATTGTAATTCAATTGGCCATCTGTGTGTGGCCAGGCTCAACCACATGGCCTTTGCTCTATAAAAGTTAGTCTGTGAGGCTGGGAGGGGTCACCTCTTTGTAAGAGACGGCCCAGGCCGGTCAGTTTGATTCTCAATGCTTGGCACAAAATAAAGCTTTGCTTGACCTTCGCTTTGTGTCAGTCTCATTCCTTTGATCATGGACCCAACAGTTTAAGGGAATAAATTTAGTTTATGATGAATTTAGAACTCTGGTCTCTAGACTGAGATTCTTAAACTATAATGGGTTCACATGTAACAATGGGTATCAGTGAATTATTTTCCCTGTTTAAAAAAATGTAATAAAACTTTTTATTAACATCAATGAGGTTGTTGTCCAAATTAACTGAAATATTAGATTCTTTGCTTTTGACCATAATTTTGTTATATGGTAAATCAGAAACTCAGAATAACAGCTATGATCACTGACCATAAATAATATTTAATAATTACAACTTGGAACACAGAATTTTTCAAAACATAGTATGCGTGGGAGGGCCATAAAGAAGTTATTATTGATGTGGGAAACAGAGGCAGAAGAAAAATTACTAAATTCCCTTACCCACTGACAACCCCTTAAAACAGGCAGAGTAACATTTCTTTAGGGACTCAACTGCTTCCTCCTTAACACTTTGCTAAGGGCAAAGGGCAATCTCTGTCTGACCAATCCCTATCCCCAACCAGGATCCTCTAAGACTACTTTAACAATTCCTTTGGAAACTTCCTTAATCTCTAAACCCTCCAAGATACTGTTGACAATCATTCCCAAGCATATGGCCCACTGATATACATGTAAAGGGTCTCAGACAAAGGTTTTATTACTGGTAATGAATAACCTTTTTCCCAACAACAGCTAGCCCCTCAAGGTCCTGGAAACCTTGCTTCCAAATTTCCTTAGACACATACACCATCTCTGACCCCCTCCCAACTTGTAAGCATATAATGGACCACTCCTCACAACCCCAGGGCAGCAGCTCTTTCTGCCCACGGGTCCTGTTCCCATGTTTTAATAAATATTTTGCACCAAAGATGTCTCAAGAATTCTTTCTTGGTCATCGGCTCTGGACCTCATCCCACTGAACCTCACTTATATTCTAAGACTTCGTCATTATCACTGGAAAAGTTATTTTTATGGAGAAATTTTTCTTACATTTTATATTCCTATGATTATTTTTTCTTTGTTTTTAAAGTTTAGTATTGGGAAATGTCTCAATAATTGAGGGTTATGCTGAGTTGGGTTTCCAGTGAATTGCTTGAGATTATATGCTTAAATTGCCCAGGAGGATAGACCAAGTTTACCAGTTAAGTTTCTTGAAAATATACAAACTTTTCCCATAACTTTATGGTGAGTTGATATGTTTTCTGTGAATTGCTTTGACTTTCTGGTGAGCTGTAATGCATGCACTTCATCCTCCAGGAGCTCAAATTACAAAGATGAGTCAATGGTATTTCCTCCCAAGAAACCTCTGTTTTTGAAAAAGACCAAAGGGATGCATATTCTGGTTGTTTCTCAGAAGCTCATTTAAATTAGTACTCTAGTTTTTTTTAGGCTGATCTGAAAAAAAAAATCATATGTGCCATTTTATGTAAATCTAAATTAGCAAATAATTTTAAAAATGATCATTTTGATACAGCTAACTGGAATATGCAGACCATGAACTACTAGAAATTTCGAAAATATACTTTTTTAAAAAGAAGTGATGATTTTTATGCGAAAAGCTTATGGCTAAAGACCAAGCAATCTCCTTCACAAAAAGCCAATTTCCTTCCCTAAACATTTCATTGACTGGTGCTGTCACATAGGGTCATCATGAATGGTGCATCCTAGAAGTTGAATATTGTACAACCCGCGAAATTATATGTGACAACCCTGCCCTACCATCTCTGAACGTCTAGTCTCCTGAAAACTTCTTTCCCATTTTCTAGGTTATTTTTCATTGCTTTAATATTCTTTGTGAAAGGGGTGCCTGGGTGGCTCAGTGGGTTAAAGCCTCTGCCTTAGGCTCAGGTCATGATCCCAGGGTCTTGGGATCGAGCCCTGCATCGGGCTCTCTGCTCAGCGGGGAGCCTGCTTCCTCCTCTCTGTCTCTCTGCCTGCTTCTCTGCCTACTTGTGATCTCTGTCAAGTAAATAAATTTTAAAAATCTTTAAAAATATATTCTTTGTGAAAACTTTTAGTTATTTAAATTTTGTAATTGTTTATAAATAAATAAAATTATATTTTATATGAACATGTTGAGCACAAATAAAGGAAGGACTCTTTTCTTTTAGGAAATACTTTCTCCCATCTGCCTTCAGGGTTAGAGCCATTGCTGCCATATATTAGTACGATATAATTCTACCCCTTGACTCAGGTGATTAATCTAGTTGGAATCTGGCAAACTAGATTCTAGTTGGAATCTGGAAGAGAGCATTCTCTTTGGATGGCTGATGATTCTAGTAGCTTGTTTTCTGCTATATTGATCAGAAAGCAGAAAAAAAAATGAGTCTAGAGAGAGGGCAAGTGATACATATAGAAAATGCAAACCAAATCACAGGTTAAAGATGGAGAGACACAGGTGAGAGTGTTGTTAGAAGTGGGCCTCACCAGACAAGCCAATATAATGAAAATCTAGTATTATAGTAGTTAAATTAAGGTTAATGATTTACAGGACAAAATAATTTCTAATCAGATTCTTTTAATAGCACAGGCTAGTGAAAAGATCACTGATTTAGAACTCTTATTAGTTACCTATTGCTGCATAACAAATTACCCTAAATTGGCAGCTGTGAGTCAGAAACCTGGGAACAGATTAACTTAATACTCTTAGTTGGAAGAATTTTTTAAAAGTTTATTTATTTATTTATTTATTTATTTGAGGGGGTGGGAAGAGGAAAAGGAAGGGGGAGAGAAATCTGAAACGGACTCGGCACTGAGCCTGTAGCCCTTCAAGGGGCTGGGTCCCAGGTACCTGAGATCGTGACCTGAGCTGAAATCAAGAGTCAGACATTTAACCCCTGAGCCACCTAGAGGCCCCTAGTTGAAAGACTTTTGAGATTGCAGTCAAGATGTTGGCTGGGACTGCAGTTGTGTTGGGCTCCATTGGGGTTGAAAGATCTACTTCTAAGCTTACTTATGTGCTGTCGATAGTCCTGGTTCCTCGCCTCTTAAGCTTCTTCATAGGTTGTCGGGTGACCTCATCAGATGACACCTGATTTCCCCCAGAGTGGATGGGGGGGGGCAATTTTTCATAACCTAATCTCAGAAGTGATATACCATCATGTTTGCTGTATTCTATTGGTAATGCAGACCTACTCTGGTGGTCTGCAGATGTGGGAGAGGGCTACACAAGGGTATGAATGCCAGAGAATGCCAGAGATGGGGATCCCTGGGGATCTGGTTTTTCCAGTCCTCCTTGCTCAATTTCTCCAGCCCACTAGCCTTTTGGTTCTTGAACCTAATCAGTTCTGCCTTACCTTTGTATTCATGGCCTCTCCAAGGGAGGCTTTTCCTATTGATCTTCTTTGGCTGAAACTCTGTCTTAGTTTTCAGCTTAAAAGCCATTACTCTAGAGAGGACTTCACTTCATCACTCAGTATTTAATAGTTATCTAGTTGTTCTCTGTTTATCACATTGTTTGAATTCTAGGTGCCTGACACATACATATATGTTGAATGAAGGAGTCTCGGTAATTATACGACTTTGGGGAAAAGATATGCTCTCTAAACCCCAGTAGCTTTGTCTGTGGTTAATGATCTTCTACCCCAACCTACTACACAGGTTTTTTTTTTTGAGAATCAAATAAGCTAGAATTTTCTATAACAATTGATGAAATTTTTATTGTTGGTTAACTCCTCCACCCCTTGAACAGAGGGATTGCCCAGGAATGTATTTTCCCATTTTAGTTTTCAGGTTCTCTTTATCTACCTGCATTGTAGAACTGCGTTGTTCATTTTTTCATTTATCCATTCACTAGCCTCATTTACTGTCCTGCAAATGTCTCAGAGGACTTATTTTGAATTAAAGTTATGATTTCATGTGTGAAAAGTATTCAGTTGGGAGCAAGTTTAGTAAGGTTTATTCAAATGTAAAATGGCGTTGTGCTTTTGGATCATAACTAATCGTAGCATCCCACTGAACATGGGAGGTAGTATGTGCTTTTTAGAAGCTAGTTATGCACAAAAGGACAAATACCCAAGAATCAAAGGAAACTTTTAATAATGCCCAATTGGAGTTCTGGTCATGTTTGAGCCATTCAGAGTCTAATCAGTAAAACCCCCTTGAGTCAATAATTGCCTTCTCCTCAAATCATTGCAGGTATCTATTATGCTGCACATTATCCACATAGAAATGAACATATGGTTATTGAACACATAACAAAACAGGCTCTGTTGGAGAATGTTTCCTTTAGGATGCCTTAAAACATTCTTGAGCAGAATATTATGGAGGCTGCTTACTATCCCTTCTGTTCTTGGGGTTATAGGAGGGAAGTTGCAAGTCCTTTGTATAAAGAACAGTGAATGAGCTCACTATAAGAAGTTGAAAAACTCAGAATGTATTGATTTATTTAGAGAACACCATTAACTATCTCCCATGATGAAAACAGAACCAGTGGATGGAGTTTCTTAAAAGTTGGAAAAATATTTTTCCTCTCTCATGTTGCATTTCAGGGAACTCAAACATTGTGGAGAGGCTTTCTTCAGAGTGGACCAAACCATGACCTGAAGTTTTTTGCCATCTTTATGTAACAACAGCAAAAAAAGACATTTGATATATTCAGAAAAAGGAAGAGGAAAAAAGAGTTTGAAAAAGAGAAGTAGAACAAAACCTATATTAACTTGAACTTGGCTAAATTTCTGCTCAGAATTAACTGGATTTTAGATTCAACTTAAGAAGAAACAGAGAAATCAAAAGCATATATAAGAAATCACCTTATTTGAATCAAATAATATAAATGATTATAACATCTTATATTTTAACAAGTGTGTTCAAAGTGACAAGAATTTTTTGGTTAGCCACAATGCCCATTTTTAAAACATTCTGTAAAACTAGGGTATAAATATAACAAATAACTTATTTATATGTATGGTTTATAAGCACATATGTGAATGCATGTACATATCTGTGTATATGTATAAGATGTTATTAAAATAAGAGTTTCAACCAAGACAGATAGATATCAGATATTAAAGTGACTGGTGAAACACAAACCAATTAAATGGAAACTATTAAAGAACTTAAAAAAAATAAAGTAGACCTATAGGACTTATAAAATAGGATGAAAATCAGATGGATGATTCTTAAACCCCTTATATCTTAAGGACATAAAAAATCCAGGGGAGTAGAAATTGAAAGTAGATTTATGAAGAGGACATTTGGGTAGGACTGTAGATTACTGAGTCCCCCTCTCCTTCCCCTTGAATGTGGCAGGTGGGATCCCTGCTTCCCCCACCTTGAACTTGGTGAGAGAGGTTTCAGTGGGGCCACATGGAAAGTATGATATGTGTACCCTGCAATTGTTCGTCGTGGACTGCTGTCTGAACTCCATCTGAGAAATGGAAAGAGTGAGAGAGAACTGGAAGTAGACCAGAAGCTGCCTTGGCTGCTCTCAGTCCTGGAGTTGGTGAGTAGAAGATCCAGGTGGGTTTCTGGTGAACTGGAGGTGGGCCATGCATGAGAGGGACAAAGAACACACACATACACACACACACACAGATCAAGCCCTGCTGTGGTTTGTTCTTAGACCCTGCCCAAGAGAAACACTTTGGAACAATCAGAGCCACAGAGAGAAACCCCAGGTATAGCTGGATTCCTGGGGCTGAGAAGGAAATCATAACCCTTAGGAAGGTAAGGGAATCGTAGATGAGACCGTCCCAACAGCAGAGGTGGAAGGGGGACGAGTTTCAGCTTTCTGAAGGCCTGAGAAACCCACAGTCAGCTTATGACAATAAGAGAGATTATTTGGATTTTCAAAACCAAACACATTTTAAGTTCTTATGCATGTATATTTTTTCAAATCAGCATAACATTGACACACATCGAGTAAATAAGTGTGTGTGACTTCAGAACTGGAGCGGTTTTATTCTTGGTATGTGTTATATGACTACTGAAAGCCTTGTTTGCTAAAAAAAAAAAAAAGCAACAACAATAATAATAATTGGTGTGAGCAGTGCTGTTATTTCTGAAACCGCATCTCATATTAGTGAATTAGTGACCTCTGTTCAGGTACTCCTCCTGCCTTGTGCATTGGTATCTCTGGTTTGTACCAGAAGGAAACACTGTGTCTGGTTTCACTATGAAATTCATGGAGCCCTCTGCTTGAAATAATATAAAAGACCTTTATTATTCAACCTGTGCGTTCATCTGTGCAAGCACATCTCCTTAGGGAAATTCTTGAAAATGGGATTTTCGTGGCCTTCTCTCCCATTTGACTTGTCTTCCCCCACCCTCCCTTTTCCCCATCCCTGTCCAGGTATCTATTAGTTATCTCTTCCAATAACACTGTTCTGGCTGCATTGAAAGTGCTTTTTAATGTAGGAGATGTACTTCAGGCCTAACACCAGGTCACTTTCTAAGTAACATTTTATGGGATTGATTAAACTTTAGCACCATAACTGTTGACTTTACAGGCCAGAAAAGAGACTCCGAGTGTTCCACCCCAGACAATTTGTGCCTCACAAGTTTGAAAAATCAAATGTGTTTAATGTGTCTGACAAAAGAGGCTGTCCTCTATTTTTGAGTCTTCTATATTTAAAAGACCTCAATATTAAAAATAAAATAATATCTTTTACACTAGTGAGGTTAAGTTACAGTAAATAACTGTAAATAAAGGAAGGTAGACTTCTTAACTGTGGGGATGACACTAAAGATTGAAGTTGGCGTCTTCATTGCTCCAAACCCAACTGCTTAATTTTACCTAGTTTGCTGCTGGAATATGAAGCTACATATGCTCTTGGTGGCGTTTTCAAGGTTGTGAGATGAGGCATGGCTAATTTTTTTAATTAGAGAAACATATTTTTAGGGCTACAATGCAGTGGAATCGGGGACCAAAAGCAAAACAAAAAAAATTTTTTTTTTTTTCCATCTGTCTGGGATTTGGAAATCCAAATCCTTGCCTTTATCTGCACACAAAGGTATGTCACCAGGGGCTCAGTGATGTGGTTCATAATGGGCAGAAAGAAACATTTTAAAAAAACAAAAGAAAAAAGATAGGAAAAAAAATTCTCATGAATTCATGGTTGGCTTTGTACTGTGTTAGCCTAGCTAGGTTGGAAATATGTCTCCCAGAATTCCCTTCCCTCTATGGTTCTGGGTTGGGGTTGACCTGGAGAAAGATAGGGAAGGGAGGCCTGGTGGCAGCCACTGCACTTGGGGAGTCACTTAGACTGCTGCTGATCTGCTGGGAGGGCATGTACGGACTGCTCATCTGTAGGCTCCCTTCCTCGGTGCAGGCCAGCAGCTGGGCCTAGAGCTCCTCCAGCTCTGACTGCATCAGGAACTTCAGCTCCTCTGAATCTGAGGCCAGGCATGAGTGCCACTCAAAGGTGGGTGGCACCAGCTTTTTCTGCAGGTCATCTTCATTGTTGAGGCTTCACAAGGTGGGAATCAGGTACAGGTTCCAGTCTGTCCTTGTTTTCCCCCACTTTGCATCTAGCTTTTCTTCCTGGCCACTTACTGACCTACAGTGACTTCAGACTCCCGACCAGATACAGAACTTACAGTATTCTAGAAGATTCTTTGTCTTATAGAATGAATGTTGTTCATCTTACATCATGTTTTGTCTGAAAAAAATTTGCCATCTCAATTAACTTAATTTTTCAACTCTGATTTTTAAATTCACCTTTACTAGTGGATTTTAAGATAATATAGCATAAAAAACCTGGTGAATAATTTTTTCTAATATATACTAGCTGATTAAACTTTGCAATAAGAGTAGAGCAATCTGAACTTGGTATATTAAATGATTTGCAAATTGCAATGTGCTGCACTTTTCAGTTACATGCCTAAGTAAAATAAATCAACTTCTGTTTTATCAGCATTGGGGAATTTTTCATGTGTGATCATTGTATTTTAAAGTCGGCAATATACACACTGTCTTTTTAAATAAAGATGGTATTACTAACTTTTCTTCAGTAAGGCTTATGCCTGAATTGTTGGGATAGAGCTATGGTTTTTTTTGTGTTTGTTTTGTTTTGCTTTTGCTTAAAGCATGGTTCCCAGCATAGAAGGAAACATTTACTAAGTGATGGCTATTATTGTTGCAGTGATATAACTTACAAACTCTAAAATTTGTTTCAGTTGACTACACAATTAAAAAAAAACAACCTTAATATTATTTTTTGTGTTTGGGAGTATAACTCTACCTGGCAAAGACAGAGTAGTGAGATTGCTATTGGGCAGATAATTTTTGTGGCAAGTACTGCCTTCATGAAGGAATGGGGGATGTGTGGATGTTTGTGCATATGCACACACATAAGCACTCATATGTTCCTTTATCTTGTAGATTCAATCATTGTACAATTTACTTTGTATCTTTGTGTCTTTCAAGATTATTTATTTATTTATTTATTTGACAGAGAGAGAGAGAGACAGACAGACAGCGAGAGAGGAAACACAAGCAGGGGCAGTGGGAGAGGGAGAAGCAGGCTTTCCACTGAGCAGGGAGCCCGATGTAGGGCTGGATCCCAGGACCCCTTGATAATGACCTGAGCAGAA
This sequence comes from Lontra canadensis, assembly GCF_010015895.1. Lineage (NCBI taxonomy): Eukaryota > Metazoa > Chordata > Mammalia > Carnivora > Mustelidae > Lontra > Lontra canadensis. Next base: position 120,621,520 of record NW_022630995.1, on the reverse strand, counting down.
GGCATTCCTGTAAGCAGTAGCCACCCAGGCACCCCCCTTTTGTCTTTCAAATGCAGGTTGAAGTTCTAACCTTCTCAAGTTATTTGCAAATATATACTGGTGATAGGAAACTATATGGTGTGTCAAGGTATAATGTGGAAGTAGATGTCCTACCAATATTTTTGTTTGTTTAATGAACTTTATGTACATTTGTGTATATACACAAATGCACACATACACATGTGCAATTGCATGTGTGAAAAAATGTAGATATGTAGTATATGTGGTCTGTAGTTCACAGATCAGTATCAACCAGAATATCTTCTTATAGCCTTAACCCAGCCTGTGATCTTTTTACGAAGCTTACTATGGTTTCCATAAAAGTGGCATAGATCTATCAGTGACAAGCTCTCTCTTTTCTGTCCTTGTCGGTGATTCTACATACTCAAGGACTCAATGACCACATCCTTTACTCCTTCTTACCACTTCTTTACATAGTAGTCCTAGCTGCTACTGCTTTAGATGAGTGAAAAAATAGTCTCTTCCCAAATGGCTGGAGACCACCTGTATGAATTCATACAGATGTAAATATATATGCAGATTTTTTCTGAAGCAAACCCCTCTTACTCCACTGCACTTGCAAATTTCCCAAATACTGTTATGATAATGCTAGGTGATTTATTTTACATAAAGATGCATCTGAAGGGTGCAGCACATTGTGATTTGCAAACCATTTAACTTGCTAAGATCAGATTGTTCTGCTTTATCTGCAAAGTTCACCCACAAGGAATTTAATATAAAGGCTTTTATTCTTGCTGTTTCATGTATTATACTTTCCTTAGATCTGATGGATGAGTTTGAAATGGGTGCGTGGGGGAGGAGAGAAGGAAATTAGCCACTCTGCATCTTCTCTGGGAAAGCAACCCCTAACCCTCCATTTCCCACAGGACTATTGAGAGTGTTCAAGGACTTCTAGGAGAATGACAGCACAGACTTGTAGGGATACATTATTACTCAGATGTAAGGTGAATGGGCATGGGCCCAGGAAACAATGAATCAGAATATTTCTGTCTAGTTCCTATAATTACCTTGAAATGCATACAGAGAATGAGTGACTGAGTGCAGGTACCCTTGCTAAAGATTAAGAAGATTCCACTAGTTCCCTTCTCCTTCTGCAGACACTCATTGCCTGGTGGTATTATACCAGGGAGTCATGGGACCAAGACTTGTGTCCTGCTAAGTTACTAACTTGTGTAATTTGGGGGAAATTGCTTTAATATTTGGATCCCTCATGTATAACCAGTAGGGGAATCAATATGATTTCTAAGGTCCATGCATCTCTCAAATTTTATGACTGTCATATATCAGCTCCCTTTACTTTCCTTCACCTCCCTTCCTTCCTGAACTATGATTTCCCTTCCCTTACATCCTTTCATGGTAAACTTTTATTTATTTGTTTTTATATGAGCACACTTTTATTCTGGAGGATGACTCATTTTCTTTCTACTTATATATTTAATTAAATATTTATTGAGCTCCTACAGTGTGCCAGGGACTGGGATGTAAATACGGAAGAAGACAGAGGAGGAATCTCATCAAAGAAGAGGTAATGAAGGCAAAAAAAAAAAAAAAATATTATGTAATGTGATGTTCTAGGAATGGGGCCGTCCATGATATCATGGGATCAAATAGTTGGAGGGACAGGGCATTTGCTCCTGGAGATTAGGAAAGAGATCTGGAGATGCAGCATTTAAGTTGAGGCTTGAGAGTTAAGTAAGAGATAATTGAATGGAAGGGAGATACTTAGTAGGTGAATAGACAAGTCTTGGTGATTGGTAAGATACAGAGGGTGGTAAGAAAGAAATGATAATATTTAAGTTGCTGACTAGATTGTGGCTAGTGTCTGAGTTTGGGAAAGAGAAAGATAAGAGAAAGGCAATGAGTAGATTGAAAGTCTTTGGTAGATGCTGATTCAATTAGCCCCTACTAATGATAACAGTATTTTATATTTGGGTGATGCTTTTCAGAGCAGAACACTTCCATGTATACATTCTCACTTAAGCCTTGTAACAAACTAGAAGAGAGACATTATTATTCCTAATATTTAGATGTTAAGAAAAAATTTCCAAAATTTGGAAGTAGGTAAGAAGATGGCCACTTGTCCTTTCCAGGTCAGGGGCCCAGCGGGATTATCTAATTGTCCCAGGGGTAGGTATCTTTGTTTGACTTACTGTTTGCTGTTGATTAGGATGTTTTTTAAATGCTTGAAGGATAGATGTTAACTGATAGAAAACCAACAGACATGCAAATGATTTTTAGCCGGAAAAGTAAGAATTTGTCTAATATAAAGGTTTTATTGTTCTGTAAGACACTAACTAGTTGTATTATCTTATTCCATTTTGGTATCTAATTTAGCAATTTTATTCCAGCAAACTTAACTAGTGTCTTTTCTATTGCCCTTTGAAATAATTTACCATCCTGCTGGTTCCCTCATTAATGAGTTAAATAAATCATTGACAGGTATCCATTATATAATTGTATGAGAGTAGCATTTCTAGCTTTTTGTAAGTGTTCTTTTGAAAGAAATGAAGCAAAAAAAGTCTTGAGAGATTAAGTAATTTGCTCAAAGTCATGTTGTTAGAGACAGAGTAGGAACTTGAACTTAGATTTTATGGCTTTAAATCTGGCATATTTTGTGATACATGTGACACCAAATAAGAATCCTGAACAGTTCCTCATTGCTGCTATGTTTTTGTTTTTACTTATTTATTTTAATTTTATCTTTTTCTGGGAGGGGGGGAAGGGAAGTGCAGAGGGAGAAAGAGAATCTTAAACCAGCTCCATGCCTAGTTCAGAGCCTGACTTGGGGCTTGATCTCATGACCCTGAGATCATGACCTGAACCAAAAATCAAGAGTCAGACACTTAACCACCTGAGCCACAGCCCCTGCTATGTTTTTGTTTTAATTAAGAATAGGTATACTTACAGAAAAGCAGCAAGCAGAAAAGCAGATTTCATTTCATTAGATTTTTAAGTCGACCAACATTTTTTTAGTTCTCTGTGACTGCATCCTTTTATTAGATTTGTAAAATTTTGCAGGCGAGGTAAACACAACACCAGGTGAGGTAGGCGCAAGGCAAGATTTATTAAAGGCAATCTCCAGAGAAGTTTCCGGGCTCAGGAGAAGGGGAGCCAGGAAAGTCGCGCTGGGAGGAGGTCGGCACCCTTGGGCAAGGTTCCTTGACTCCGGAGAGGGGAGTCGGGGAAGTCGCCCTGGGAGGGAGTCGGCGGGGGTCTTTTATCGGGCCAAGGCAGGGCATTGGCTCACATCCATATATGGTAAGGTATTTGGTGATCGGAAGGTATGGGGTGGGGGATCCTGATACTCCTGTTTCCTGCGTAGGTATTGGGTTACCTATGGAGACATGACCTGGGCATACATCCTTTTGGAGGGAGAGTCAAGGGTTAAGGAAGGAGGGGGAGGGGGCTGGAAGATGGCGGCCCCTGCGGTCATTTCTATTGTTCTTCCTTCATTCCTGAAGCTGCTGACCCAACAGTTTCTCAAGCCTTCATATATCATAATTTTAGATATCAACACACCAAAATGAACTGTTAGCCTCAATTTTCCTGAAAACAGGCACTTGAGGGGTGAGGAAAGAATCCGGGATCCCTCTGTTGGTAGACATGGTATCCTTGGTCTCATTGCAAAAGGATGTGTAGGTTATCAGTCCAACCTTTTACCCCATTTTGGAGTCTTTCTGTGGTGGTTAATTTTGTGTCAACTTGACTGGCCCACAGGGTGATTGGATATTTGGTCAAACATTACTCTGGGTGTTTCTGTAAGGGCTTTGGGAGATGAAATTAACATTTAAATCAGTAGGCTGAGTAAAGCAGATTGCTCTTCCAATGTGGGTGTGTCTTTTCCATTCACTTGAGGCCTGAATAGAATGAAAAGACTGACTGTCCCAGGTACGAGAGAATTCCATCTGCCTGTCTTTTACCTGGGTTATCAGCTCTTTGTGCCTTTGAATACAGATTGCAAGCTTGGATCTTCCTAAATCTTGGACCTAATGGCCTTAAACTAGAACTCTACCATCAACTCTCCTGGGGTTCCAGCTTGCCAGCTCACCCTGTGCGTCTTGGGACTTGTCAGCCTCCATAACTGCATGGGTCACTTTCCTTAAATAAATCTCTCTCTCTTTTTTTCTCTCCCATTAGTCCTATTTCTCTGGAGAACCCTGAATAATACACCTTCTTTCAAAATTTCCAAACATGTTAATCTCAGCATCACATATTTAGAATGCTCCAACTGGTTCTTCTGATATTGAATCATGGTCTCCCTGTAATTTTTATCACTGGATCTAGTTCTGTAATAATCTCACATATGAAGATGGCTTACACATGCACCAAAGTCCCTATTGTAGGAAGAATATTCCCAGGTTCTTAGTCTGATTTTTGACCCCTCTTACTATTTCTAGCTGTCAGTGTTTTCCTTAATACATGGTACCCAGAAATAAGCACCATGTTCAGGAGGTTGTCCATCTACTCTAGAATAACAGCTTCAAAAATTACAATAATAATGTGCAGCATGTATTGAGAGGTTACTGCATATAAACTTCTGTCTATCCCCTCATTTAATTTATATACAACCCAGAGGATTATAATTTCTTTTTCACATGCAAGAAAACTCAGATCAGAGGGATTATATTATTTATTAGAGTGCAAGAACTAAAACTTGAAATCTGATATAGCATTAAAATCCATTCTCTGAAGAGTAGTACTAGTATTTCCTTTCTTGGGTCACACTTTTGATTAGAACTTAAAATGAACATTGGACTGCTGGCTCAAGATGGCAGATTGTACACACTCATTTATTCTCTCTCCTTCTATAGCTTCCATTAAAACAAGAGAATAGAAGGGTATAAACTCTACAATAACAGAGAGGATGGGGAGTGCAATAGAATAGAATAGATGGGGAGTACAAAAGAATAGAATGGAGTAGGGTAGGCAAATTTAATCATAAGTTCTTATGTTCTATTTAATATTATAACCATGTGCTTTTTATTCCTTTGATAAAAATACCATAAATAAATGTAAGCTTTTTCATAAATAGGTCAAAGGCTTGACTCATTGAGTTTTAGTTAACTCTAATCCTTATGTCTTTTATTTATTTATTTTAATTGTTAATTGTTATAAAGAACACGTAACATTAAATTAACCATCTTTTTAAAAAAAGATATTATTTATTATTTGTCAGAGAGACAGTGAGAGAGCCCATGTGGAGGGGGAGTGGCAGAGAGAGAGGGAGAAGCAGGCTCCCTGCTGAGGGACTTGATGGGGCATGAAGGATATGGGGCTTGATCCCAGGGGCCTGAGATCATGACCTGAGCTGAAGGCAGATGCTTAACAACTGAGCCACCCAGGTGCCCCTTAAATTTATCATCTTAGCCATTTTTTAGCTCAATTCAGTTGTGCTAAGTATATTTACATTCTTGTACAACAGATCTCTAGAATATTTTCATCTTGCAGAACTCAAACTCTATTGCTATTGAACATCATCTCCCCATTCCACTCTCCCCAATCCCATCCCTGGTAACCACCATTCTACTTCCTGTTTCTGTGAGTTTGACTACTTTAGGTATCTCATATGAGTGAAATCATACAGTGTTTATCTTTTTGTGACTGGCTTATTTCATTTAACAGAATATCCTCAGGATGCATTAATTCTTATGTTTTTTTGTGTAGAATTTTTCTATTGGGTCAAAATTTTCCTATTTTTTATTCGTTTATACAGATAAATTTTATCAGAACAATATTTTCTCTCTAATTTCAGAACCAACCTAGGTTCTTTGTAGAATATTTGAAAATTAGGGAAAGTATAAAGAAGAACAAAAATATTGATTCATAATTCTATCACTCAGAGGCAACAACCATTAACATTATGGTTTATATTTCCTCTCATTGTCTAAAAATTGTTTTGAACATAGTGGGATCTTGATGTATATACAAATGTATATTCTTTTCCCTTCTAACATTGTAGTATATTGTGTTAGTTTGCTAAGGCTGCCATAACAAAATATCAGACTGGGTAGCTTAAATAATAGAAATTTATTTTTTCATAGTTCTGTAGGCTGGAAGTACCAGATCAACCCGCAGAATTGGTTCCTCCTGAGTCTTCTCTCCTTGGCTCTTTAAGACTGCCCTCTTCCTGCCTCTTTATGTGGTCATTCCTCTGTCCACCAGAACACATTACTGGTGTCCCTTTTTTGTGAGCTTAATTGCTCCTTTAAAGAAAGACACCAGCCAGATTGGATTAGGGTCCAGTCTAATGGCCTTATTGTAACTTAATTACCTCTTCATATGCCCATCTCCAAATATCATCACATTCTGAGGTATTGGGGTAGCAGATTCAACATATAAATTTTGGAAGACACTAATTCATCTGTATCACATATTTATCTATATATTTAAAATCTCATAATTACCATTCCACTGTGTGTTGATATTCTTTTATTAAATATTTATTATATTAAATTATTAGATAATAAAATTTTTCATGCTTTCAGACTTTAAAAAATTAGTCCCTTAATTTGGGTTGTTTTCTTAGGATTTATTCCTGAAGTAGAATTACAGTATCAAAGATCAAAAACATAGTCCAGGCTTCTCATTAGTATTAACAACTTTCTTTTCAGAAATGCTGAACCAATTTATACTTTCACCTTTGAAAGTACTCATTTCATTGTGCTTTCATAAATATTAGTTTTTCTTATTTTAAAATATATTATATTAGGCAAAAGTGGTATGGGGCATTTTTATTTTATTTTTTGATTACTAGTAAAGTTTGTTTATTGAATATTTGTTATTCAGTAATTTTTTTCTTATAAATTACCTATTAGTATTTGTTCATCTACTGTGAACTTAAATTTTCTTTATCAGTATGTTGGTGAAATTTTTATTTTTCAAGGTCTTTGACCTGTTGTCTGTAATATTTGCCACAAATATTTTTCTCAATTTTTTGTTTGCTTTTTTTTTCTATTTAGAGCCTGTCTAATTTATTTTAAAAAGACATAAAACATGTTTTATGGTATATTCAGTTTCAACTATTCTTTCTTAGAAAGTCTTCATTACTATTCTTAGAAAATCTTCATAAAGAAATTAGAAAAATAACTACACTTCTCTAACTTCTTATGAGTTGATCTGCTGAACTATTGAATCTTCCTGGAATTTCTTTATGGGCACAATGTGAATTGTTCTAGACTTATTTTTTGAAATAATTGACAAACTCTCAGCACCACTGTATTTTTAAAAAGCCATTTTTTGTTTCTGATTAATGAAGTAGGCCTCATTATATATCATAGCTTTATCATTTTCAATTGATCTAACAATTCTCAAGTCAGTACCATTTGGTTTATTTATTATAGCTTTATGATTTGTTTTCATACTCGATGAGACTACTACTCCTTCATGGTACCCATTTTTTGAATGGGCTTTTCCTCCTTCATTCTTCCAAATTAATTTGGATTTTCTTTAAGTTCAGAAAATCTGATTAAGTAAATTAGAATGTTATTAATATTCAGGAATGTCATATATTTTTACTTACTCAAGCACTTAAAAAAAAGAACTCTTGATCAAATTTTACTAGATTTTTCATATGAGTCTTGCTATTTCTTTTTTTTCCTAGATATTTTATTTTTATGTCTTATATGATTAGGCATGAAATTTTAAAACATTCATATTTTCAAAGTGATTTTTCTAGACATATAGAAAAACATTCAATTTTTATAGCTTAATCTTGCCTTAGCACTTTTATTAATTTTTAGAACTAATTCTAATAGTTTGATTCTCTTGGACTTTTGGAGGTATCTAATGCTGTAGCATGGATGACAGTCTTCTTTCTCTTTGTACTTTTCTGTTCTGTAGTAATGCATTATTAAATTGGCTAGAACTAAGTAGAACTTTGTTAAATATTAAATGACAATTGTGTTACTCCTGAGTTTAATGGGACCTCTTTTTTTTTAAATTTTGTTTTATTTATTTGACAGAGAGAGATCACAGGTAGGCAGACCAGTAGGCAGAGAGAGAGGAAAGCAGGCTCCCTGCTGAGCAGAGAACCTGATGTGGGACTCAATCCCAGGACCCTGAGATCATGACCTGAGCTGAAGGCCGAGGCTTAACCAGCTGAGCCACCTAGGCACCCCATGGGACCTCTTTTATTAGATCACTGTTTAGCTTAAAGATGGATTGTGGACTGCAACTGATTAAATGTGGATGTCAGGCTTTGCTTTTATTTTTAATACATTTTATCTTATTATTTCTGGCCCATCAGCCAGTTCTCAACCCACTTCATGGTGGTGAAGCAAGCAGCCTAGTACAGTATTAGCCCTTATTTCTTCTTGTCAGCCTGGGCTGCTTGTACCTTAAGAGATATGCCTGCTTTTAAGGAGATACTATTTTTATTTTCTTTTACTTATTTATTAGAGAGAGAGAGAGAGAGAAGCACAGAGCACGTACATGAGTTGGGGAAATTACAGAGGGAGAGAGAGAATCTCAAAGAGACTCCCTGCTGAGTTGCAGAGTGGAAGTGAGGCTTGACCTCACGACCCTGAAACCATGACCTGGGCTGAAAGCAAGAGTAGGAGGCTCAGTTGACTGAGCCACACAGGTGCCCCTTAAGAAGATACCATTGAACACACAGATTCCTGTACCTACACTGGGGCATTACTAGCTTCCTTCTGTTACTCAATTAACACTGTTCAACAGCTATGAATTCTGCTTATTCTGCTTCATTCAGCTCATATTTCTCTATCTTGAATATAAAGATCTGAGACATCTTAGTAAATGCTCCAATGAAATCAAGATAGAATAAACCTCTGGCACCCTAATATCTACCAGACTAGCAATCCCAGAGAAAATGAGACTAGTCCAGTTTATCCACATGAACCCAGTTTTCATTTTCCAGTGCTCACAAACCATCTAAAATTATCCTGAGGTTCAATATGGGATGTTTCATGAATCCACTTTTCATTTCTTTTGAAAATATAGACATTTGCTACCATTTGGTCTTTGGGAACCTCTTTGCTTTCTTCAGGAATTTGATTGTGATGGGACCACTACTATGATCTGTTCAATACCCTGAAATATAATTATTTTGGGTCCTGAAACTTGAATTTGCTTAAAACTGTTGGCCATGTCCTACCTTTCTTGGGCTTTCATTTATCTTAAGTCACATTGGCGCGTTTCTCTCCAGAGTGAAGGTCATGATCCAAATAGAGACAATTGATGGGGTGCCTGGGTGGCTCAGTGGGTTAAAGCCTCTGCCTTTAGCTCAGGTCATGATCTCAGGGTCCTGGGATCGAGCCCCGCATCGGGCTCTCTGCTCAGCTGGGAGCCAATTTCCCCCTCTCTCTGTCTCTGCCTGCCTCTCTGCCCTCTTGTGATCTCTCTCTGTCAAATAAATAAATAAAATCTTTAAAAAAATTAAAAAAAAATAGAGACGATTGAAACAAAATAGGCATTGATTAATTCTGACTACACACAGCAAGTTGGCCATGATGCATTCTTTGTTCCTGTGATAATAAGCAGCTTTAAAAAGTACTTTTTGCTTATAGAATCTTTTGCTGTCTTTAATCCATTCTGGATCTTAGCTTTTGAAACAATATTCCTACAGCTTTATGTACTTACAAAATGTCCTTTTAGATTTTATTTTCCTTTTTTGTACATGAAGTTATTAAACCTATATTTATTTGTGTATACTCTTTATTTAGCTAACTTTTCTTTTTCACCAGAATTATTTTATATTGTATTGTTAGCTTTTGATTGAAAGTCCTGCATTCTTCCAGACCCTTTTCCCTCATCAAGTTTCTGTTTAAATATATTCAGGAAGGACTGAAGAGACATGTGTTACAGAAAAAATCATGTGATCAGAACTGAACATAAATATTCAGATATCTATCTAGTTGTATAAAGTTGTTTATGTATATATTTATATATACAGTTGTATATAATATATTTAAAAAATTTTTTTAAAGATTTTATTTATTTACTTGACAGAGAGAGAGAGGTCACAAGTAGACAGAGAGGCAGGCAGAGAGAGAGTGGGAAGCAGGCTCCCCGCCAGAGAGCCCAATGTGGGCCTCGATCCCAGGACTCTGAGATCATGACCTGAGCCGAAAGCAGAGGCTTAACCCACTGAGACACCCAGGTGCCCTAAAATTTTATATATATAAATATATGATATATAAATTTGTCAATTTAAATATTTGTATATAAAACTTTAAATCGTATATTAAACAAGTTTCTCTTTCTCTCAACCTTAAACTTAACTAAGCATAACTTTATTGAAAAGATTTAAAAGTTCTTTTACTGAAGGGCACAAAGCCTTTCCCAATTTTCCAAAAATATTAGTATTTTTAAATTAGAAAACAAACAAAAAGGATTAGTTTAAAAATATTGGAGAGCCTTGCTGTACTGTGAGCATATGCTCGGGATCTGTGTTCTGAACTACCTGTCAGGCAAGGAGCCTCTCCTTTATCGAGGGTATTCTGCTGTGACTAACAGCACATCTCATCCTGTGGTTTGAGACTCACTGACACAGCAACTTGAACTTTCCCTTTGACCTTTGTAAAATTCAGGTTTTGGCTTCCAGTGAAATCTGTGTTTCATTGACTGTGAAATTAGGAGAATCTCCAATGAATAAAAAATGATTAGCTTTCACTTTTGGATGAAAACATGCCAAGGACAAACATTGATTTTAAGAGATCCTTTATAGAACATTGCACCTTATAAAACCTCAGTAAGGAGCAGCACCATTGATGTTTCAGAACTGTAGCTCTGGAGCCAAAATCTCACCATCCAGTTCATTACTTCCCAGCTGCTTTCTCTTTGTCTTTTTTTAAGCGACTTTCCAAGTCAATTTGTTCATGACCTTGAGTAGTAGTTTGATGACACAATTGCTAGATGATATTTACTAATGCTTTAAATAGTGGGTTTTCAAATAGCCTCCATTTCTCTGAACTGCATTTGAATTGACACCTTCTATCTTCCATTCTCCCCAATTGAACAATTATATTTTTTGCGCAAACATAGCACTTCATTTATGTTTTTATGATACACTCCTCACCTGTATTTCAGTGGTTTACATGTTTCCCTGTGGACAGTGAACTGTTGAAAGGCAGGAGTGCTCCTTTACAAGTTTGTGCACTTCTAGCTATATAGCATAGGACTTGGAACATAGCACTCAGCTAAATACTGACTGCAAGGCTCATTATTTGAAATTCTTAAAGCGTAAGTATTATAAGGGTGGTTCAGTGGAATGCAGTGGGTGTGAGTGTGGATATAACATGATTTATATTTTATTTGCAAATTGGTGGATTCAGAGACATGCACTGTGTATAAAGTCTGTGTAAACCAGGTGATCCTTGGGGTTCCCTCTTTCTCTTCCTCTATTTTCTTATATTCAAATAGCCACATAGCCAGGTTTAAAACCTGTAATTTCCTACAGATAGAGCTCCAAAGTACCAGGAGGCCCTTTCACTTTTGAGAGCAAACCCTGAGCTTGGCATAAGGTAGAGGGAACTTCAAACACAAATATCCAGTTTTTTCCCTAGGTAAGATTTTACTTTTTCAGACAAATGTGAAACAACTGTTTCAAAGAAACAAATGCCCACAGCATTGGAAAAGGCAGCCATGGCCTCGGTATCCTTTCCATTGAAGCTGAGGAATTACATTGCTTCTGTGAAATAATGTTTCTTCTTTGGCTGTTCCATTTGATTCAGGGATTTTTGATTAAGCGTTCAGGGGTTACAAATAAGTAAGAACCAGCAGTCGGGTAATCGGGACATCATGACTACCTAGTAGCACATTTAATAATCGGCTTCTCTGTGCTCCATAACCTTTCCCTGCCATCTTCCTCTGTGATAGTACTCCCCTGACCCCCTCCAGAAGAAGGCAGTAATGTCATTGCAAGCTTCAGAAGTTAGCATTAAAATGAATACTTTTTAATTTCTTTAGATGAGATGGGGCTCAGGGCTCTGGGACAATGCTGATGGATGATGTTTTAATGCAGCTGAAATGTTATTTTTACTGAACCAGGGAAAACTATAAATTTTGCTTCATTGCCACTGATGGCTCTATGCATAAAACTATGGCGGCGCCCCTCGGCCGTGAATAATCACCTCGGCACGGCAGATGTTACTTTGCGGGGAAAGCAATTCTTATGCCGAAGAATTGTGGAAAGATTAATTGTCTACAGCTGTTTCATGGCCCACAGCAATCTTGATACATTTATGATAAGTTTAAGAGCTCACTAGAGGCAGCTCCTATTCCCCGTTGTGGGAAGGGGGGCGGGGGAAGAAGCCAGAGGCTTTATTTTGACACCTGGATTCATAGAATCTGTCAGCTCCATTACAGCCTTCATAGAAATCCGGACGCTAGCAGTTCTGAAATGATTGTGAGTGAGGTAAGATGCAGGAATTATCCATACGTAGATAAAGAAAAGGAGACTGAGAAGAATTATTCAAATTTGTGCAAATGAATTGCTTCCATTTTTCCTCCCTCTGCCAAGTGGAAATTGAACGTGACCCGCTCTGACCTTTCTCTATTAAGTGCTGCAAATTGCAGTAAATGCACAGTTCTGAGTGCCCTAATGAGACAGAGCCCCAGCGATGCCTCATTAATAAGGGGAGTTTGACCTTGCTGGTCAGCCCTTCATTCGATATTGAAAAAAAATAAGAAAAAAGAAGAGATGACCCACTGTAAATTTTGAACAATACATTTGATTTAGTTTGCATACACTCCCATTCAGACTGTTGTTCTCAGCCTTTTTCCCTTTCCTGTTTCCCTTCAGCCACAAGCTAGAAGGAGTGGTCCTTACCTTGTAGGTGCCAGTGGAATGTGGTAACAGGAGATGTCCCAGGACCAGGCTTCACTCTGGGTGGAAAGGACATTCCTCTCCCCACCTTGTTCCTTGTAAATTAGGGCCATAAGTTCTTGTCTTATTTTTTTTCTTTTTCTTTTATGCTCTTTTCCCTCCCTCCCTTCCTTTTCCTTTTAAATTAAGGGATTTTTCCATTTTGAAGTGTGCATGTGTGTTTAAAAGAGGGACTGGCCCTCTGATTTTTATTGTAGCTTTATGCAGACCCAGGTGGAGATACTTTCTCCTTTTTTCGGTGTAAGGAAATCTAGGGCAAGAGGTGGACTAGTGGCTCTTGTTTTTGGAGAATTACTAAACCTTATCAAGCAGAGAGGGTAGCTGATAGATGTGGAACTGGGCCTGGGGATTTCTTAAACTGGGACTTCTTAAATGTCTCACTAGTTATAGACCTAGCTTTTGGCTTTCTTTAAACTACTGCTAATAACACCTCTAATTCTATTCAGAGAATTTCCTAAATACAAAGCAGCCCAATGAGCAAGGCAAGCAGAAGTTCATAAATTTATTTAAATAGTAAGTCCTAATGCATAGAGATGTGTTGAAACTTTAAAGAGGTAGTTTCAACACATGTGGAGGTACCATCTTGTGGTATCTTAACCATTGAGAGGATCCTAGAAGTTATCTTCTCCAAACTTCTTGCAAGGCAAGAATCTGTAATATTCCTGATATTGAAGGTAAGCTGATTACTGTAGTTCCCCTCCTTATCCACAGTTTTGCTTTCCACTATTTCAGTTAGCCACGGTCAACTGTGATCTGGAAGCAGGTGATTCTCCCAACGCTACGACCCAGTGCCGATGTCATTCCACGTGGGCATTTACCATCTCAAGTCAGCACAAGAAGAAAAAGAAGGGTGAGCACAGTACAATAAGATATTCTGAGCGAGACCATACAGACAAAATTTTATCACAGTATATTGTTATTATAGTTGTTCTAATTTATTATTATTGTTAATCTCTTACTGTGCCTACTTTACTATTAAATGTTATCATTGGTGTATATGTAAAGGAAAAAAGATCCTATATATAGGGTTCAGTACTATCTCTGATTTCAGGCATTCCCCTGGAGGTCTTGGAACAGACCCCCTGTGGATAGGAGGGAACTACTTTACCTCAGGATCAGACTACATCCTTATTGTCAGGTCTGACTTGTGCAAAGTTCTTTCATATATATTATTCAAGGAAAATATTGTTATCCTGTAGCGATCATATTGCAGGGTCCAGTTTGGATGGAGCATCTGAAACCATCAAAATGAGATGGTTAGTCTATGGTTTATCAAACTGTGATTTTGGTTATGCTTTTGACTTGTCGGGAGTGGGGGGATCTGCCACCTCACTCTAAATTACTTGGAAATATTATTGAAGGTTTCCCCTAGAAAATGTTCTTTTCATAAGGCCCCACAGGAAACTTCTTTTCTGATTTTTAGAACCAGGAAAATCTGGGCTTGTTCCTAGGATCTGGTTTGGTTTTATCCTAATGGACAAGTGACTTAAACTTATTCATATTACCCAGGGTTTCTTTGGCTCTTGGGAAGCTCAGAACCAACTTTGTAGCAAATGTATTGAAAATATGCAGAATCTTATGGCATACATTAAAAAATATTTTTCGAATAGGTGATACATGGCTTTCATACCAAACTAAAAATATAAAGAGTATACAATGAAAAGATGAAAAGTTAGTTGATTTTATATATATATATATGCATATATATATATTTATTTATATATATATATATATATATTAAGATTTTATTTATTTACTTGATGGAGAGAGGTCACAAATAGGCAGAGAGGCAGGCAGAGAGAGAGGAAGGGAAGCAGGCTCCCCTCTGAGCAAAGAGCCCAACGAGGGGCTTGAGCCCAAGACCTTGGGATCATGACTGAGCTGAAGGCAGATGCTTTAACCCACTGAGCCACCCAGGAGCCCCTGTTTTTTTGTTTTTTGTTTTTTTTAATAAAATTTTGTTTGTTTATTTGTCAGAGAGAGAGAGAGAGAGATAGCATGGGCAAACACAAACAGTGGGAGCTGCAGGCAGAGGGAGAAGCAGGCTCCCCACTGAGCAAGGGGTTCCATGGGCACTTAATCCCAGGACCTTGTGGTCATGAGCTGAGCTGAGGGCAGATGCTTAACTGACTGAGCCACCCAGGCATGCCTGAAAAGTTAGTTTGTTTTGTCCTATTCCCTAGTCAACAAGTTCTTTTAGAGGCATCCACCATTACTGTTTCTGAATATTCTCTTCTTTTATAACATAAACTGAGATGGTATAGATTATACTCTGTGCTAAAGATGATGAAGAAGCACTGAATGGCTTGAAGAAGGAAGTCAAATAAATCAATTCCACATTGGGTAGGACTTGTTGCCATTGCTGAAATTGTGGGTTGTAGTGGTTATCTCACCCTTGCTTAAATTTGCATTTTCTAGATGACTAATGATTATTAGGATATATATATTTTTTAAATGTCTCTTAAGACTTTTTTTTTCCATTGGGCTGTTGGTACTTTTATCATGTAGTATGTCTCTAAGTATTTTATATACAAGACCTTTGTCAGTCATGTACTGCAATTTTTAAAAAAATATTTTATTTATTTATTTGACAGAGAGAGAGGGAGATCACAAGTAGGCAGAGAGGCAGGCAGAGAGAGAGGGGGAAGTAGGATCCCTGCTGAGCAGAGAGCCCGATGTGGGGCTTGATCCCAGGACTCTGAGATCATGACCTGAGCCAAAGGTAGAGAGGCTTAACCCACTGAGCCACCCAGGTGCCCCATGTACTGCAATTTACAAATATTTATCAACAGTAGAATATTTATATAAATCATGGTATATTCATGCCATGGAATATTATATAGTAATGAAAATAAACTTTAACCTTGTGTGGCAACATGGGTCAATCCAGGCATGAAAGTGTAAATATTGCATGGCTCCATTTATATGAAGTCCCCAAACAGGTTAAAACTCATCCCTGGAATTGGAAGTTAAGACAAAGATTTCTTTTAGAGATAGGATGGTCGATGATTAGGAGGAGGCACAAGACAGATTCTGAAATGCTGCTTATTTTCAATTTCTTGACCTAGGTAGGGGCTACACAGATATATTCATTTTTGATAATTAGCTGAGCTCCAAACTTTTGTGCACTTTTCTATATGAAATAGTATTTTTGCAAAAAGTAAAAAAAAATGGTATTTGGCTGTAAATTTGACAGAACATAGTCAGTGATGAATTTATCAAAACTGGGTTATAATCTTTTTCTAATGAACAATACAAGTTAGAAGAGTATATAGACCTCCCTGCTTAAAAACAAAATGGTATTTGGAATGAGAGTTGAGGGTTGTGAGAAGTTGGAAGTGAATACCATCTAGCATTTTCTAAGAGATGTAGCCTTCCATCTTGTTATGGAAACTCTTTCCTGAAACAATATTCTGAATGCCCCCTCAGAGTTAACCTAAGGCTTGGATATAGACGGGGTGCAGTGACTGGCAAGACCTAGCTGGGGCTGAATGCCAACTGGCTGCCTTTGGTCCAGCTGGGCATAAAATCGCTGTTGATAAACACAGACAAACAAGCATCTTTGAAAAGGCAAAATATTCAACAATTTCAAGATGCAAAGATGCTGTGTGTGTGTGTGCCTTTTTTTTTTTTTTTCCTCATGGGATGAATCAGAAAACAGTTCCTTAAATAGGTTTTACATAATTAAAGAAATCTCTCTGCCTAAGGAAACCAACCAAATCAGAGAGTGGAGTCTGGAGCAAATTCCCTGATTTTTGATTCACTCTAAGGATTACACTGTCATTTGATTCTAATTACGCAAATACCTTCCTTCCTACCTTTTTTCCTTCCTTCCTTCCTTCCTCTTTTTTTTCTTCCTCCCAGCCTCCCTCCCTCCCTCTCTTTTCTTTCCTTCCTTCCTTTTTTCCTTCCTTCCTTTTCTCCTTCCCTCCCTCCCTCTCTCTCTCCTTTCCTTCGTTCATTCATTCGTTTGTAGTGTAGGTTAGGTTAATAGCCTCTGCTGTCAGACTGCCTGGGTTTACATTTGGATTCAGCTTCTCACAAACTGTGTGAGTGGTCACATTATTTAATCTCTCTGCAAAGCGGGGATAGAAATAGTATGCATTTCCATAACACTCATTTGAGGATTGAATGAGAACATGCATGCTGGATGCTTATAACAGTGGATGCCATGTAGTAATACCTTGATTAGTATTTGCTATTATTGTTAATAGTATTAATAATATTCACAGTGTGATCCCTCTGACTGGATCTAGGAGAGGCTCTCAGACTGAAGCACTTCTTTAGCATGTAAACCGGACTTGTCAGTTTACCCTTCTGTCAGGGCTCTAGGTTTCTCCAGGCTCTGGAAAAACTTTTCCCTCCTCTTGCCTTGTAGACTTGAGGGATATAATGGAATTGGTTGTTAATATCTGGGAGTTTTCACCATCTTTTCTGGATTCCTTTAGCTTTCTTCACAGCTTCAAAAACTCTCTTTACGTAAAATCTTAGGAGCATGCCATCTGTTTTGTACCAAGATCCTTACTAGTACACCTATGTTACATTTAAATTACTCCAAAAACTAATAAGAAAGAGGCATAGTTTAGCTTTATTTTTTAACTGAATCAAATTAAAATAAAAAATTCTTCAGGACAGCAATAGAATATTCTCATGTACAAGCCTGAAAGCATTATAGATTAAAATGTACCATCTGGTTAATCCCAATTTTACATTCTCTGGTAACATCACAGTTACCACCAAGAAGAAATATTTCTCCCCCCAAGTAAATTGGTGAATATTGCCTAATAATATCCTCCATTTATAGAAAATGATTTGGCCAAAATTTTGACTAGATACTGAGAGTTCTGTTTACACTTTCTCTGGACCAGGGTCAGTCATTTATTTGTAGTTGCCTGCCTGTGGTAATTTTTAGGGATGTAATGCCTTTATATTAACTATCTGGGAGATGGTAGTCAATGTTTTTTCACACTCAAACCATTGATTTTTTTTAAGAAAGAATGTTTTTTATCATAGGATGAGGAAGTGAGGAGATAATCCCATAGCCCCTTTGCCTTTCCTGTGGATATATATATTTTTAAAGCAATTTTTTTTTTTTTTTTTTTTTTTTTTTTTAGATTTCATTTATTTATTTGGGAGAGACAGAGAGAGAGTGTGCAGATGCAGATGCACGTGAGCACATGAGCAGGAGGAGAGGAGTGTGCAGAGGGAGAAGCAGCGTCTCCCTTCAGCAGGGAGTCCAATGCCGGACTCAATCCCAGGACCCTGGGATCATGACCTGAGGGGAAGGCAGACAGTTAACTGAGTCAGCTACCCAGGCGCCCCTCTGGATTTTTTTTTTTAAGCTTGGTATTTTGAGCAGGTCTTTGCCTAAACTTGCATCTTGTTGCTCTCAGCTCTTGTGACATTCTCTTCCATCTCTCTGACTGCTTCTTCCCACTAGGTTAGGTCTAGGACCAGGCTACACTAGGTACTACTGTGAGTCCTTCTGTGGAAGACATATGGACAAGCTCTAACTAGAAATTAGATTCTCACCTTTCTTGAATCTCTCTGTGTCAACTCCCAACCCAGTCAGCCCTCCTTGGCTGCTCCTCTCTCTGCCCAGTAATACTTGGCTCTGCTCTCCCAATGCTAGATAGAAGTCCTGAAAGCAGAGTACCACTGCCTAGTGGGCTGGCTTTAAAAATTTTTAATTTCTTTATTTTTTGTTTTATTTATAAGGGTCACATTTAAAAAAATTACAAACTTGGCATATTTTTATTAACTATCCCAGATGGTGCTTTAATTAGGCAAGGAAAGGAAATCTTATTAGAAACAAGGTGATCACACAAGGTGGAAGTAGATGAGGCATGTCTTGCAATGGTTTCTCCCAGAAACCATGTCCCTCATAGAAGGAAGATAATTGCCTGAGATACTGCTTGCTCAGATCTCATTTGATATGAAAATTCAATTCTTGCTATACTACTGATCTTTTATTACAGAAGAACTTCACAAGTTATCTATAAATTAAACATAAAGAATATTTATGAACATATTGGGCTCACCTAGTTGTTGACCCATCCAGAATCAACAAATCTGTGTCCTCCTTTGAGGTCAGGGTGGGAGAAAACAGTGTCAAATTTCCTGAATAATATCTGTGTCTGTACTTCTGGTGTCTTAGAGTGCTATTTCCTCTAAGAGCTCTAGTTCAGTGGGATGTTACTAGACATTTACCTGTAATAAGGTGTCTTTGGGGAAGTAGGTCAAGTTGCTTGAGCCATAATATGCTAAGTTGTTGTGAAGTAGTTCTGTTAGGTAGAAACAAGTTTTCTTATTTATTGGCTCCTGTGTGTGTGTGTGTGTGTGTGTGTGTGTGTCTACATGTGTGGTCCAAGTATGACTTCAGGAATATGACTTAAGGACCCTGAATATGGATGTTTCACCTTGCATTTTGTGATGTAGTTTGGAGTTCAGAGTTGATGGCTAAGAGAAAATTCTTGAGACATCTTCAGTGCAAAAAGGTGGTATTTTATTAAAGCATCAGGACAGGACCCGTGTGGGTAGAAAGAACTGCATTGGGGGCATGAGGAGTGGCTGATCATATACTTTCAAGTTGGGAGGAGGTTAGAGATAGCCTGTCTCTAAGGAATTTTGGAAGAAAAGTTTCCAAGACCTTGAGGGGTCCAGCTATGGTTAGGAAAAAATCATTTATTACAGTCTAGTTAAAATTCAGTCATGAGACCCTTCAGATGTACATTGGTGGATCATATGCTTGGAGGATGATTGCTAACATATATTTTAGGGGGGTAGAGATAAATGAAGTTTCCCAAGGAATTTTTAAAAAAAAAATTTTATTTATTTATTTGCCAGAGAGAGAGAGCAAGAGCAAGCACAAGCGGGGGAGTGGCAGGCAGAGGGAGAAGCAGACTTCCCACTGAGCAGGGAGCCTGATGTGGGACTCCATCCCAGGACCCTGGGATCATGACCTGATCCAAAGACAGACGCTTAACCACCTGAGCCACCCAGGCATCCCTCCGAAGGAATTTTTATGTGTTAAAGTAGTCTTATAGGATCCTGGGAGTTGGGATAATGTTAAGCTAAAATTGCCTTTTGCCCTTAGCAAAGCATTAACACTGAGGCAGCTGAGTTCCTAGAGGAATGTTACTCTGCCTATTTCAAGGACTTGTTAGTAAGTTGTTAAGTAGTAAGGTAATTTAATTTTTCTTTTTACCTTTGTTTACCACACCATTTTGGAAGTCCCTTTATTATGCAGTGATACTGTGTTAGAAGAAGTTATTGTACCATACTTAAGATTCACTTTATCACCATATTGGGCAACAGATTCTGGGCATATCCCTTTTCATGAGAGTTCTTGAAGCCGCAGATCTAATCACCCAATAGAGGATGTTATCAGAGACTAGGCCAATTTACACCCACCATACCTGTCTCATCCCACTCTCTTATCTTCTAAAGTTTCTCCTCGTTGCCACTGGTCATCTGATAATTCTGTGGCTTTCACACTTCAGTGGGCATCAGAATCACTTACTGAGCTCCACTTCCAAAATTTCTAATTCAGTAGGTCTGGGAAGGAACCAAGTTTTTGCATCTCTAATGAGTTCCTAGATGGTGCTGATGCTGCTGGTCTGAGGGTTACACTTTGGGGACAAGTGCAATACTGAAACATGTTGTTTAGTAAGTAGCAGAAAGTAAAGAATATGGACTTTGGAGACATATAGAACTACCTTTGAAACCTGACTTCTCTTTTTATGCTGCATAATATATGGCAAGTTTTATAAAAAAATCTTTATAACTCTGTTTCCTCACCTGAGAAAGTATTACTGTACAAAATGTTGGGAGAACTAAAGTAGACAAGGTCGATGAATGCCTGTCTCAAAGTTTGGCACATGGTAAACATTCAACTCATGTGTGTATAAGGAATCACTTGAAGTCCCCACGGCATAAATGGGTATTGTTGTAAATCGATGTAAACTTACAGTTCTTACTTTTCCCAAACTGTAATTTGAAAATATTAAGGTGAAGAGAATAGTTGTTATGTGGCTGCTTCAGATAAAGTTTGATAGAATATCAATAGGCCAGTTTATTGTTAAGCCAAAGACTAACACATATTTTCCTAGTGTAAAATTTAAATTATAAATAAGGAAAAAAAATACTCTTGATATGTGGAGCCTATATGCTAATAGTGTTACGGTTATAAGAATTTGCCACCCCAAATATGTCTCTTTAGAGACATGGGTTATTTTGAGTGAAAAGACTTTGAGAACCAGAGGATACAATGAAAGCTCTAAAAACAGGACAACCCCTTTCTTTTTGAAAAGAAAGTTTCCATTTGTAGAGATGTCTCCTTCTCCCGTGCTAGGGAGAGGAGGCGTAAGCTTCTATCAGTGGAAAAGGCACTGACTTGAATTTGCATAACAAACCTTATCCGATGATCCTTGTTACCATAATTTTCCTGGTCACCTTGCTCTGCCTAGAAGCCCAAACTGGTTTTTCTTTGGTTAGCCTAGGGTTAGCCTAAGATGGCATATAAGCACTAATTCTTTTCAAAATTTAATTAATAATTGATTAATTTGTATTATTATTATTATTTTAACATGGAGCCCAATATAGGGCTTGAACTCATGACCCTGAGGTCAAGACCTGAGCTGAGATCAAGAGTCAGACACTAAACCAGCCAGGCTCCCCATAAGCTCCAATTCTAATCACTCCTTTGAGTTACTCATTGCTGGGTGCTCCCATGTGTATATGCATGATGCACATGTTAATAAACTTCCGTTTGTTGTTCTTTTGTTATCCTGTCATTGGCCAGTCTAATTTATAGGGCCCCAGCTGGGGAACCTCAGATGAGTAGAGGAAAAGATTTTTTTCTTACTCTATACCTGGCTAATTCTATGTATTAAAAAAATCTTCTCAGCTTTGATGATTTTATGTATTTATTTAAAATTTTTAATTGTGATAAAATGCACAAAAAATTGCTATCTTAACCATTTTTAAGAGTACATTTCAGCCATTAAGTATGTTCATATTGTTGTGTTACTAGCACCACCATCCATTCACAGAATATTTTAAGTCTTGCATAATTGAAGATGTAACAACTAAACAATGATTCCTCCTTCCACTCCTCCACCATCACCACTACTGAAAACCGTCATTCTACTTTCTGTCTGTAGGAGTTTTTTTTTTTTTTAATTTTTTAAAAAAATATCATTTCCTTTCTTCTGGATTGAGTGAATTACATTCTTCTGAGACTTCTCCTCATCTAAAAATGGCACAGCTTGGTCTTCCCATCTCAGTAGATTTGTTCATTGATCCCTGCATTTATTTATTCATTCAAAAGGGCTTCACTGTTTCCCTGCTATGTGCCAGGCCCTCTAGGTTCCTAGAGGACTGGGACAATGCACTGTACCTTACATGGTCTGACCAGGTGTCAGGCTTATAAGAACTCATATGGAATTGTCTGTTAATCTGTTGGTGTGCAGAAACATGCATGTATTTGAATCTGGCATGTGTCATTTGTAAAGGCCTGGGAAACATTAAGACTATTTATTCTTCTGTAAATTTTTCTTCAATAATCAAATGATAAACTACATGCTGGTGATGAATGTGGGATGTCTAAAGCAAAGCATTTTAATGTTTCAGTTCAGATCTTTTACATGCATCATTGCTTTTAGTCTTCTATAGTTTCTTTTACATTTTGGGCTTGTACTTATTTTGGCTTTTGTGCATAGTGTCTATAAATAGTGTTTTAAATTTTTCTTAGTTAACAAAAAGATAGACTAAAAAATTAATGACAAAGATGAAGGAGTTATTCTCTAAAAGAAGTAAGGAACTGAGGTATTGTTAGGAAAATTCAGATAAAAGTTCTGGGTATTTTGAGTTTCTTTTTTGGCCATAGTAGATACTGAATTTCCCTTCTTAACTGAAATAACCAAAAACTGCTATCAAAAGATAGGAAACAAAATTGTTCTGAAGGCATTGGATGTTAAGCAGTGGAGCAAATTATTTCTTAAAAAGTAAACAAATAAGGCGAGTCTTACCATTCTTCCAGCTTTTTGCCTGGAGCATTTTCCCAGGGAGACCAATCCAGACAGAACCTGTCACTCAAAAGGGACTGAGGAAAAGGATTAGAAGTCTGGGAGATAGAATGTTAGGACAACTGCTAGAGAGGAGAGAGCTGCACAGAGAGAACCCCTGGAAAACTGCAGAGGGTCCCAACTGAGTGTGCAGTTGATTACTGATTATTGGTTGGCATAAAAAATTTACTAAGAGTGAGGAGAGAACAACCCCAAAGAGTCAGAGAGAATAAATTTTAGAACTCACACAGGACTGGGAATAGTACCTGGTTTCAACAAGCCAAAACATAAAACCTCTTAATTCATTGGTCTGTGGGTAGAGTACTAAGAAGGGTTTTGCATCAGTAGTGGGAAAAATTTGGACCTAGAGCAAATGCTACTCTGATCTAGTAATAAGAAAAATTAATATATTAAAATTAAACCAGAAATGCCTAGATGATAGAATTAGTATGAGAGGGTTTTAAAAGTTATTATGATGGCATTCTGTGCATTTAAGAAGCTGATGAGAAGATTGAGCCTGTGAGATAGACACAGGGAAAATAAAGAAAAATCCAAGTTAAAGGAAACTGTAATGCCCAAGATGAAACAGACACTGGATGTGATTAATAGCAGACTGGATACTGTAAAAGAAGAGTGGTGCATTTGGATACAGAGTAATATAAACTTCCCAAATGAAACACAGAAAGAAAGGGGGAAAAAAAAAAGAACACCAATGAGATCTACAGCAATTTCAGGCAGCTAAATATACATAAAATGGGAGTCCCCAAAGGAGAGAAGAACAGGACAAATACTTGAAAAAAAGTAATTGTTAAAAGTTTTCTAAATGTGATGAAAATCATTACCTCACAAATCCAACAAACTCAATAAACTTCAAGCATGAGAAACATGAAGAAAGTGACATCAGAGGATATCATGAGCAAATTCTGTAAAACCAGTGAAAAGAAGAAATCTTAAAAGCAGCCAGAGAAGCCTAGTGTACACAAAAACAAAGATAAGCATGACATACTTCATTTCAGACACAGTGCAAGCTAGAAAATAGTGAAACCACATTTTTAAGGTAATGAAAGAAAAGAAAAATAAAGTCTGTCAACCTAGAATTTTATACCTGGTGAAAATATATAGGTAGTACTTGCTTTGCACAGTAGGGTGAGACTATAAAAAAGACCATGCAAAATGAAATTGTGCAAAGCAATCTTAATCAATGGGAAAAATTACCATTGTTCCATGACCTTTAAGAATTTTACCAAAATAGAACTTCTAGAGAAGATGGGGGTGTAAGGGCATCCTAAGCTTACCTCATTTCATGGATACAACTAGATAACATGCACATCAGTGTAAATAACCCAGAAAATGACCCAAAGATGGGCACAACAGACTTTCCATAGTTAATATAGAGAAAAGGCCACACTGAAGAGGGCATAGATGCAGTGGGGAGCTAAATGGACCCATATGAGTAAGGGAGGGAGGGATGCTGTGGGCTCAGAGAGGAGAGAGAAACAGACTCTCACATCAGGCATCCCAGGCACAGGGACCCCCACACAGGGAAGTGAATATATGGGAAGTGAATCCCTATAACATTTGGCTTTAAAAACCAGAGGGGCATTATTTCATCAGTTCTTACAATCAGCAGGGCTTAACACCTAGAACTTTAAAAGTCAGTAGGTTTGGCTCTGGAAGAGCCAGGTGGGTGAGAGGAAACTGAGCCGCTGTCCTTAAAGAGAGAGCACATCAAATAGCCCCAGAGATAGAGCATAGAAAAAGCAGTTTGAAAAATGCCTGTGGTATACAAGAGAAAGCTTTGCTTACTAATCTCAGAGTATGCATTGGAAGGGACAGGGATTGTTAGAGATTTCTCCTGGAACAAAGGAGCAGGTGGGCACCATTTCCCCTGCCACCTCTCAGCCTACACATAAGGACATTCGCAGGAATTGATGTGGCACCAACACTCCCTACCTAACTTGCTAACAGCATGCCTGCCATTGTGTGCTTCTGCAGATCTGCCCCCTCCAACCTGGCTCTGTGGGTAGAGTACTAAGGTTTCTGAGAGGTTGCAGGTCCCCTCCTGCAGCAGATGTGTATAAACCTTGTTAACACTGCATGCTCTGGGCATGGTTTCTGAGAGGTTTCTGAGAGGTTGCAGGGTTTCTGAGAGGTTGCAGGTCCCCTCCTGCAGCAGATGTGTATAAACCTTGTTAACACTGCATGCTCTGGGCATGGAGCCTCCTTGGGATTCTTTTTTGTGTAAAAATCAGTCAGAAGATTCCCAAAAT
Source organism: Lontra canadensis (assembly GCF_010015895.1). Taxonomy (NCBI): domain Eukaryota; kingdom Metazoa; phylum Chordata; class Mammalia; order Carnivora; family Mustelidae; genus Lontra; species Lontra canadensis. The sequence goes on along the minus strand of NW_022630995.1, from coordinate 120,596,276 downwards.
AAAAGGATGTAAAGTATAACACCATATACCTGAAACATGGGGAGTGAATAATGGGTTCAAACTTAGGCAGCCATCAGCTTAATGTAGACTGCTATATGCAGAAGATGTTATATACAAATCTAATGGTAACCCAGAAATCAAAAACCAGTAATAGATATGCAAAAAATAAATAAAAGAATCCAAGTATATCACTAACGAAACCCACCAAACTGTGAAAGAGAACAGTAGAAGAAAGGAACAGAGAATACAAGAACAGCAATAAAACAAATAATACAATGGTGATAAGTAGATTACTATGAATAATTACCTTGACTGTAAATGGACTAAACACTCCAAAAGACGTAGGGTGAATGAATGGATAAAAAAGCAAGACACACCTATATGCTACCTACAAGAGACTCATTTCAGACATAAAGACACATGCAGATTGAAAGTGAAGGGATGGAAAAGCATTTATTGCATAAATGGAAATGAAAAGAAACCTGGGGTAGCAAGACTTGTATCAGACAAAATAGACTTTAAATAATTACTGTAATAAGAGACAAAGACAATATATAATCATACATGGAAGAATCCTACTGGAAGATATAATAATTGTAAATTTTATGTGCCCAACAAGGGAGCACCCAAATATATAAAATATTTTATAACAAACATAAAGGAACAAATTGATCACAATAGAATAACAGTAGGGGACTTTAACACCCCAGTTACATCAATGGATATATCATCCAAACAGATATAAGTCCAAGTAAACAAGGAAACAATGGCTTTTAATGAGTCCAATCACATTGGATCAAATGAATCATCTAACATATATTCAGAATGTTCACCCTAAAGCAGCAGAACACACATTCTTTTCAAGTGCACACGGGATATTCTCCAGAAGAGATAAACATATTAGGCCACAAAATAAGTCTCAACAACTTCAGAAAGATCAAAGTCATACCATACATCTTTTTTTACCACAATGCTATGAAACTAGAAATCAATGATAAGAAAAAATCTGGAAAGAACACAAAAACATGGAAGATAAATAACATGTTACTAAACAATGAATGTGTCAGCCAAGAAATCAAAGAGGAAATAAAAAAAATACATGGAAACAAATGAAAATGTAAACACAAGGTCCAAAATATTTAGGATGCAGCAAAAGTTGTTCTTAGAGGGAAGTTTATAGCCCTACAGGCCTACCTCAAGAAGCAAGAAAAAAATCTCAAATAAAAAACATAACCTTACACCTAAAGGAACTAGAAAAAGAAAAGCAAGAAAACCCAAAGCCAGTAGAAGGAAGAAAATAATAAAGATTAGAACAGAAACAAATGAAATAGAAACAAACAAACAAACAAACAAAACCCAATAGAATAGGTCAGAAAACCAAGAGCTCTTTCTTTGAAAAGATCAACAAAGTTGGCGAATGTCTAGCCAGACTCATGGAAAAAAATGAAGACTCAGATAAATAAAATTAGAAATGAGAGAAGAGAAATAACAACCAACACCACAGAAATACAAAGGATTATAAGAGACTATTATGAAAAATTACACAACAGTGAATTGGACAGCCTAAAAGAAATGGATAAATTCCTAGAAACATTTAACCTCACAAACTGAAACAGGAAGAAATAGAATATTTGAATGGACCAATTACTTGCAATGAAATTGAATCAGTAATCAAGAAACTCCCAACAAACAAAAGTCCAGGACCACACAGTTTAATGGGTGAATTCTACCAAACACTTAAAGAAGAGTTAGTACCTACTTTCCTCAAACTGTTCCAAAAAAAAAGAAGAGGAAGGAAAACTTAAAAATTCACTCTATGAGGCCAGAATTACCATGATACCAAAACCAAATAAAGACATTACAAAAAAAGAGAAGTACAGGCCAGTAACTCTGATGAACATAAATGCAAAAATGATTTGCAAAATATTAGCAAATCATATCCAACACTACATAAAGAAAATCATTCGCCATGATCAAGTGGGAATTATAGCTGGGATGCAAGGGTGGCTCAATATTCACAAATCAATCAATTAGCTAAATCATGGTAATTGAAATCTGTATGTTTGAACTGTGCAACATGAGGATTGTCTGTATTATTTATTTACATTGAACTTCTCTTTTAATGGTCTTAAGATTCTTTCAGATTTTTGGCTGAGTTGTTTCTATTAAAAAGTACTGATTTTAAAAAAGTAATAACTTAAACCTGCCACACACACACACACACACACACACACACACACACACAAATGGTTCACAAAACATTTTCCTTTCCTTCTGAAGGTTTTAAGATGTAATGTTATCATTAACCAGTCTTTTATTATAAGCTTAAATGGCCAATTGATACAAATAGTTCTGAGACCATTCTTCCCTTACTGATTAAGAAGGACAGGTATTGGGGTTACTATTCATTTAGCCTTCTGAGCTTTCTGGGCTGACTTGGTGATCTTGCTAGCTCCAGCTGTCTTCTTGTCCAGTGCTTTGATGACACCCACAGCAACTGTCTGTCCCATGTCATCAACAGCAAAGCAGTCTGGAGGAGGACAGTCAGAGAAGCTCTCAACACACACAGGTTTGCCAGGAACCATATCAACAATGGCAGCATCACCAGATTTGAAGAACTTTGGACCATCTTTCAGCTTTTTCCCAGAATGACTATCTATCTTCTCCTTTAGCTCAGCAAACTTGCAAGCAATGTGAGCTGTGTGACAATCCAGCACAGGTGCATATTCAGTGCTGATTTGGCCTGGATGGTTTGGGATAATCACCTGAGCCATGAATCTAGCTGCTTTCATTGGTGGGTCATTTTTGTAGTCATCAGCCACATTGCCATGATGAACATCTTTGACAGATATGTTCTTGACATTGAAGCCCATGTTGTCTCCAGGAGGAGCCTCACTCAAAGCTTCATGGTGCATGTTAAGAGACTTTACTTCAGTTGTGACATTGACTGTAGGAAAGGTGACCACTGTGGCAGGTTTAAGAGCACCAGTTTCTGCTCAGCCCGCAGGGACAGTACGAATACCACCAATTTTATAGATGTTCTGAAGAGGCAGATACAAGGGCTTGTCAGTTGGATGAGCTGGTGGCAAAATGCAATCCAGAGCTTCAAGTGGTATGGTTCCACTGGCATTCCCATCTTTACAGATGACTTTCCATCCCTTGAACCAAGGTATGTTAGCATTTTGCTCCAGCATGCTGTCACCATTCCAACCAGAAATTGGCACAAATCCTACTGCATTGGGTTGTAGCCAATTTTCTTAATGTAGGCACTGACTTCCTTTACGATTTCCTCATATCTCTTCTGGCTATAGGGTGGCTCAGTGGAATCCATGTTGTTAACACCAGCGATTAGTTGTTTTATACCCAGTCTGTAAGCCAGAAGGGGATGCTCATGGGTCTGCCCATTCTTGGAGATACATGCTTCAAATTCACCAACACAGCAGCAGCAATCAGGACAGTACAGTCAGCCTGAGATATGCCTCAGATATGCCTAAGAATCATGTTTTTGATAAAGTCTCTGTGTCTTGGGGCATCAATGATGGTCACATAATACTTGCTGGTCTCGAATTTCCACAGGGAGATATCAGAGGTGATATCATATTCACATTCAGTTTGCAGTTTATCCAAGACCCAGGTATACTTGGATCCCTTTCCCATCTCAGCAGCCTCCTCAAATTTTTTGATAGTTCTTTTGTCAATCTCACCACATTTCTATATCAGATGACCAGTAGAGGTAGACTTGCCTTAAACTACATGTCTAATGATGATGATAGTGATTTGAGTCTTTTCCTTTCCCATTTTGGTTTAGGTGTAGCAGTGGTTTTCATGACACCTGTGTTCTGGTGGCACACCTGTTGTGAAAGTGAATTTTCTGTATTTTAAAAACAAATGTGAGATAAATACCCCTTTGGAGATAAGAAAAAAAAAAAGAATGAATCATCAATAGACTTTCAGTACAATACGATGTTACATAGAAGTCATGTAAACAGAACAAATGATCCCAGATGGAAAGCTGGATCTACATAAATGAAGAACACCAGAAAAGGTAACTACATTTACCTATGCAATGTACAACCTATGAAGAAGTAAAATGTTTGATAATACAAAGGCCAAGAGGGAAGAACTGGAAGTATACTATTATAACTTTCTTTTGCTCTAAGTTCTGCTGTATCACATCACATGAAAGTAGACTTGTAAGATAAAAGATATATACTTTAAACCCTAAAGCAACTATTAAAAAAGATAACAAAAATACAGCTAATTGAACAAAGAAGAAATAATACAATGTCTAAAAGTACACAAATAATCCAAAAGAAGGCAAGGGGGAAAAAAAAAAAAAAAAGGAAACCAGGAGCAAAAAAGAGAAAGGACAAATCCAAAAAGCAAAATTGCAAATTCAGACGTAAGCATATCAACAATTGTATTAGAAGTGAATGGTCTAAATATATTAAAAGGCAGAGATTGTTAAATTGGATATAAAAGCAAGACCCAAATATATATTGCCTACAAAAAACCCACTTTAAAAATAAGGGCATAAATTGATTAAAAGTAAAAAGAAACCTATCTTGTTAGCACTTAAAAAATGTTAGAATGGCTACTGGTAACAGAGAAAGTAGACCTTATAGTAAAGGATATTATGAGAGTTAAATAGAATAATTTTATTTGTCAAAGAAGTTAACTCATGGGGCGGGTGCCTGGATGGCTCAGTTGCTTAAGTGTCTGCCCTCTGCTCAAGTCATGATCTTGGGGTTCTGGGATCGAGCCCATCATGGGGCTCTCCGCTAAAGAGTGAGTCTGCCTCTCCCTCTCCCTCTGTGATTTCTCTCACTTTAGCTCTCTCTCAAACAAATAAATAAAATCTTTAAAAAAAAAGAAGTTAACTCATCGAAAAGACAGAATAATTCCAAACATTTATGAGCCTAATAAAATAGCTTCAAACTACATGAAACAGAACAACAACAACAACAAAACCCTGAAAAAAACACATAGAATCCCATAGTTATATTATAGTCATAGATTTTAACACTTTTCTCTTAATAATGATTAAAACAAGGCTGTATTGATGAGGGTGATCTTCTTTACTTAGTCTACTGTTTCAAATACTAATTTCTCTCAGTACCACATTCACAGATGTACCCAAAAATAACACCAGCTATCTGGGTGTACCTTAGCCCACTAAAGTTGAAACACAGAATTAACCAATTAGAAAGACCAAGTCGAAATCAATGAAATAGAAAATAGAAAACTGACAGACAACGGAAGCAATGGATTTTTTTTTTTTTTTTTGGAGAAGGTAAATAAAATTGATAACCCTTTAGCCAGAATAAGGGAAACAATGAGAAAACACACAAATTTACCAAGATCAGGAATGAAAAAGATGATATTACAGCAGAAACTACAGCTATTAAAAGGATAACAGTATTCATAATATTATGAACACCTTTTTCCAACAGAATGAACAACTGAAATGAAATGGGCAACTTCCTTGAAAGATCTACGTTGCCAAACTTTACTCAAGATGAAACAGAATATCTGAATAACTCTGTATCTGTTAAAGAAATTGAATTTGTAACAAACAAATAAAAAATTTCTGCCAGAGGTGCCTGGGAGGCTCAGTTGGTTAAGTGTCTACCTTCTCAGCTCAGGTCACGATCCCAGAGTCCTGGGATCAAGCCCCACATTGGGCTCCCTACTCAGTTAGGAGTTTGTTTCTCCCTCTCCCTCCGCACCCCATATCCCAGCTTGCCTGTTCATGCTCTCTCACTCTACTCTCTCTCTCAAATAAATAAATAAAATTTTAAAAACAAAAACAAACAAAAACTTCTGTCACAGAAAACTCCAGTCCCAGATGACTTCACTAGTGAATTCTTCCAAACATTTAAGGAGTAAATAATATAAATTACACAAAATTGAAGAAAAGAAAATACTTCCTAATTCATTATGTGAATCCAGCATTACTCTGATATTAAAACCAGACAAAGGTATTATAAACAAAACTATGGACCAATATCCTCATGAAAGTAAATGCTAAAATTCTTAACAAATTTTTAGCAAATTGAACGAAATGATAACGTGTAATGATCAAGTGGAGCTAATTCAGGAATGTAAGGAGGGAATGACATTTGAAAATCATTTAATGGAATTTGCCATATTAACAAGTGATTTAAGGAAAACCCATGTGATCATCTCAATAGATTCAGAAAAAGCATTAGATGGAATCTAAAATTTATTCCTGATTAAATTCTCCCAGCAAACTAGTGATACAAGGAAGTTTCCTGAATCTAAAAAAGGCACCTATGAAAAACCTGTAGCTGAAATCATACATAATGGTGAAAGACTAAATTCTTTTACCCTGTAATCAAGAGTAAGACAGGATGTTCACTTTTTCCACTTCTATTTATATCATAGTAGCAGTTCTAGCCATTGTAGTCAGGCAAGAAAAAGAAATACAAAGCAACCAGATTGGAATAGAAGCAGTAAAAATGATTTTAATCACAGGCAACTTAACTATTTATAAATAAAATCCTACAGCAGCCAAAAACTCCTAGGACCAAGTCTGTTTTAGTACAAAGGATCGATGTAGAAAAGTCAGTTACATTTCTATATGCTACTGATGAACACTTGGAAATTACAGTTAAAAAAATGATATTACCTAAAATAGCATAAAAATACAAAATATTTGAGGATAAATATGATAAAAGATGTGCAAAATTAATACAATGAAAGCTACGTGTTATTGCTGAAAAACTTAACATAAATTGAAAGATATAATCTCTTTATGAATTAGAATATACAAATTTTTTTAAGATTTTATGTATTTATTTATTTGACAGATAGAGATCACAAGTAGGCAGAGAGGCAGGCAGAGAGAGAGGCAGAGAGAGAGGAGTAAGCAGGCTCCCTGCTGAGCAGAGAGCCTGATTCGTAGCTCCATCCCAGGACCCTGGGATCATGACCGGAGCTGAAGGCAGAGGCTTTAACCTACTGAGCCACCCAGGTGCCCCTAGAATATATAATATTGTTGGGGCGCCTGGGTGGCTCAGTGGGTTAGGCCTCTGCCTTTGGCTCAGGTCATGATCTCAGGGTCCTGGGATCGAGACCCGCATTGGGCTCCCTGCTCAGCATGGAGCCTGTTCCTCCTCTCTCTCTCTCTCTCTCTCTGCTTGCCTCTCTGCCTACTTGTGATCTCTCTCTGTCAAGTAAATAAATGAAATCTTTAAAAAAAAAAAAGAATATACAATATTGTTAAGATTGTTATATCCTCCAAATTGATCAACACAATCCCATTTAAAATATCGTAAGGCAAATTGTAGAAATTCACAAGTAGGTTCTAAAATCCGTATGAAAATGCAAAGGACCTAGACTAGTGACAATAATATTGAAAAAGACTAATGTTGGAGGATTTAAACCACCTCACTTGAACTCTTATTATAAAGCTACAGTCAAGAATGTGTGGTATTGAGGGGTGAGGGGAGGGCACCTGGGTGGCTTAGTCATTAAAGCTTCTGCCTTAGGCTCAGGTCATGACCCCTGAGTCAGGGGATCAAACCCTGAGTCCTGTCAGAGTTTGCTTCTCCCTCTCCCTCTGCCCCTCCCTGGGCTCAGGCGTTCCCTCTCTCTCTCTCTCTCTCTCAAATAAATAAAATCTTTAAAAAAAAGAGTAAGCATGGAATTGGTGTAAAAATATACATATAAATCAATGGGACAATAGGGTGGCCAGAAATCAACACACAGATATATGGTTAATTGATTTTCTCTAAATTGCAAAGGCAATTTAGTGGAGAAAGGATAGTCTTTTCAATATATGTTGCTGGAATAACTGGATGGATATCCATATGCAAAACAATGAGAACACCAAGAGAAGCACACAAATTCATAGCAGCTCTGTTTTCCAATTTGGAACTGGAAACAACCCAAATGTCCATCAATGTGTGAACGGATAAAGAAATTATAGAATCTTGCTTAGCAACCAAAAGGAGTGAACATGCAACAACATGATGGGATCTCAAAAGTCTTATGTTGAGTAAAACAAACTAGTAAAAGATAATACATATTGTATGATAATTTAAAGTTCTAGAAAATGAAAATTTCTCTATAGTAACAGCAGATCAGTGAATTATCTGTGGAAAGAAGAGAGGGGAAGGAGTGAGAAGAAGCTGCAGAAGGTCCTGAGGAGAATTCTGAGAACGATGAGTGTGTTTGTTATCTTGATTATTTTGGTGTCAGAATCTGGATGTGTTTATTATCTTATTATTTTGGTGATGTTTCCATGAGTGTATGTTTAGGTCAAAAATCCAACAAATTGTGCATTTTAAATATTCACAGTTTATTGTATGTTATTCATACCTCAATAAAACTGTTTAAAAAAAAATCCTACCATGTGTGTAAGAGCTCAGACTGTAGATAGCTAGGACTCAGTAAGAGTATCTTTAATCTGTGACCGTGCTTTTCATTGTTACTATGCCTCTTTAATCTCCAGTTCCTGCAAGTACAGCAGCACCTCACAGTGTTGATATAAGAAAGAGATGATGCAGTTGAAGCAACAACAACAACAAAAACAACCAAACCACCACACCAAAAATTACCATGGCTAAGTAATTAATACTATTATAAAGATCACATCAATTCCTACTACTGACATTTTGCTGTTAATGTAGAGGGATCAAAAAGAACTGTTCTGTGGGTTATTTAGAAGCCCATTTTGAGTTTGTAAAAATAGAAATAAACTTGAGTTCTTAAAATTTTTGTACTTTAAGTATTGCAAAATTTCTTTTGTGTTCTCTATGAGGTGACTCATATCCAATATCCAATACCAATATTCAAAGTTTCTATAATGTCTTATAGGTAATATAATGGCATGCTGGCTTTTTCCATTCAATCTGTTCTATAAGTTACTGTTGGAACTCTCAAAGGAAAAAAAAAAAAAAAAGACAGTTCCACTCTCATGTTCAGTTACCACTGGATTCCCATTTCTTACAGAATTAAGTCCAGTCTCCACAGATTGGCTCTGAAAGTGCTCCACAATCTGACTCCTATCTACCTTTTCTGGACAATAAAGTGTAGAGGTTAAAACTATAAACCTCAGATTAGGACTTCCTGGTTGTATGGTTTTCTCTATACCTCAGTTTCATTCCTCGAACTAGGAGTAATCATAATACCTACTTCATAGGACTATTGTAAGGATTTTTTAGAAAAGATTTTATTTCCTTTCTTGAGAGAGAGTGAGCATGCACAAGGAGGAGAGATGGGTAGAGAGAGAGGGAGAAGCAGGCTCCCCACTGAGCAGGTAGTCCAACTGGGAACTCAATCATAGGACCCTGGGATCATGACCTGAGCTGAAAGTAGATGCTTAACTGACTGAGCCACCCAGGTGTCCCTCTTCTGAGGATTAAATAAATTTGTTCAAGTTCTTAGAATAGTGCCTTGTTTTTTTTTGTTTGTTCGTTTTTTTTTGTGGTTTTTATAATTTTTTTAATTTTATTTTTTATAAACATATATTTTTTTCCCCAGGGGTACAGGTCTGTGAATCGCCAGGTTTACACACTTCACAGCACTCACCATAGCACATACCCTCCCCAATGTCCATAACTCCACCCCCCTCCCTCAACCCCCTCCCCCCAGCAACCCTCAGTTTGTTTTGTGAGATTAAGAGTCACTTATGGTTTATCTCCCTCCCAATCCCATCTTGCTTCATTTACTCCTCTCCTACCCCCTTAACCCCCCATGTTGCATCTCCTCTCCCTCATATCAGGGAGATTATATGATAGCAGTCTTTCTCCAATTGACTTATTTCGCTAAGCATGATACCCTCTAGTTCCATCCACGTCGTCGCAAATGGCAAGATTTCATTTCTTTTGATGGCTGCATAGTATTCCATTGTGTATATATACCACTTCTTCTTTATCCATTTGTCTGTTGATGGACATCTAGGTTCTTTCCATAGTTTGGCTATTGTAGACATTGCTGCTATAAACATTCGGGTGCACGTGCCCCTTCGGATCACTACGTTTGTATCTTTAGGGTAAATACCCAGCAGTGCAATTGCTGGGTCAT